>NC_137811.1:2856389-3297526 GCF_963921795.1 Nannobrachium achirus
TTGATCCGGCACGCAATATTTATTTATAATATCTCTTTTACATTACTCTTAACACAAATGATCCCCTCTTGCTAATCACATGTTATTATAATCACTCCTGTTATGTCAACATGCTAGATTCAGTGAGGCTCACTGAAACTAGCCTTTCTCAGCTCCAGTGCAGACAATGGGGACTGATGACACCACCATTTTGCAGCCGTGTCCTGCCCAAAGGAACAGAGCTGACCTGACTCATCTCGCTCAGGTAAGATTTGCAGATGACTGTTTGAAATGGAGATCAAGATGGTGATTCTGATAAAGGGGGCAGCAGGGGGGTAAATGGCAAAGTACAATTGCGGAGAAGTATGGGGGGCATGGTTTACATTTGTGCTACTGTAAATATATTTGGCCACCAAATCCCTGTCCCCCCCTTTTCCCCCCTCCCACTTAGATGATTGAAAACATTCTGATGGCCAAACCTGGAGGAGAGAGGATCATTACAGAGTGTCAGAATCCCCTGTCAAAACCCAGTGTTGTGAGGCCATCGCACTGATGAACCATACAACTGATGAAGCAATCGTCGAGGAGAAGATGAAACACACCTTCACCCATCGCCAAGCAATGGTTCATGACCCAGTGAAGTCCTCTGAAATATTCACCACCTTTCCAAGATTTCTTGACATTGCGGGAATGGTATGTATTGCCTTAAAGTCGAACTGAAATGAAAAATGACTTTAAACAGATCACAGCCCTGGTCATAAGGTGAACCTATTAAAAATGTATGCCATGTTGTCGTCTGTATT
The DNA here is from genome assembly GCF_963921795.1 of Nannobrachium achirus. NCBI lineage: Eukaryota > Metazoa > Chordata > Actinopteri > Myctophiformes > Myctophidae > Nannobrachium > Nannobrachium achirus. The sequence continues at coordinate 2,857,172 of NC_137811.1, forward strand.
CCATCTTGTCTGCAGATGGAGCAGAATTTCAGTCTGATGTTTGGTGATGACATCGCTGCATCGCTGCCCCTTTTCCAAGTTCCTGGAAAAGGGGCCTACTCGCTACAGGCAAAAAGTCCTTGAACAAAGCCATGGCCTCACCCAGACAGGCGACCTTGAAGATCTGCTTCATAAAGCTGAATCCCAACAGGACAACTGGAAAATGGTATGCTGGAATTAAATGACTAATACTAATGGAAGAGGGAATTGGTTTCGAAACCAAAATGAAGAGATTTTAGTAAAAATGTCTGGGGTTTTTTCTCTCCCTTGTATTTTCAGGATGGGACAGTGAGATGTCCTCCATCTTGCCTTATCCACCTCATGCCACCCTCACCTCAAGGCCGCAACAAGAGACCAGGGAAGCTCTCAGCCCGACAAGCCATTGACCACCTTGTGAAGTTCATCTAGGTAAGGTTATAGTTCAATTAAAGTTTAAGATGGCTCACTGTTCTGTCCCTAATAGTCACCCTTAAAACTATACTTTTGTGAAATCATGCGATAACCATGCTCATCTGTAATCAGCGACTGCCCTGTGATAATTGTCTGCTTTCGCCCCCCACAGATCTATCCCCATCAGCCTGAGATACACCGATATGAATATGTTTATTTATTTTACATTTAGCAGAATAAAGATAAGGCAGAATGTTGTTGGTTGCATTTTGTGGCAAGAAGTGATCTCATAAAGTTGGGGCTCTAAACTGCAAACATATTAATTGTAATAACATGACTAATGAAGTTCTCTTGTCACAGACTGGGACCAGTGTCGAGGGGCATCTGGACAGCATCACGAGAGTCGTCAACCCTATCTACTGGCTGTGGGGACCCAGAGGTGTACCATACACAAATACTTCATTGTGATTGACAAACGTGCAATCCCGTGTAAGTCACCAGACTCCCTTGCCTCTTTCGACACGCTTTTTAAAAATCATTTCGTCTTCGCTACCTCGTACAACCGGGATCTGGCTAATGTCTACCACTTCTTGCAAAGTGCTGTTTACCAGATAGATGCTGCTACCACCAAGGTCAATCCCAGGGTCAAATAAATGAGAGCTCGGATGCTGCACTGATTATTATTTTTATTTTGTTTTTATTTATTTAATACTTTTGAGATTATATTGTCTCCTACCGGTTGGGTCCCCTACCAGAGACTCCCGGCTCTTGATTCTGCACTGATTTCTGATACTTTTGAGATGGTTTTGAGGGTTCTGATGCTAAACTGAGAAGATTTATTTTGAGGGCTCTGATGCTGCACTGAATTTTAATACTGAAAAGTATATTGTTATCTGAGTGCTCTGATGATGCACTGATTTGATACTGAGATGTTTTGTTTTATTTGTAAAGTCCCTCAGGCCAATGCCAACTCACTAACAACGCACTTGAAGTTAATCCACAGACTTTGTTCAGGAAAGACACTTTGTCTTAAATGCGGTCAGCCTGGTTGTTCTAATTTCTTTGGTACTTTATCTTAATAAAGCACACAAACCTTGTGATTATCCTGTTGAAAGCCCCTCTAAAACTGAAGGTTTAGCTGGAAGTTTTGTTGATGACTTTACATCAAACAGTGCCCCTTCTGGGTCCTTCTTAATAAGAGTCTTGTAGATAGCTGCGCTGCAACAGTCGCTGAACAGTGGCAGGTGTAGGCCGAAACGATCATTAACTCTTTGGTTATTTCAATGGAAGAGATTGTGTCTCAGGGTTTAATGTAACATTGTATCTTTTATTTTCCCCCACTGACTGAGAGAAGGTTCGAACGACATCACTGGCGTGGGGAAAACATGTTGACTGTGCTTATATAGCTAATTTCATCTTCCCTGTCTGCAGACTATGTCTTACGGTATGGCACCGAAGCTGGATGGAAGGCGGTGTCCGTGGAAACACTGGTCGCACAACGCAGAGGCGATTCACAGGAAGGGTAAGAACAGCCTGCTCTTCCTGAGAAGACGGGATCGTTTGGCGTGTGCAACAGGATGCTACAGATGTTCTACCAATCTGGTATGGCAAGTGGAGCAGTTTTCTTTGGAATAACGTGCTGGGGAGGAACAACTGAGCGGGTGACACCTTCAACCTCAACAGACTGGTGAGGAAGGCGGACACCGTTGTTGGGTTCTCCTTGCAGGGGTGGAGGAATTGGCCAGGGTGCAGGAAACTTAATACAATCTTTAAGAACTCCCACCCGAGATCCTCGGATACTGGAGTAAGAGACAGAGGAACAGATAGATTCATCTACCCAGGACGGAGACGTGAGAGACTGGCAGTCCTTCGTGAATGTTGTCCTCACATTATACAATGAAACACAACGGTCGTTTGGTAAGGACAACTGTAACTTATAACTGGAATAGTTATCACTGACTGTTTGTTCCTGTCCGGTTTTGCTGGGAGTACATGTCACTTCTGCTTTTTGCACTGACCAATGGGCACTTTGCACTCTTAAGTGAACTTTTAAGCTGTGCGCATTTAATTAGTTAAGTATTATTGCATGTGTTTTTTTTTGCATGTATTTGACTTAAGTAGCAGTGACTGTTTTGGTCACATTGATTTGATTAGGGTCACTTTCTTGTTTGGCACTGCATTCATGAGTAGTAAGGGGAGGAACTGTGATGTTTGTTTTTATTTTATTTGGAATAGAGTTACATCATGGCAAGGTAAATACACAACCCAAACCTTTTCCAAAGTAGTCTTTTAAAAGACTACTGTTAAAAGCACTTCATCTTCAGCCACCTTACAGAAAATAAAGTTTTATTGAAGGAAATTAAATAAAGTTTTATTGAAGGAAATTATTGTATTGTTTTTATATCAAAATATCTGCATGTATACTGTATCTCATTTACAGCTCCAAGTGAGAAAAAAAGGTTCTGGGTAATTAAATCTCAATTATTGCTCATTAATGGCTCAAAGTAAGAATCTTGGGTCACAGTTAAGAGACTTAAATGAGCCATCAGAGAGCTCTCACCTATGTCTCATTTATTGCTCCTATCATCTCAAATAAAGCTACTCAATTATTTCTCATATTTGGCTCAATATGAGAGTAATATAGGATACACTAATGAGTCAATAGAGAGTGCTCCCCTACATCTCGTCTCTCACTCCCTGTAATCTCAGAATAAGATACTCAAATTCTTCTCAAACATGGCTCCAAATGAGAAGCTCCTTAAAGATCCTAAAGCACCTTTAGGATCTACAAGGAGCTTCAAGGAGAGCAATATCTGATCTTCTAATGAAGCACACATGAGAAACAAAAGTGTGGCTCCCTTACGTCTCATGAGCAACTGAAAAGCTTTAAATGAGAAGCAGATTTTTCCTCTGGGTTGGGCTGTGCTGTGCTTTGCCCCCTATGCTGTGTTCTGTGCTAAGCTTTGCTTTGCCCCCTGTGCTGTTCTGTATTTAGCTTTGCCAGTCGTGCTGTGAAAGTTGGGCAGTAAAACATTTGACATTTTACCGTTGGCTAATAAAAGGTTGCTTTACCAAGTAATGGGCAATTACATTTTTATAACATTTTGAAAAAGTTGTGAAAATGTTTGAAAACTTTGTATAATGATTCATGAAATTACAAAAAAGGTTTGAGTGCTATTTAAAAGGCATTTTTACACTCTCAGACTTGGAGACCTGGGTCCATTTGGTTCCATTTGTACACTCTCAGAGATACAGAACTGTAACTCTGTTTAGCTAAGATTGATACAGTGGTTAAGTAGAGCTACAATTTGAATTTGTAATTCATGAGTGGGCCCACATTTCTTTTTTTTTTTTTTTTTTTGCAGCAGCAGCAGCAGCAGCAGCAGAGCCTTTGCTTCGGCTGGACATGTCTTGGTGGCAGCAATGTTGAACAGGTCCCCTGGGCTGTGCTTTGCCCCCTGTGCTGTGCTGTACTGTGCTTTGCTATGCTTTGCTCCCCGTGCTGTGTGCTGTACTGTGCTTTTCTATGCTTTCCCCCTGTGCTGTGTGTTGTGCTGTGCCCATTGTGCTGTCTTGTGTTTTGCTTTGCCAGTTTGGCTGTGCTGTGCTGTGCTGTAAGTACAGCATGTGTCTGCTTCACATGCAGGGACATGAAAAGTCAGTAATATTTAAACCAGCAAAACATTTTTCATTTTACTGTTGGCTAATAAAACGTTGCTTTACCAAGTAATGGGCAATTACATTTTTATAACATTTTGAAAAAGTTGTGAAAGTGTTTGAAAACTATGTATAGCCTAACAATTTATGAAATTACAAAAAAGGTTTGAGAGCTACTGATTTAAAAGGCAGTTGTACACTCTCAAAGTTACATACCTGTAAGGGTTTGGTTCCATTTGTACACTAACAAAAATATTATATGGCTAAGTAAAATAAAATAAAGCACAATATAATTGAACATAGATTACCAAGCCTTCTGTGTGTTTAGCTAACATTGATACAGAAGTAGCAACGTTGAACGGGTCCCCTCTGCTGTGCGTTGCCCCCTGCTATGTGCTGTGCTGTTTGCCAGTTGGGCTGTGCTGTGCTTTGCTTTGCTTTGCCAGTTGTGCTGTGCTGTGTGCTGTGCTGTGCTTTGTCCCCTGTGCTGTACTGTGTTTTGCTTTGCCAGTTGGGCTGTGCTGTGCTGTGCTGTGCTGTGCTGTGCTGTGCTGTGCTGTGCTGTGCTGCGCTGTGCTGTGCTTAGCTTTGCTCCCTAGCTGTAAAGTGCTGTGCTTTGCTTCGCTTTGCCAGCTTGGCTGTGCTTTACTGTGCTGTGCTTTGTCCCCTGTGCTGTGCTGTGTTGTTTTTTGCTTTGCGTGTTGGGCTGTGCTTTGCTTTAATTTGCTTTGCCAGTTGGGCAAAGCCCCTGTGCTGTGTGCTGTGCTCTGCTTTGCTTTGCCCCCTGTGCTGTGCTGTATTTTGCTTTGCTAGTTGGGCTGTGAAAGTTGGACAGCAAAGAATTTCACATTTTACCGTTGGCTAATAAAAGGTTGCTTTACCAAGTAATGGGCAATTACATTTTTATAACATTTTGAAAAAGTTGTGAAAAAAAGTTGCTTTGCTTTGCCCCTAGCTGTGCTGTACTGTACTGTGCTTTGCTTTGCTTTGCCAGTTGGGCTGTGCTACACTGTGCTGTGCTGTGCTTTGCCCCCTGTGCTGTGTACTGTAGGCTATGATTTGCCCCCTGTGCTGTGCTGTGTTTTACTCTGCCTGTTGGGCTGTGCTTTGCTTTGCCAGTTGGGCTTGGCTGTGCTGTGGTTTGCCTTCTATGCTGAGTGCTGTGCTCTACTTTCCTTTGCCCCCTGTGCTGTGCTGTATTCTGCTTTGTCAGTTGGGCTGTGAAAGTTGGGCAGGAAAACATTTGTAATTTTACCATTGGCTAATAAAAGGTTGCTTTACCAAGTAATGGGCAATTAAATTTGTATAACATTTTGAAAAAGTTGTGAAAGTGTTTGAGAACTAGCTATGTGCTGTAATGTGCTTTGCTTTGCCCCTATAGCTGTGCTGTACTGTAGCTTTGCTTTGCTTTGCCAGTTGGGCTGTGCTGTACTGTGCTGTGCTGTGCTTTGCCCCCTGTGCTGTGTACTGTAGTCTATGCTTTGCCCCCTGTGCTGTGCTGTGCTGTGCTGTGCTGTGCTGTGCTGTGCTGTGCTGTGCTGTGCTTTGCCTGTTGGGCTGTGCTTTGCTTTGCCAGTTGGGCTGTGCTGTGCTGTACTGTGCTTTGCCCGCTGTGCTGTGTTTTGCTTTGCCAGTTTGGGCTTGGCTGTGCTGTGCTTTGCCTTCTATGCTGGGTGCTGTGCTCTGCTTTGCTTTGTTTTGCCCCCTGTGCTGTGCCGTGCCGTGCCGTGCCGTGCTGTGTTTTGCTTTGCCAGTTGGGCTGTGAAAGTTGGGAAAATATTTTTTTTTACCGTTGGCTAATAAAAGGTTGCTTTACCAAGTAATGGGCAATTACATTTGTATAACATTTTGAAAAAGTTGTGAAAGTGTTCTAGCTATGTGCTTTACTGTGCTTTGCTTTGCCCCTATAGCTGTGCTGTACTGTAGCTTTGCTTTGCTTTGCCAGTTGGGCTGTGCTGTACTGTGCTTTGCCCCCTGTGCTGTGTACTGTAGTCTATGCTTTGCCCCCTGTGCTGTGCTGTGCTGTGCTGTGCTGTGCTGTGCTGTGCTGTGCTGTGCTGTGCTGTGCTGTGCTGTGCTGTGTTTTGCTTTGCCTGTTGGGCTGTGCTTTGCTTTGCCAGTTGGGCTGTGCTGTGCTGTACTGTGCTTTGCCCCCTTTGCTGTGTTTTTCTTTGCCCGTTTGGGCTTGGCTGTGCTGTGCTTTGCCTTCTATGCTGTGTGCTGTGCTCTGCTTTGTTTTGTTTTGCCCCCTGTGCTGTGCTGTGCTGTGCTGTGCTGTGCTCTGCTGTGCTGTGTTTTGCTTTGCCAGTTGGGCTGTGAAAGTTGGGCAGAAAAAGAAAAAAAAAACATTTTACCGTTGGCTAATAAAAGGTTGCTTTACCAAGTAATGGGCAATTACATTTTCATAATATTTTTAAAAAGTTGTGAAAGTGTTTGAAAACTTTGTATAATGATTCATGAAATTATAAAAAATATTTGAGAGCTACTGATTTAAAAGGCATTTGTACACTCTCAGACTTGAAGACCTGCAAGGGTCCATTTGGTTCCATGTGTACACTCTCAGAGTTACAGACCTGTAAAAAAAATTGTATATGGCTAAGGAAAAAAAAGGTTGGACGGGTCCCCTGGGCTGTGCTGTGCCTTGCCCCCTGTGCTATATGCTGTACTGTCCTTTGCTTTGCCAGTTGGGCTGTGCTGTACTGTGCTTTGATTACCAAGATTACCAAGCCTTCTGTGTTTTTAGCTAAGATTGATACAGTAGTTAAGTAGAGCTACAATTTGAATTTGGAATTTATGACTGGGCCCACTTCTTTTTCTGCAGCAGAGCCTTTGCTTCGGCTCGACATGTCCTGCTGGCAGCAACGTTGAACGGGTCCCCTGTGCTTTGCTTTGCCCCCTGTGCTGTGCTGTGCTGTACTGTACTGTGCTTTGCTATGCTCTGCCCCCTGTGCTGTGCTTTGCCCCCTGTGCTGTGCTGTGCTGTGCTGTGCTGTGCTGTGCTGTGCTGTGCTGTGCTATGCTGTGTTTTGCATTGCCAGTTGGGTTGTGCTGTACTGTGCTTTACTTTGCCCTGTGTGCTATGTGCTGTACTGTGCTTTGCTTTTCCCCCTGTGCTATATGCTGTACTGGGCTTGGCTTTGCCCCTAGCTGTTCTGTACTGTACTGTACTGTACTGTACTGTACTGTACTGTACTGTACTGTACTGTACTGTACTGTACTGTACTGTGCTTTGCTTTGCCAGTTGGGCTGTGCTGTACTGTGCTTTGCTATGCTTGGCCCCCTGTGCTGTGTGCTATATTCTTTGCCCCCTGTGTTGTGTTGTGCTGTGTTTTGCTTTGCAAGTTGGGCTGTGCTGTGCTTTGCCCCCTATGCTGTGTTCTGTGCTAAGCTTTGCTTTGCCCCCTGTGCTGTTCTGTATTTAGCTTTGCCAGTCGTGCTGTGAAAGTTGGGCAGTAAAACATTTGACATTTTACCGTTGGCTAATAAAAGGTTGCTTTACCAAGTAATGGGCAATTACATTTTTATAACATTTTGAAAAAGTTGTGAAAATGTTTGAAAACTTTGTATAATGATTCATGAAATTACAAAAAAGGTTTGAGTGCTATTTAAAAGGCATTTGTACACTCTCAGACTTGGAGACCTGGGTCCATTTGGTTCCATTTGTACACTCAGAGATACAGAACTGTAACTCTGTTTAGCTAAGATTGATACAGTGGTTAAGTAGAGCTAAAATTTGAATGTGTAATTCATGAGTGGGCCCACATTTTTTTTCTTTTTTTTTTTTTTTTGCAGCAGCAGCAGAGTCTTTGCTTCGGCTGGACATGTCTTGGTGGCAGCAATGTTGAACAGGTCCCCTGGGCTGTGCTTTGCCCCCTGTGCTGTGCTGTACTGTGCTTTGCTCCCCGTGCTGTGTGCTGTACTGTGCTTTTCTATGCTTTCCCCCTGTGCTGTGTGTTGTGCTGTGCCCATTGTGCTGTCTTGTGTTTTGCTTTGCCAGTTTGGCTGTGCTGTGCTGTAAGTACAGCATGTGTCTGCTTCACATGCAGGGACATGAAAAGTCAGTAATATTTAAACCAGCAAAACATTTTCATTTTACTGTTGGCTAATAAAACGTTGCTTTACCAAGTAATGGGCAATTACATTTTTATAACATTTTGAAAAAGTTGTGAAAGTGTTTGAAAACTATGTATAGCCTAACAATTTATGAAATTACAAAAAAGGTTTGAGAGCTACTGATTTAAAAGGCATTTGTACACTTTCAAAGTTACATACCTGTAAGGGTTTGGTTCCATTTGTACACTAACAAAAATATTATATGGCTAAGTAAAATAAAATAAAGCACAATATAATTGAACATAGATTACCAAGCCTTCTGTGTGTTTAGCTAACATTGATACAGAAGTAGCAACGTTGAACGGGTCCCCTCTGCTGTGCGTTGCCCCCTGCTATGTGCTGTGCTGTTTGCCAGTTGGGCTGTGCTGTGCTTTGCTTTGCTTTGCCAGTTGTGCTGTGCTGTGCTGTGTGCTGTGCTTTGTCCCATGTGCTGTACTGTGTTTTGCTTTGCCAGTTGGGCTGTGCTGTGCTGTGCTGTGCTGTGCTGTGCTGTGCTGTGCTCCGCTGCGCTGTGCTGTGCTGTGCTTAGCTTTGCTCCCTAGCTGTAAAGTGCTGTGCTTTGCTTCGCTTTGCCAGCTTGGCTGTGCTTTACTGTGCTGTGCTTTGTCCCCTGTGCTGTGCTGTGCTGTTTTTTGCTTTGCGTGTTGGGCTGTGCTTTGCTTTAATTTGCTTTGCCAGTTGGGCTGTGCTGTACTGTGCTTTGCCCCCTGTGCTGTGTGCTGTGCTCTGCTTTGCTTTGCCCCCTGTGCTGTGCTGTATTTTGCTTTGCTAGTTGGGCTGTGAAAGTTGGACAGCAAAAAATTTGACATTTTACCGTTGGCTAATAAAAGGTTGCTTTACCAAGTAATGGGCAATTTAATACATTTTTTATAACATTTTGAAAAAGTTCTGAAAGTGTTTGAAAACTTTGTATAATGATTCATGAAATTACAAAAAAAGGTTTGAGAGCTATTGATTTGAAAGGCATGTGTACACTCTTAGACTTGGAGACCAGTAAGGGTCGGATCCATTTGTACACTCTCAGATATACAGAACTGTAACTCTGTTTAGCTAAGATTGATACTGCAGTTAAGTAGAGCTAAAAAAATGAATTTGTAATTTATGACTGGGCCCACAGTTTTTTTTTTTTTTGCAGCAGCAGCAGCAGCAGCAGTGCAGCAGAGCATTTGCTTCGGCTGGACATGTCTTGGTGGCGGCAATGTTGAACAGGTCCCCTGTGCTGTGCTTTGCCCCCTGTGCTGTGTGCTGTACTGTGCTTTGCTTTGCCCTGTGCTGTGCTGTACTGTGCTTTTCTATGCTTTCCCCCCTGTGCTGTGTTGTGTTTTGCTTTGCCAGTTGGGCTGTGCTATGCTGTGCTGTAAGTACAGCATGTGTCTGCTTCACATGCAGGGACATGAAAGTCTAACCCTTCTGAAAATCAGTAATATTTAAACCAGGAAAACATTTATCATTTTACCGTTGGCTAATAAAAGGTTGCTTTACCAAGTAATGGGCAATTACATTTTTATAACATTTTGAAAAAGTTGTGAAAGTGTTTGAAAACTATGTATAGCCTAACAATTTATGAAATTACAAAACAAGGTTTGAGAGCTACTGATTTAAAAGGCATTTGTACACTCTCAAAGTTACAGACCTGTAAGGATTTGGTTCCATTTGTACACTAACAAAAATATTATATGGCTAAGTAAAATAAAGCACAATATAATTGAACAAAGATTACCAAGCCTTCTGTGTGTTTAGCTAACATTGATACAGAAGTAGCAACGTTGAACGGGTCCCCTCTGCTGTGCGTTGCCCCCTGTGCTATGTGCTGTGCTGTTTGCCAGTTGGGCTGTGCTGTGCTTTGCCTTGCTTTGCTTTGCCAGTTGTGCTGTGCTGTGTGCTGTGCTGTGCTTTGTCCCCTGTGCTGTACTGTGTTTTGCTTTGCCAGTTGTGCTGTGCTGTGCTGTGCTGTGCTGTGCTGTGCTGTGCCCCCTGTGCTATGCTGTATTTTGCTTTGCTAGTTGGGCTGTGAAAGTTGGGCAGGAAAACATTTGACATTTTACCGTTGGCTAATAAAAGGTTGCTTTACTAAGTAATGGGCAATTACATTTTTTATAACATTTTGAAAAAGTTCTGAAAGTGTTTGAAAACTTTGTATAATGATTCATGAAATTACAAAAAAGGTTTGAGAGCTATTGATTTGAAAGGCATGTGTACACTCTCAGACTTGGAGACCAGTAAGGGTCCATTTGGTTCCATTTGTACTATCTCTAGCTAAAATTGATACTGTAGTTAACACATACAGTGCCTATCCCGAACATGTTCGGCTTTATTTCAATCCAATACAATTTTTTTTGTATTATTTTACTTACCCTGAGCTGCTTGTAGAGCCGTGGGTGGTCCTGGCTCGTCCTATGCTAGCCAGCGAGCCATTTTACATGGTCCGACGATATATTCCATTAAAAATGGTTTAAAATACATTTTTGAGCCCCCCAATGTTCACCGAATGTTCAGCGCCGCTTCCGGAACATAGTCCAGTGTGCCTATCCCGAACAGGTTCGGCTTTTTTAACGAAACAAATAAAATGATCTGAGGCCATCTGAAGCCTGGGCCTAAATTTTCAATCCAGTGGCCGAGATCCGGCCTCCCCTCGGACGGCCGTTAGCGAGTAACGTCGCCGCGAATCGCCGCCGAATCCAATGAAAAACCACATCTTTGAAGGTCCATATCTCTGGATTGTGTTTTTAGGGAGGCGGCGCGAGGTTTATTTACGGCGAAATCGCCGAAAAAATGATCTTTAAAATGAGAAAATGCTAATAGCTATTCTGTAGCCATTTTCATCCGGGACCTTTCCATGACGTGCACGAACGTGAGCACGCGCGTCACTGCAACGTGAGTCCCCGGATGCTAATGCGCTCGCCTATGGGACAAACCCTGGCATTCTTTGGTGCCCTCTAGGGGCTGGCACTGGAAGCGTTAAGTAGAGCTAAAATTTGAATTTGTAATTTATGACTGGGCCCACAGCAGCAGCAGAGCCTTTGCTTCGGCTGGAGATTTCCTGGTGGCAGCAACGTTGAACGGGTCCCTTGTGCTGTGCCTTGCCCCCTGTGCTATGGGCTGTACTGTGCTTTGCTTTACGAGTTGGACTGTGCTGTGCTGTGCTGTGCTGTGCTGTGCTGTGCTGTACTTTGCTTTGCTTTGCTTTGCCAGTTGGGCTGTGCTGCACTGTGCTTTACTGTGCTTTGACCCCTGTGCTGTGTGCTGTGCGTTGCGGTGAAATCTTGCTCTTTCGAACAACCGCCATTTCGACAAAGGAGCGTCGGGAGGGTTAGCGACTCACCCCACGGAGGTTAGGTTTAGGGTAAGGGTTAGAGTTGGGTGTCGAAAATTTGACACGTAGTAACAGCGAAACGTTCCCGCGTTTGCCCCCTGTGCTGTACAGACCTGTAAGGGTCCATTAGGTTCCATTTGTACACTCTCAGAGTTACAGAACTGTAAGCGTCCTTTTGGTTCCATTGTACACTTTCAGAGTTACAGACCTGTACAAAAATACGGCTAAGGAAAATAAAATAGAATAAAATAAAACACAATCTACTTGAAAATAGATTACCAAGCCTTCTGTGTGCTTAGCTAAGATTGATACAGTAGTTAAGTAGAGCTACAATTTGAATTTGTAATTTATGACTGGGCCCACTGTTTCTTTTTTTTTCTTTTTTTTTCTGCAGCAGTCTTGGACATATCCTGGTGGCAGCAACGTTGAACGGGTCCCCTGTGCTATTCTTTGCCCCCTGTGTTATGTGCTGTAGCCTACTGTGCTTTGCCCCGTGCTGTGCTGTGGTCTACAGTGCTTTGCTTTACCAGTTAGGCTGTGCTGTGCTGTGCTGTGCTGTGCTGTGCTGTGCTGTGCTGTGCTGTGCTGTGCTGTGCTGTGCTGTGCTGTGCCAGTTGGGCTTTGCTTTGCTTTGCCCCCTGTGCTGTGTGCTGTACTGTGCTTTGCCTTGCTTTGCCAGTTGGGCTGTGCTGTGCTGTGCTTTGCCCCGTGCTGTGATACTGTGCTTGCTTTGCCCTGTTTGCTATGTGCTGTACTGTGCTTTGCCTTTGCTGTGCTGTACTGTGCTGTGCTTTGCCCCCCTGTGCTCTTTGCTGTGCTGTGCTGTGCCCCTTGTGCTTTGCTGTATATGGACTTGTAAGGGTCCATTTGGTTCCATTTGTACTCTGTCAGAGTTACAGACCTGTAAAAATATATTATATGGCTATGGAGAACAAAATAAAATAAAACACAATCTACTTGAACATAGATTACCAAGCCTTCTGTCTGTTTAGCTATTGTTACAGTAGTAAAGTATAGCTACAATTTGAATTTTGAATTCATGACTGGGCCCACCTTTTTTCCCCTTTTTTTTTCTGCAGCAGAACCTTTGCTTCGGCTGGACATGTCCTGGTGGCAGCAACGTTGAACGTGTCCCCTGTGCTGTGATGTACTCTGCCTTGCCCCCTGTGTTATGTGCTGTACTGTGCTTTGCCCCCTGCTGTGCTGTGCTGTACTGTACTGTACTGTACTGTACTGTACTGTACTGTACTGTTCTTTGCTTTGCTTTGCCAGTTGGGCTGTGCTGTGCTTTGCTTTGTTTTGCCCCCCCGTGCTGTGCTGTACTGTACAGTGCTGTGCTGTACTTCACTTTGCTTTTCTTTTGCAGTTGGGCTGTGCTGTTCTTTTCTGTTCTGTTGTGTTCTGGTCTGTACTGTACTGTACTGTACTGTGCTTTGCTTTTATTCGCCAGTTGGGCTGTACTGTGCTCTGCTTTGCTTTGCCAGTTTGGCTGTGCTGTACTGTGCTTTGCTGTGCTTTGCCCCCTGTGCTGTGTGCTGTATGTTTTCCCCCCCTGTGCTGTGCTTTGCTTTGCTTTGCTAGTTGGGCTCTGCTTTGCCCCCTGTGCTGTATGTAAGTATGCGTCTGCTTCACATGCAGGGACATAAAAAGTCTAACCCTACTGTCACATGCTCTGATGATCACTGAAGTCAGTCTGAACTCAGTAATATTTAAACCAGGAAAATGATTGATTGATCTGCGGGCCAGGATTGATCGGTACGTGGGCCAATCAAAATTGCGTCACAGGCTGGAAGTGGCCCGTGGGCGAGGGGGCCGTAGTTTGAGTATCACTGGTGTAGAGGATGCCACTCTTACTCTGTTGAATAAAATACATAGCCCACCTAAACAAGCCTAAAACATATGTCTGTGTTCTATTTATGGACTTCTCCTCTGCTTTTAACACTGTCCAACCCCATCTTCTCCTAAGACGCCTGTGTGACCTGAACGTCATGCAGTAGTAACCTCATTTTGTGGATCAGGGAGTTTCGAGACTCCAACGAGTCTGTATTAACAACACCTTCTCTGACAGCCTTGTTCTGAACGGTGCCATGGCATTGGTCCGAAGGTTCATTAGTCCGAAGGTTCATTAGTCCGAATTTGTTAAGAATACTACCTGTATGCCTAACTCTAACCCTAAACTTAACCTCAGTAACCCTAACTAAATTCGGACTAATGAACCTTCGGACTAATGGGCAGTGGCAAAATCTCGATATTCCGACGGCCTGAAAGTCCGACGGCACGGTGATCCGAATCCGATGTCCCAGAGAGAGAGGTCCACCCCCCCCCCCCCCCCCCTCCGCCCCCCCCCTTCATGCGCAGAGGTTGGCATGATTAAAATAATTAATTAATTAGCCTAAAAGCCAGCAAATAGCCAAATCTGAGCACATGTCAATACATAAGGCCAAATCTCATTAAAAAAAGTATAAAAGCTATTTGAGATGTTTAGATTAGAATCTTTACACACCTGCTTCCAAATAATTAATTATATAATTCCAGTTCACTTCGCACTTCGCATATTATGTAGGTCATTTCAATTAAGCTCTCTCTCCAGTCAGCGCTGGTATGAAAAGAGTCGAGCAGCTCCCTAGTTTAAACTAGGCTACCAGTAAGACTCCCTAATCGGGAGATAAGCGACCGTTGGTCGCTTATCTCCACAAACAGGCCAAAAGTTTGTTTTACCAATTATTACACTCTATGTGAACATTTACATCAACAATTCCCAAGTACTGGTTTTTAGGGGTGCTGAGTGTGGCGCAGCAGCGTGTCATGCATTTTCTGCAGGGCCTTGTCAATGGCTTTGTGTTCTTGCTGCTTTTTGTTGTTGTTGATCCTCTGGAAGCGCGCCCACTCGTTTGCGTGCAAATCAGCTGGATAGAGGCACAAGCCTTGCAGGGAGGTAACTCTGGAACAGCCAACGTAAGTGATACCCAAGGAGTGCTCAGAGTTTACCATAGCAACCATTTGTTTACCCTAGCAACCAACTGTTTACCATAGCAACCATGTTTTTTTACCTTAGCAACCAACTGTTTACCATAGCAACCATGTTTTTTACCCTAGCAACCAACTGTTTACCCTAGCAACCAGCTGTTTACCATAGCAACCATGTTTTTTACCCTAGCAACCAACTGTTTAACATATGGAGTTATATGTTGTTCGTGTCCAAATATGGGGCTTGTGAGGTCAGACTTAAGGGATATTCCACTTTCAAAAAAACTTTTTGTCATTGTACGGTCTAATCAGGCTTGTATGAACACCCTGAACAGTTTTTAATTTTCTTCATTCAGTATTTAGATATTTGATGTAAATGTTATCTGGCCCTCCGGCAGGCCCAGGCCCTCTCCCCACACACACTCATTGTAACTTCAAACTCCATTTTAACCATGATAGATTCATTAAAACACCCTTATGTCTCCATATATGGAGATATGATGACATCACACAGTCCTCAGCCGATGATGTGGCGTGATGTCATACAATACACAAACGAGCCCTACAGTATAAAGGGGCAATTCTTGCCAGGAAAGAAGCATTTCTTCGACTCAGACCTTATTGCCAGGGTTGGCTTATAGCAGCTGTCGGTAGGACCATATATGGATTCTGTTAGTGTGGATCTCCTAACAGGGCATCATCTGGGATACAATCCCTTTTATGCCCATATATGGAGATCCCTAACATAATCCCTTTCATGCCCATATATGGAGATCCCTAACAGAATCCCTTTTATGCCCATATATGGATATCCCTAACAGCATCCCTTTTATGCCCATATATGGAGATCACTAACAGCTAACAGAATCCCTTTTATGCCCATATATGGAGATCCCTAACAGAATCCCTTTTATGCCCATATATGGAGATCCCTAACAGAATCCCTTTTATGCCCATATATGGAGATCCCTAACAGAATCCCTTTTATGCCCAGTTGGTTGCTAGGGTAAAAAAACATGGTTGCTATGGTAAACAGTTGGTTGCTAGGGTAAACAGTTGGTTGCTAGGGTAAAACCATGGTTGCTAAGGTGGTTGCTAACGTACACTAACAGACCAGCAACAACAGACTGTTGCCACAGCAACGTACACAAAGGTTTGTGTACACATGTGGTGTGATGTCATACTGAAGATATATGACATCACACCGTACACAAACAAAGGTGTGACGTGTGACGTGTGACGGACGGACGGACGGCCGGTGGAGGTTTTCATAGTAAACTGCTCCCTGACGGTCGCAATAAAATGACATAATAGGCTATGGAATGGATCTTCAGCCAATACGTTGTGAATGAAAATGAAGACCTGTGCTTTCTTATTGTCCTCACCTCAAGTAAACGCTGGATTATTATTTCTTCAAATTGACTGGATCCAACGTGGATCACGCAAGTAAGAGGTAACATCAAGGTCTTTATCCATTATGCTTTCACATCAAACAAAGTAATCACTCAAACCTATGTGTGAGTGTGACCAAGTTTAACATCTTAAACATCACATGCTGCAAGCGTCGCGTCGGCATCCTCAGTCAGCCGCCTCTCCTCCTCTTTCTCTCCCCGTGTGTGTGTATCTCCGCTCTCATAGGCTACTAAATTGAACAGCCTTTCGGACTTTAAGTCTCTCGGACTTTAAGGCCTTCGGAAAATCACCACGCGCCCATGGGCAGTCCCCTTCTGAACACTGGTGTTCCACAGGGTGTGTTTTCCATCCATCCATCTTCAACCGCTTATCCGGAATCGGGTCGCTGGGGTAACGGTTCCAACTGACATTTCCAGAGTTCCTTATCCCGAGCAACTTCCTCCACTCCCTCAGGGAGTATACTGAGGTGTTCCCAAGCCAGTTTGGAGATATAGTCCTTCCATTTGGTCTTTCACAGGGTCTCCTCCCAGTGGGAAGCGCATCGAGGACCTTCCTAGGAAGGCGCTCAGGGGACATCCATACTAGATGCCCGAACCACATAAGCTGACTCCTTTCCAAGTGTAGGAGCAGCGGCTCTACTCCAAGTCTCTCTTGGGTGACTGAATGTCTCACCCTATCTCTAAGGTTTGTCTATTATTCTCCCTGTATACAAATGAATTGAAATACAACAGACATGCATCAAATTTTTAATTTGTGTATTGAGCCTTTAGCAGAACATATCAGGGTAAATAAAGGGAGTTATTTCTAAGGGAGAAGAACATAAACTGGCAATGTATGCAGATGATATCATAGTGTACATTACAGATATTCAAAAGTCCCTACCGGGCCTACTAGATGAAATAACAAAATATGGCGCAATATCAGGCTATAAGCTAAATTTAAATAAAACAGAAGCTATGTTAGTGGGTGGTCACCTGAAAAATGACTTTAAAAAACAGTTTAACACAGCGGGTGCCCACGAGGTGTCTACACGCCAATCTCTTTGATGTCCCTGGAGGCCCACGACGCGTTGACGTGTTTACTGTATTTACAGTATTAACTTTAAACCTCACCTTTAGGTTGGGGCTGCGCCTGGATGTAGCCCATTAGCCGCTAGTCGCTTTGAGTCGACGCTGAGAGCATCGCGCGGCCGTTTTTCTCCGTATACTCCACTGCATTTCCCCATCTTTAACGCCCTTTATCTCTGATGTTTGTTTTATGACTAAAACTGTGGCCGCATGCGGCAAAATGTCCAAATTTTGATCGGCAATGAACAGCTATGATCTACACTGGTCCCTACAGTAAGTTACACAATAACATCCTGTCTGCGCTCATGTGACCAAGTGACGTCATCACGCATGCATTGACGCAACATTGCCTTGTATACTTCTATGGAAGTCTACGGAAGTGCCTTTGGGCAGTTAGCTGGGGCTCTGGCGCCACCTTGTGGGCAGTCGATGTGTTAATATCAAATGGGATCAGAAAAAGGTTAAATATCTGGGAGTAACCATACCTAATAATTTAGACGAATTATATCACTGTAACTACTGGAAAATGCCGTAAAACAAGACTTCAGTAGATGGAAAATAATACCCTCATCCCTTTTGGAAAGAATTAAGATTATTAAAATGAACGTTTTACCACGCTTCCTATTTTTATTTCAAAACCTGCCATTGTATATATCACCTACGTTTTCATGTCTGGGAGGGTCTGATGAGAAAGTTTGCATGGGACGCAAAGAAGCCAAGGGTTAAACTTAAAACACTGCAACAAAACAAAGACAGAGGTGGTCTGGCATTACCTAATCTAACCTATTACTACTATGCAGCACAGATTAAATCTATATTGATTTGGACGAATAATAAAATGAACCCTAAATGGAAGCTCATGGAAACTAAATCGGTTGGATCACTTAGTACTTTGATATTTACAGCTTTCAATAAAGCACAGATTAAAACATTCAACCACTCTATACACAATACTTTTAAAATTTGGAAAACAATATGTAAAATAAGTAAACTCAAAGAACAAGAAATGACTTTGTTGAGAGAAATGTCACGTGACTCAAATTTCACTCCGAATACTATGGATCAAGTCTTTAAGATATGGGAAGGGAAAGGTCTCACAAGATTCTATCAAATGTACAAGGAAGAAGAGGTGGTCTCTTTTGAATATTTAGTAGATCAATATGGAATTTCTAGAAATCACTTTCATCGATATTTGCAAGTGAGGAGCTACCTAAAAGACCGCCTTAAAATCAGAACTCTTGGAAACCTTCACCCTCTCCTGAGATATATAATAAAATCACATCAAAGAAATGATACAATTGGACAACTTTATCAAATATTTCAGGAAATCAAATCCGAAGATTTACTCCACATTAAGGATAAATGGGATAAAGAACTGAGAATTACTATAAATGGAAATGAGTGGAATCAGAGTTTCAAAGACATTTTTTACTTCTTAAGATCACCTTTTTGGCAGGAATATGCCTGGAAAATCAATATAAGGTACTTCCAAACACCTCTGGCAATATCTAAGTATCACTCAAACTCCGGTTGCTGGAGGGAATGTGGGGAGAGCTATGCGGATCACACCCATATTTTTTTCACATGTCCCAAAATACAAACTTTCTGGTCAAGAGTGACACAAATGATAGAACAAATATTTGGGAGAGTTTTAAATTTACAAAACCACAATATACTTCTGGGAACACGTCCCCACGAATTACAGCACTCAAACCAATATCAAGGGGTTGGAAAAGTTTGGAACCTCCCAGGGTGGATACATGGTTGGACATGTGGAGGACATGTACTCTATGGAGAGGGTGACATATAGAATTAATGGTAATTAATGGTAATGCTGGTCCTATCGCCGGCGATAGGACCAGCAGTCCCACCAGTAGGACCGGCGGCCACCGCACGGACCGGCAGGTCCCGTAGCTGTAAACTGCCCGTCCGTGCGGTGGTGGCTGAGACAGAATAGCAGAAAGCGAATACATTATCTGGCTCCGGCATCGCTGGTAACTGCCGCGGCAGCCACCACCGCACGGACGGGCAGTTTATCGCTACGGGACCTGCCGGTCCGTGCGGCGGCCGCCGGTCCTACTGGCGGGACTGCTGGTCCTATCGCCGGCGATGCAGTGCGACTGCTGGTCGAACTAGCGGTCGTGCGGCAGTGTCTGCCGCTGCAGATCCGCGGCAGGTGACGGTGCCAGAGAATGTATTCGCTCTTTCTACTATTCTGTCTTTGTTTCTGTCTAATAAAATATATTAGCTCTAATTACCAACACATTATTTCTTATTATGGCTTTATTCTGTCTTATTATGTCTTATTATGACTTAAAGTGTACTGTAAAAGAGGATGGGACCGGGTTTTTTAGGCACGGACGTCAAACTAAAAAGCCTCTTTATTTTATTTTTATTTTATTTTATGTATTCCTATTGTGTTGTTTTTTTTTTGTTGTTTTTTTACTTTATTGTGTCAAAACATGTACAACATTTCCATTAAATCATTTTTCAAACCTTTTAACATGTTATGTCCTTTTTTTTAAGACATTTTGACACATTTTTATATATATTTTTTCCCCACCACCACATAAGCAAAAATTCCACACAAAAACTGTAAACAAAAAACAAAACAAAACAAAAAAACTGAAAAAGAAAAAAGGGGAGACTTTATGTAATTGTTGTCATTTCATTAAAACAAAGTAACAGCTGCTATTGTTTAAATTAATATTTATATCTAGAATACTTTAGGTTTGAATAAAAAAGGGAAAAAAACAAGAACCAAAGGAAAAAACCACGGTGAAAATTAAAAAGACATGTTTCCCTTATTTAAGACATAAGAGGCCCACCTTTTTTCGAAAGCATTTTCTTTGCCATTAATTTTATAGGTCACCTTTTCCATAAGGTACATGTCCTCTGTTTTTTCCCACCATTTCTCTACCTTGGGAGGTTCCAAACTTTTCCAACTCCATGATATTTGTTTGAGCGCTGTAATTCTCAAGATCCCAAAGATATATAAGTCTCGACTTTGCAGACGTTGGGGGCGTGTTCCAAGGAGTATATTATGATTTTGTTTAAAGCTCTCCCAAATATTTGTTCTATTGTTTGTGTGACTCTTGACCAGAAGGTTTGTATTTTGGGGCATGTGAGGAATATATGGGTGTGATCCGCATTACTCTCCCCGCATTCCCTCCAGCAGCCAGAGTTTAAATTATACTTAGATATTGACAGAGGTGTTTGAAAGTACCTTATATTTATTTTCCAGGCGTATTCCTGCCAGAATGGTGATCTTAAAAAAAGAAAAATGTCTTTGAAACTCTGATTCCACTCGTTTCCATTTATAGTAATTCTCAGTTCTTTATCCCACTTGTCCTTAATGTAAACTAAATCTTCAGGTTTATTTTCCTGAAATATTTTATAAAGTTGTCCGATTGTATTTCTGTATTCATTTCTTTGATGCGATTTTATTATATATCTCAAGAGAGGGTGAAGGTTTCCAAGAGTTCTAATTTTAAGCTGATCTTTGAGGTAGCTCCTCACTTGCAAATATCGATGAAATTGTGTTGTTGAGTAGGTGGTGTTTTTTTTTTTTTTGCACGTGTTATGTAAAAAAAAAAGAAAAAAAGAGAAAAGAAAATAATTGCATCTTTGGATATAAAATGTGAAATATGAAATGTAAAATTGAAATCATTGCAATAAAAAGTATTAAAAAAAAGAAATACAACAACAAGAGTTTTCTCTTATAAAGTACACTGACGATATGGCCTTGGTTGCCCATCTGCAGGATGTCTCCAGTCCCTCCTATCGACCACATTGCTATGTGGTTTGAGGGCAGCTTCCTTGACCTTAATGTTACAAAGACCAATAAGGAGCTGTGTCTGGGAGGGGGCTCAGGATCCATCCTCAGGTCTGTTATAATGAGTGGGGAGGAAGTGGAGCAGGTCACTGATTTTAAGTATCTGGTAACAATAATGGATAATAAACTCACCTTTCAGACCAATGCAGATAGCATTTACAAAAAGGCAAGGCTGCGGCTTTACCTTCTCAGACAAATGAGAAATGTTAATGCTAGCAAACACACCCTGACCATGGTCTGCAGGTCACTTACTGAGAGCGTTCTCACTTTTAACATCATCTCCTGGTATGGGAACCTTAAGATCATTGGAAACAAACAATTGCAACTTCAGGATATGCAACCGCACCATAACCAAAAAGGAAACTCAGATGTACCGGTATAATGCCCCTACACACCCTCTTCGCCCCTCATTTGAGCGGTTACCATCGGGCAGGAGGCTTAGAGTACCTTTAGCAAAGAAGAAAGGCTATAATACATTATTTGTGCCAACTGCAGTGGAGATTTTAAATAAGAAAATGTTTGAATAGTTCCAACCCCCCACAGCCCTTGATCAATGAAGCATTTTATATACTTCTTAATGCATTGTGTTTTCTATGTATGTTTTATTGTTGTATACTGACTGACTGCCTGTGTGCCAAAGACACATTACCATTTTAAGCTAAATCTGATGGACAATAAAGTTATCTTATCTTATCTAAAGCTCAATTCGGACGGGATTAACATTACCTGAGGACCCCAGGTAAAGTGGAAAGATCACTGAGGTCCTCTGTTTTTTTAATCCCGTGCGAATCGTCCATGTCTGTAATAATCACGGATGACAGGGGGTAAAGATTACAGGCCGTTTTACCTACCATAATAATCACTTTACAGACGTCCTCTGATAAAACTAATCCAGCGCGAATCGACATCTCCGTAATCGGGGTAAAATCACCTTGTTTGCATAATTTTTTTAAGCGTCATGTCATGGAATACAGCGCTGTGGACAGACGGAGAAGGAGCGCCACGCACACACACACACACACACACACACACACACACACACACACACACACACACACACACACACACACCAAACTCTGAAAGTAGCCTATATAATCAAAGCGAAATTGGGAATTCTTTTGTAAAAAGGCTATGGACATACTAGGCAGGGGGGATGCGCTCGCGAGTGATGAGTGATCGCCGATTAATAACCTCTTTAATATGTCCGTCCCATCTTCTGTCTGTCTCTCTGTCTCCCCTCAATCAATCAATCAAAACTCGATCGCTTTCTCTCTCTCCTCTCTCTCTGTGTGTGTGTGTGTGCGCGCGGTGGCACATGAGACATGCTTAAAAGAACAGATCTGCAATCTAACATCCTGTACTATCCGACAGTGTTGATAGCTTGTAAATCTGTTCTTTTTGCGCATGTAACAACCTTGTAGGCCTACTTTAAAAATCCATGCTCTTCAGCTTTCTATTGGACACAGACAGGTTCATTATGTGCATACAGCTAGGAGAGTAGACTATATTTTACGTTTATGTGGGGCACCCATATTACTGTCATGTCTTAATAATATGTTGCTTTTAACAAGTAAACTAAGTATTACCATGCTGATTGGCGGAGCCTGTTGCGCACTGACTGTGGTCAGGGTGACCCAGGCTGTCTGCCTCTACGCAGCGGCAGCAATCATTATACTTAAAAGCTGCAAAAGTTTGCATGAGTAGCCTACTTTGATGGCAAAGTGTTGTGATAGAGAAATAGCATGCAATAAAGACTTGTGAATGTGACAGATTGACTCCTTACCTCCGAGTAGGCTATACTACTGCCCCTGCCTCTGTCATTTAAATAATTAATCCAGAGAATGCAATAATACCATAAATGATATGATGGTTTAATGTAAAAGGTGTCTCCACACCAAACAGCCGACAAGAAACTCTTTCCAACTCCTGGCAGACTGGCAGTCGGTGGCATTTAGTGGCAAACTTGGCATTTAAAAGTCGGGCGTTGGAAGATTGCATTCAGATGATCGAGACGCACATAAACCTTCAGCGCTAAACTGGTGTTGCCAGGTTTGCTCATTATAAGTGACTTTGGTCTAATTTTCTTGTAAAGTCTCTAGTTGCGTGTTGCTTTTGTTTGGGCTTGTTTCTGAAGTGTAGTTGCTTATTTGGCCTTGCTTTCAACATTCTTTAAGAAAATAGCTAATGTAATAGAGCTCAAGCGGTGAAACTGTTGGGCTTGTTTTCATAGACCTGGTCGCTTGTTTCACTCACAGAGTTTGGCAGCTTTGCCACAGCCTCTCTTCGTCAAAACAGCACAGCAGCGCTATATAACTATTTTCCTTTGGACTCGAGAGTTGAGAATATGGTATTTACGGTAGTTAAAATGTGCCACAGGAAAATGTATCTATAATATAAATATAACTCGGAGGAGAGCAGAGCCCATCAGCCCAGAGTCACACCACCAGCTGCTGCTGGAGTTGATTGGTTTGACGTCTTTTCACTGGCATGATTTAATTGATTGTTTGAGAAAGATTACAATAGTCTACACATTACAGCTTGTAGATCTGCTGTTATAAATAATATGCAACTCGTCTTCATCCTATGATCTGGGAGAAGGATGTGGTGCCTGTTGTTCTAGCTTCTATAGGAGTCTCCACCGCCTCATTGATCATTTGTTTAATTGGCTCGTTCACCGGCACATTGACTCTCGATCGGAATTCTGAATTATTTATTTCAATCAGACTGAATAAATACTGTAATAGTAAAAAAATACTGTTGATGTAAATGCTAAAACTGAGTGTAGTCAGTGTACACATGAATGGTCATTTCTGTTTTGAGGACAAACAATGGATTAATGTCTGTGATTTCAAGTAAAACACAGACATGGCTTATCCCGTCCGAATCTGCCATAATAATCACAGAGGACGTGGGGTAAAGATTACTTTACCCCACGTCCCCAGGTAATGTTAATCCAGGGCGAATGGGGTTTTATACTCAATCTGGAAGAGTGATTTCTACAGGTAAATGCCTGAATTGTAAATTATGTAAATTCAAATTAAAATATAAAAGGTATGAAATGAAAACAGGACCTTTTCATAACTATTTGTAATATCATTGAGATGTATCACTTTTATTGATTACTGTTATGTATTGAACCGTCTTTGAAAAGACCACAATGGAAATAAGCCTGCGAGCCTTCTTGTGGTCATCCTTTTGACTACTGTATGCACACGTTTTCATATGCTAATATGCCAATAAAGAAGTCAATCAAAAAAATGTATGCGAACATGTTACATGTAGCGAACACTTCATAACTTTCGCTCTCACTTAAGACTCAGTCTCACACGGTTATTTCAACTATAAGTCATTACAACCATTTTTTTTCCTTTTTTTGTAAATAACCCTGCAAGGCCTGTGTCGCTTTTTGGATACATTTATATTTGATAAAAAAAATTAAAAAAAAAGTTAAAATATATATTTTTTCCTGTTCTTTTTTTCACCTAATAGCAAAAAAGTGCACAGCACACCAGTCCTTGTGAGGTGCCGGCCAACGGGACAAACACTATGAAAAAAGAGTAAAGCCGCACACTCGTAGCTACCGATGCACTTTTTTCACCTAAACATCACCATTGGCTCCTATTGTTTAGTATCACAATGCCACTGGCCACGATATTTGGATATAAATACCCCCCACAGAGGCTGACATTCACACAACTTCAAGATCTCTTGAAGAGTCCAGAGTCTGGACGAACAACATCTCACTTTTTCACTGAAGCGATTCCTCACAAAAACATAAGTAAAATGTGTGTGATAATTATTTTGGTGATCATTAGAATGTCTAGAACATGTACATATGTTATTATTGTGAAAAATATCCCCCAAATGTAAATTAGAGCACGATTAAAAGGAAAAAAAAAGAAAAGAAAAACTGCTGGTTAATGAACCCCAGGCTGAGAATCCCTGTCTTAGCCAGTCCAAAGTGCT
The DNA here is from genome assembly GCF_963921795.1 of Nannobrachium achirus. Lineage (NCBI taxonomy): Eukaryota > Metazoa > Chordata > Actinopteri > Myctophiformes > Myctophidae > Nannobrachium > Nannobrachium achirus. Next base: position 2,881,932 of record NC_137811.1, read on the forward strand.
GACTCATGATGTTTCCCAATGATCAGTGTGTCATATGAGGGGATATGTGTTCCATTATTCACTGTGTGCTGGAGGCAACACGCTGCTGTCACTCACTGAACATTCATTTTCATCAGTCTTTAATTCAGAAAAACATGAAAGCGTACAGCGGTCTGCTTTTCATACTTATATGGATGCAAACTGGGAACTTAGTGAAAGCACAAGGTAGGACCATTCTGTAAACTTTATATTGTCTGTTAGTGAAATATCGTTTCGCTGTCGGGTGGAAACCTTGTATGTCCAAACCTAAGTTTTAGTGAATAGGAAAATAATGACGAGTTCCAATGGATCCAAAGTAGTTGCTATTCATTCACATACTTTTCATTGGTTCAATATGTATAAAATGCATACCAAATACACAATGAACACACTTTAACACTTGTTGGGCATGTAGGAGAAAATGTTCAAACAACTTTCAAGGATTGCATAAATAGGTGATTTACATGATCGGTTAATTTCACTTTTTTATGTGACAATGTCTTGTGGTGAAGTATAGGGTATTAAGAAAAAAAAAAAGAAAAAAAAACAACGAACCAACATACAATGATTATGGAGATAAAACTTTTCTGCCCGACAGTGACAATTTGTTGTTTTTGATAACAAACGAGTAATCAAATTTGCACACAACCACATGCATGATTCTCTCTTTTATTTTATTTTTATTGTTCAGATTGTCATCTTGCATCGTTTCTATCCAGCGATCATTATGACTCGAATTTCGACATAACTGGTCTGAAGGAGTCCTACATACTGGGGTCAACAGTCAGAGTGCCTTGTAATGTCGGCTACGTGGGCTTCTTTAAACTGCTGTGTATGAGTGATGTGGGGGTGAAATGGATACCTCAAGGTTCTAAATGTGAACGTAAGTTTCCACCATTTCTGCTACCGTTTGTGTAAAATATACATGAATAGTAATTATGTGCCGCTCCCAGTCAGTGGTGTAAAGCAATGGTTCTCAAACTGTGGGTTGGGACCCCCACAGTAAACAAACCAACATACAGTATAAGTGTATACAGGGTATCCCATTTCTAAAGTGGCAATTTAAGGACTTTAAAGACCTTTTAGTACCTCTGGTCAAACATTGGTCAAATTGTCTAATATTATAGGCAGCAATTGTGAAAATAGCCCTATTTTCACAATAGAACAGATCGAGTCAAATTAAATGTAATGCCAAGTTACCAACTCCTACAATTCTAAGTGCTTGTGCAGGGGAGTGGGGGGGGGGGGGGGGGGGGGGCAAATATGATTATTTGGGGGGTCGCATCCTGAAAAGGTTGAGAACCACTGGTGTAAAGTAACAAAGTGCATTTACTTAAGTACTGTACTTAAGTACAATTTTGAGGCATTTTTTACTTTACTTGAATATTTCCAATACTTTTACTTCTACTCCACTGCATCTCGGATCCATATATTGTACTTTTACTCCAATACAATTATGTGAAAACTTTAGTTACTAGTTACTTTGCAGATATAACTTATAATATTATAAAACATACATGGACCACTTTAGACCTATTTTATACCTTGGCAATTTGAAAATAGACGATCTACAAGCTCACAACGCGTCGACCCGTTGTGAGCTTGTAGATCTGCTATTTACAAACATTTTGTACTTTTACTTTTGGTACATTAAGTACATTTTGATGCAAATACTTTCGTACTTTTACTCAAGTACATTTTGAATTCTGGATTTTTACTTGTTAGGGTGCCCTCACACCAAAATACGTATGAGAGTGGAATCCGCGTTCCGCCAATGCATTTCAATGAGAAGGGAGCGTTTTTTTGCAGAAATCCTCTGCTGGCATGAAACCGCTTCACTCTCATTGAAATGCATTGGCGGATTCCACTCTACGTATTTTGGTGTGAGAGCATCCTAACAGAGTATTTCTATATTGCAGTATTGATACTTTTACTCAACCACTGTTGAGTAGAAGTATCAATACCCCATGTAGAAATACTCTGGTACTCATTTACTGCCACCATGAAACTTCGACTTTGGTAGCTCCCTGCCGCACTCTTTTATGTTTTATATCTCGGGACTCTCGGAGTGTGGCAGTCAAAAGTCTGATAGCCTATTCAAAAGTACAAAAGTATTGGCACCAAAATGTACTTAAAGCACCCAAAGTAGAAAAGGCTGCAGAATGTCCCATTTTGCATGTTTCCAAATATATAAATCCTTTGATCTATTTATTTTTGATTTATTGTTTTTCTTTTCTTTTTTTCTTTTTTTTTCAACCAAAACGAACCATTTCAAAAATCTAAATTCAACAACAGATAATGACGTAATGATGGAATTGATCTGTAGCTTACGTGTCTCTATCACTAAAGAGATGTGTTTTGTTTACAGCTAAGTCATGCGGTCACCCTGGTGATGCAGAGTATGCAGAGTTCCAGCTTGTGGAGGGAGAGGATTACGTCTTTGGGTCAACGGTTGAGTACACGTGCCAAACAGGGTATGACGACACATTTGATCTGTTGATCCATATATTTATCTTGTATTTTGTCCACTGCATCAAACAGCATGACACTCAACACTGAGCATTGTTGCTCTAATGGTTCTTGTTTGAATTAAAGGCAGAGCGGAGACACGGTGGCTCAGTGGATAGCGCTGTTGTCTCACAGCTAGAAGGTCATGGGTTCAATTCACTGTGGGCGGGACACTGTGGGCACTGGGGGCGTGTTCCCTCCTCCGCGTCATCAGCGCCCACACCCTAGGTGGGGTTGGCGAAGGGGCCTTTCTGTGTGGAGTTTGCATGTTCTCCCTGTGTGTCCTATGTCCTATGGTAGATGCCCTCACAAAAACATGCAGTATAGTCCATACGAGATGTCGGTATCGGAAATGTGGCAAAGGTTTTTTCCTGTATAGCAAAGTTAATGGGACACCAACTCTAGCGGCTGATAACACCAATTTAGCTGTGTCTCAGAAAGGGTTATCATACCAAAATATAATCTACAGATATAGAGCTTTTCAAGAATGCATGGTAACCTTTGCCACCTTTCCGATACCGACATCTCATATGGCCCATGGACTAGTAGTCCTGGTTTCTATACTACCTCCCCCTAGCCAGCAAGGTGCTCCCCAATTCCCCTGGCGTAGCAGAGGGAGAGCAGAAACCAGGACTACAGGTTAGGTAATTGGCACTGGGTGAGAAAATGCGTTACAAAACCGTGGGATAAGAATTTATAAAAAAGAATTAAAGGCAGAGCAACACATCCCACTATAAACAAGCAAAATCTCTGTCCGCGTGTCCGTCTGTAGTTTAGTGTGTCTCGGGAACCGTCCGACCGACCAACTTCAAACTTGGTGTGCGTGGCACTGACGACCCGAGGGACTGCTATGCCCAATTGCCCATATGGCATATTATGGAGATTGTCCAGAACAACCGACCCGACTGATACCTATGCCTAATGCATATTATGGCCATGCCCATAATGTGTGCATATACTGATGACATAAGGGATCCCGATATACTGTAATAATAATTATATTTATTTATATAGCAGCTTTCATACATAAGTCAGAAAAGAAAGCTCATGAAAGTTAAAGAGATACAAAAATACAAAATAAAATGAAAATGCAAAATAAGATATGGGTAGATAAAAAGAACACTCAAATGTGTAGAAAGAAAAGAAACCCCATTGAATATCTGTCAGATTAATCAGAGTGTGAGGGCATAACAACATCGAGGGCATAACAACATCTTACCGTTTACTTCTGAAACTTCAAGAGGTTGGGTCTTCAACAGGGGGTCCGGGACCCCTAGGGGGTCCTCAGAGTTACTACAGGGAGGGGATCCTCCAAATCTTTGTGCGATAAAAACCTTTTTTTCTCTCCTTTTTTCTAGTAACCACTTGAACCATAGTTTCCATATTCAGAGAACTTTTGCAAAAAATAGCAGATCTATGAGCGCTGCTTGGCGTTGTATTTTTGGCAAAGGCTTTGGTGAATTGGGGAAAAAGAGCGGACTAAGTACAGAGTGAAAGGACATGTTTATTAAATATTGACGGTTCAAGTGGTTAAATATCTGAAAACGCAAATTGACATGAATCCAAAATACACTGATGATTAGTGCTGTCAAACAATGAAACTATATGGAATCTATGTAAAGGTTGTGGGGGTCCCTGCTTCATCTCTCTCAGCTAAGGGGTATTTTGCCTGAAAACGTTGAAGACCCCTGTTCTAGACATTGGGTGCCAGAGGATCTCCACGACCTACTAGGTTCATGCCTTTCGATCGTATCTGACAAGTATTTAGGTGCACAGCCATTAGGTGCACAGCCATGCACAGCCATTAAGTGATTTATTTAACAAATACAATAATCTTAAAATCTATTCTGAAAGTAACAGGTAGCCACTGCAGAGATCTTAGGACTGGTGAAACGTGTGCTCTGTGCTAAAGCTGGCCGCACACTAGCCGATAATCGGGCTATTTAATTACCCTCCCGACAATCGGGCTGCCACCGATTGAAACGGGCCCGACAATCGGGCATGAACGTCGTCTAGCGTGAGGTCTCACAGATCCACTCGGAGCCCAGCCGAGTGGCTCGGAGGACGATCGGGGGTTGCCCGACTCTTTTCAAACATGTTTGATATTTTCCTGGATCAGTACTGGTCTGGAATAGCAGCAGGGGACTGATTGAAAATAGGTAGCCTACAGCAGCCGCTGATAGACGCAAGTCTCTGAGCATCTGAGTGACAGAGCTATCTCTTTTTCTCTCTCTACACACACACACACACACACACACACACACACACACACACACACACACACACACACACACACGAAATCAATCAATCAATCAACAAAGACGTAAAACTAGGCCAAACCAATTAGTGCAAGTCTGGACTCCTAATAACTTTCCAGCTCTGCTCTCCTCCTCCAACTTTATGGTTCTCACTCTCAAATGTATGATAAACCTGTGCATTCTCCATGTTTCCACCTCAAAATGCTGGATTACAGTTCTTCAAATGGACCAGACAGAACCGTCCTCTTTCTCTCTCTCTCTCTCTCTCTCTCTCTCTCTCTCTCTCTCTCTCTCTCTGGGACATTGGATTAGGATCTCCGTGCCCTCGGATCTTTTTTTAATGATTATATTTGAATGATCCATCCGCCCACACCGCGATAATGTGTTAAAAGACAGGGGAAATCATGATTGAAAGCCTAGGCCATGGCCACTAAAGTAAAAGCAGACACGTGCCTGTCTTGAACTTGAACCTGTCTTAACTTGAACCGTCCGTGGTGGAAGCAGCCTACAACAGCAGCTCACCCCACGTCAGTCACTTTCTCTAGTGGTCCGTGCACGGTGCAGTTATGTAATCTCTACTCCTTTCAAGTTCCAATTGGCCATAGGTACAGCGTGTAGCTTAATTAATGGGCCATCATCAACTCGTTGTTTGATCTACCAGCTGGGTTAACAACTCCTGGCTACTCCGGGCACAGCGCGCCCCGCATAGCCAGGCGTTTCGTATTTTAACAGAGAGCAGGTTTAGAAAACGCACGTTACCTTAACTATTATAAAATAAAATGACTTTATCAAAACTGACAATGATAAACCTGGAGCGGACATGAAAGAAACATAATGGATATAGGCCTAATAGGCCTGTCCTTTTTAAAGCATTACAGTAGGTAGGTCTATATTTGGGACTGAAAACTAGTCCCCCCCCCCCCCCCCCCCAAAAAAAAAAGCAATACACATAAATACACTGCTTATTATTTCAAATAATGATCCACATCCATCCTCCCAGGTTGTATCATGATTGCTTGCGATGGGAATTAAAACTCAATGGTCGCGAGTTTGTTTTATATCAGCAGAAATAGTCACTACCAGTCAGTCACAGACTGGAGTGGGAACAGCACACGAGTGCAAGTAGGCCTACACGCCCACTGCCTGATCTACAAACCCTACAAAGTGGCGCGGAGGGACGCAGTTTGATCTTGGAGATCTGATATGTTCTCTGCGCAACACAGTCATACGACTAATCATAAAGCAGGCACCATGAGAAGCACCAGCAGACAGCGCGCAGCACTTGACTTTAGCAGTGGAGAGAGAGGGGGAAAGTCGATCAGAGTTGATCCATGGATGAACATGAAACGCGTCAAAGTGAACTCATAGTCATAGTATCATTTGAAGCTTTTTTTTTTTCGTTGCGTGAGGCAATGGTGTGTTTGTGAGTGGATAACATAATGTGTTTGTTTGTATGTGCGTCTGCGCGCGTGTTGCAAGGCGAAGCTCTCGGAACAGTGACGTTTTGTATTCATTATATAAATTATTTATTTATTATTGCTGTGTTTGGGCCCGACTCAATCGGAATAGAATCCTGTAGCGTGCGGTGCGCCCGACTGTTCAAAACGGCTAGTGTGAGCCTGTTTAGATTCTCTGGCCAGATAATCTGAAAAAATGATCCTGTAGTGTTTAATTCTACCCGATTCAGTCGGGCCCGATTATCGTGTAGTGTATGGCCAGCTTTAGTGCTGGTGAGGACCCATGCTGCAGCATAGCATACTGTAATATTTGTCATTTTGCTGTTGTTTTATTTGGCAGACCAGCTAATAGGGTGTTACAGTAGTCTAACCCACTGGTGGCAAATGCATGCATCAGCTTTTCAGTATCCACCTGAGAGAGAAACTGCTGAACCTTAACAATATTTCTGAGGTGATAAAAAGAGATTTTTGATGTGTTTTTATGTGACCCCTAGATTTCTGGCCTGACTCTTGTCTGTCCATACTGTCTCCGACCACCAAGCTTTTCGTCGGAAAGGTCGTGTTCAAAATGACGTCACTCGCAACTTCTGAAAAGTATTACCCCGAATTAGAGTTCTGAAAGCTGCACGTCTGACGAAAAGTTTGATGGTCTGAGACAGTGTGGACAGCCAGGGGTGTCGCACCAAATTCTGGGCCCTGGGTACAAGAGTTCATGAATGTTCTTCATAAGAGAGGAGGTTTAACCCATTTAGACTGGGAACGCATTAGTACGCATTAGTGTGTGCTTTAACTATTGAAACATATCAGACATACAAGTGCACAGTGCGCTGCAAGCTTGGAGATTTGCTATTTTTGAAAAATCTTGAAAATTTGTCTTTGAATATTTCAAATCCTTTTTTGAAAAACCTATGTTTCTATGTCAGTGGTGCTCAAACCTTTTCATGTGAAGGACCCCCAAAATGATATGTATTTGGCCACGGACCCCCATCTCAAAATATTTAGATCCATGGACCCCCCCCCCCACCCCCCACCCCGCAAGCAAAATTTGAGTTACAAATGTTCGCTTAAAAATATATACATATTCAAAGATTTGCACACATTTTCACAACTTTTAATAGCAGATCTAAAAGCTCGCGTGAGCTTGTGTATCTGCTATTTTTCAATAGCTAAAGTATAAAATAATTCCAGGTCCCTCCAACTTGGGCCCTAGTAACTCAGTCCCACTCCCCCTCCTTGTGACGCCCCTGTGTGTAGACAGTGCTGACAGTTTTTCTCTCCCCTGTGTCCGGGGGAGGGACGCCGGGCAGTGAGGGTGATAATAGTCACTGCAGGGACGAATTAACCCCCGCGACGGCCCTGGCACCGATAATTCTTTAGGGCCCGCCGTAACCCACCCTTCAGACACGCACTGCCCACAGCAGTGGGCACACAGAAGCCTACGGCTCGTTTATTAACCCTTTCCAAGCCACGGGGAGCCTCTTAATATTAAAACCGTTTTATACCGGACATCTGAGCAAGGAGTCTCAGCCGCGCCGTCTTTTACGGTACTGGGTCATTAAAACCGAAATAAATGTTTTTTATCCGAAAATCGGCGATCGTCTAACCTTCCCTAGTCACCACTCGTGCATCGATAGCCCATGGCTGGTCTGACATGAAGCAGAAGTGACGTCAGGTCCACTCCTTCTCAGAGACTCCTTGGCAGCCATCCATTTACTGTTTATACACGAGTGCTGGTACAGCAGCAGTGCTGCGGGCTATGCGAGCGAAACTGTTCATTTCTACTCTTGAGTCACACGTGGATTATTTGAGGCGACATTTACGTGAACGGATCGCGCACGCGAAACGCACAGGGACATGATGCATCCCCCACTCTAAGCCAATGCAGATTGAGAATTTCATTGGGAACTCTGGTGAGTATACAACGGGGGATCGCGGTATGGTAATGGGGGATGAAGACCACGTGATATAGCGCTGGATGTCTGGTAAAATGAATGCGGTTCAGATCATAATATAATAATAGAAATTTCAGACCGTGAATGCAGCATTTACTATGGTGAAAGAAATGCCCTCTTTCCATGCCATACCTGAAGGCAGCATTCAAGAGAAAAGCCTTGTCCAAACTCTCCTGGACTTGAATGCAGCATCTTATGTTGAAAGATTTGCCCTCTCTGTGTAGAAATCCATGCCGTTACGCCACATCTCCAGAATTGACTTGATCGTGCTTAGTTCAGTGTAGTATCAAGCAACGACAATAGCCAACCTTCTTAGTGAGCTTGGAGGTCTGCTATTTTCAATATTTTCACCAAAAGGCCGTCTTAGAAATTTCAGCCGTCCCTGGCAGGGAGCGTTGGGCAGGAGGAGTAGGACGAAAGCATTCTCAATTATGACAGTCAGTAGGATACAACAGCAGTGACAACACAGAAATGTGTGTGTGTAGTTTCAATTGGCATAAAGCTGGTTGCACACTGCTGCGTTTTTCGTTGCGAAATGCGTTTTTCAGGGCAAGGAGAGAGAGAGAGATAGAGAGAGCAAGGGACAGAGTGGTGCGCGAAACGGGCGGCAGTGTGCAAACGTGATTGACATAACGTGAGTTTGATTTTTTTATTTGCGTGATCCGAAATTCACTCCGATATTCGGCCCGAAAAACGCAGCAGTGTGCAACCAGCTTAACGACTAACTTGGGGAGAAAAGGGACTATTATGAAAACATCATAAGTTGTCCCTTATCTGAGCCCTTCTTTTTGTGTGTGTGTTGCATTCATTCCAGCTACCAGATGGTCAGCAGGACCAACAGACGGCGCTGCATGGCCAGTGGATGGGATGGATTCCTCCCAGTCTGTGAAGGTAAGATCTCATGTGTTCACTTATTACATTCAGTTCATCTATCTATTTTCAGATGGACCAGTGGGGCCTGCCTAATGGTACAGACACATGTTGAGAGACAGACAGACAGACAGACAGGTAGGCAGGCAGGCAGGCAGGCTGACTGACTGACTGACTGACTGACTGACCGTGGCGGTGTGTCAGTTACTGTGCAGGTCAGCATAGTTTGTGATCATGAATTTCAAATGTCTTTGTGGTCTAATCTCACAAACTGCCACATCTTTTTCCTACCCAATCTTAAATGAAGGTGTTACGACTGTCTAGGGGTAAGGGAATGTTGACATAATAATACGGGTAATAATAATAGTAAAAGCCCCGGGCCGTAACAGGGTTAGTTCTCCTCATTATGTCTAGTTAGTATATGTGCACTTCAGCACACTGTAAAAATGTATCACTGGGACAACTATGACGAACATTTCATATCCAGCTTTAACTGACTGTCCTGCGCACAGATTACCCTCGATTATGTACTTTACTCATACACGGTCCAGACATGTACTGTAGGTCTGGACATGGGGTGGCCACAGCTGAGTGGTTAGTGAGTCCGCCTGGGGATCCAGAGCCCCTGGTTGTCCCAGATATGATTCCAGGCCAGCAATGCTGATGTGTGTCCCTGAGCAAGACTCTGAACCCTTAGCCTTGTTTGTTTTTTTAGTTTTTCCTTTTTTTGTTTCCTTTTTTCATGTGACTGTCCACCATGTCATCTGAGGTCAAACACACTGGCTAAGGAACTAAACAAACAGTGCTCAGTGGAGCTGTAAAGCAGAGGTCTTCAACAGGGGGTCCAGGATCCCAAGGGGGTCCTCAGAGTTACTACAGGGGGTCCTCCAAATCTTTGTGTGATAGAAACTTTTTTTTCTCTTTTTTTTATATCAACCACTTGAACCCTAGCGTCCATAATATATTCAGAGAACTTTAGGCAAAAATAGCAGATCTACAAGCTCACAACGCCTCGCAGCGCGAGGCGTTGTGAGCAAAGAGGTTTAGTGTAGAGGGGGAAAAGAGCAGACTAAGTACAGAGTGAAAGGTCAAGTTAATTACGTAAGTATTGACAATCCAAAATACACTGATAATCGTTCTGTCAAAAAATGAAACTATATGGAATCTATGAGAAGATTGTGGGGGTCCCTGCTTCATCTCTCTCTCAACTTTGAAATTAAATCAAAATGTTACATTTCAGGATTCCAATTCAAAAGAAGCAAAAATAACAGAAGCTAAAATAGCAGGTCTACAAGGGACATGTTTTGAGCTTGTAGATCGGCTATTTTTGCTTATTTTGTATGACCTACTAGAATGACAAAGTAGGACGTAGCAATATGCCATGTGGCCCTATGGAAATATAGTGTCCCTCTCCCTCATCAAAGTTGCCCACCTCTGTGGGGGGCCATTCGTTTTCCATTGGTCATGCAAGTAATGCTCCCTTGTTATTTGTGTCCAGCCAAACAGTGTCCAGCGATACACGTGAACGAAAACATCATGCAAGTGACCGGAGAGCCCCTGGACGCTAGCTACGGCCACGTACTCCGGTTTAGGTGCAAGCAGAATCACTTGGAAGTGGACGGTCCAAAACAGATCTACTGCAATGAACATGGAGAGTGGAGTGCTCAAACTCCAACTTGCAAAGGTACTGTAGGCTGCAGAGAGAGAGAGAGAGAGAGAGAGAGAGAGAGAGAGAGAGAGAGAGAGAGAGAGAGAGAGAGAGAGAGAGAGAGAGAGAGAGAGGATGCAATGACTGACACTTATTACCTTAATGAGCTCATTTACATGTGTTATAGACTATTACAATTAAGTAGACAGTGGAGTACATTTGCATGTACTCCACTACATCTCGGAGGCAAATATTATACTTTTACTCCACTACAATTAGGCTATATGGAACCTTAAGTTACTTGTTACTTTGTGTATTTGGATTATTATTATTACAAAACATACATTAACCACTTCAAACCTACAGTATAAACATTTCGGTCATTTGAAAATAGCCTAACTACAAGCTCTCTAAAAGCTCACAATGTGTCGCGATGTGACGCATTGTGAGCTTGTAGATCTGCTAATTTAATACATTTGAAGACTTAAAATAGGACATTCTGCACAACGAGTACTGGATCATTTTTGGCACTTTAAGTAGATTTTGATACAGTACTTTTGTACTTTTACTCAAGTGAATTTTATTTCTACGTTGCAGTATTGATACTTTTACTTAAAGAGGTGGTGCCATAGTTTTGTACTTTTTCTGTTTTTCATGTGTCTAGGAGGTTGAAAGTACTTCATTTTTTTTAGAAATGATTATTCTCTTAGTATTTGTTTGTTTTCTCTTGGAGGCTGCCACCTTGTGGTGAAAAGTGTCAGTTAAAAAACACAGATAAGATGACATCACAGAATCAACTCCTCCCCTATTTACCATTCACCCAACACTGTGGGGTGTGGCTATATCAGCTGGGTCACCACCCACCATGCCATCCATGCATACTTAATGAACTGAGGGTGTGTCCACATAAAAACCCAATTCTAACTCTTTCTGTATACTTTTTTGGAAAAAAATCTTCCTCCTAGTATAATCATAATACCTGATAATCATGTTTTAGAGGGGGGGAAATCTTGGCACCAACTCTTTAAGTAGTCTAACAAATGTGTGTAGGCCTACCTTGTCCACCACTGGTAAATGGCAATAATGTAAAAACATGACCACATTCTTTGATCTACAGCATTGTTTTTGTTTTTATAATAGCCATGTCTTCAGCTGCAATCACTCTTGCTTCTTCTTCTTCTTTTTTATTTATTTTTATTTTTATTTATTTTGTTGCTCACAGAAAGAACATGTGGCCACCCTGGTGATGTACAGTTTGCAGAATTCAATCAAACAAAGGGAGAGGTTTATGCTCTTGGGTCAGCGGTTCAGTACACATGCCAAAAAGGGTATGATGACAAAATTAACTTTCAATTCCTGTGCATATTTCAGTTCCTGAGTCTCTTTCCGAACATTTATTTAGTCTTTTGTCCAATGAATAGGCTAAATGTATAGCAGGCACTTTGGATAGCAGGCACTTCCTTATTTCCTTCACAGGTGTTATCAATGACACTGATTAAGGCTCTGTTCCATTTAGTATAACACAGTGGTTCTTAAACGTTTTGATTTCAAGGACCAAGGAACTCTGAGAGTGTACATTTGTACACTCCCAGAGTTACCCATAAGGATTTGGAACCCCCTCAAAGATACTTAGAGACCCAAATCGTTTCCAGTGAGCCAACATGCACAATATCAGCACCCTGACTTTGAACAGAATGGAACAGAGCCTTCATTGGTAACACCAGTGAATAGAGCCTACAGTATTAAAGAGCATTAATTGAATACTGATAATATAATGTTGGTAACAGTTGAATTAAGATACGACCATTAACATTTTGTATTCATTCCCATTCATTGTAGTTACCAAATGCTCTATGGGTCCAGTATTCGTCGCTGCACATTGAATGGATGGGATGGTGGCATGCCGCGCTGTGAGAGTAAGAATACACACCAGTAAGACTCCCTAATCGGGAGATAAGTGTCCGTCACGTCGCATACTCAAACTTTAGAAGGCAATCGTAGCTAATCAGGAGGGAATATGGGAAATGGAACAGATACATGTTGATGACATGACTTTAGAGATACTGTCTACCGCTTTGCATGATTTAGGCCAAAATCTGTAGGAGCAGTGTCCAAAAAAAGTGTTTTGCTAAATTCGGCCTGATGGTGGCGCTAGAAGAGGGCCATGTGAAATTAAATCCCATGACCCTGTGACTTGACGCGACGGACGGACAGACTGATAGACAGCCGGTTAGACAGCCGGTGGAGGTTTTGATAGTAATTGCGCCCTGACAATTACGAATTCCAAGCTATGTCGGTTATCAAAGTAGATCATCATCATCTGGTCTCTTGCTCGGCGGCGGGGACATCGCCATGCGTAGAGCCAATCAGCTTTACCAATCAATGCTAGGGCCTCGGCTTCAGCCAGCGACAGGGCCAGATCCCTGGTGTTGGCATCAATCCACCGACTGCGAGGGACACTACGGGGGCGTTTTCAACCAGCTGCTTTTGGATCAAAGTGCAGAATAGCATGAGTGGGGTGATCAGGGGGGAGTCTTTCGACATGGCCGTACCAGCTGTGCTGCCAGATGGGATGCGGGGGGCTGTTTGGTGCGTTCCCGCAGGGTTATGTTGCAGACCCTATCTTGCCATTTCATCCCCTCTATTGAGCGCAGGTGTCGGAGCCAGAGTCTCCACAGTGGCTTTCAGAGTGTTTTCTAGGCACATCTCCGGTTTATTTCTGGTAGTATATTGCCGTTGTTTGTGATGATGGACCCAAGGTAGGTGAAGGAAGTGACAAACTACTTCCTCTCCACTGATGGAGAGGCTGTGCCTCCGATGTGCATCAGTTTTGTTTTGGCCCAGCTGACCTTCAGACCCAGTTTGTTGGCTTCCTCTTGGTAGATTTCCAAGGCTTCTTTCAACTGATCAAACATCGGCACTCCGACATGTTGCTATTCCGACCACCTAAACCTAACCTTAACCCTAACCCTAATCTCAATAAAACTAACGCTGGTGAATGCTAACCGGGTGAAATGCTAGCCTGCCGACGCTGGTAAATGCTAACCCGGTGAAATGCTAACCTGCAGACACTGGTGATGCTAACCTGGTTTCGGAATGGGGATGTTTCGAAATGGAAACCCGTCCCCTGTGAGGGGGTAACTATCTAGTTTGACCCTGTAGCAACTCATAATGTAATAAGGGCTCATAATGTAATAAGGGCTCATAATGTAATAAGAAAAATGTAATAAAAACTCATAATGTAATAATCAGCTCATAATGTAATAAAAAAACGAGCGCATAACGTAATACTGGATTTTTCAATAATGTAATAATGTAATAACGTGTTACATTAAGAACCTCCACATAGGAGGCTCATAATGTAATAAAACTTCATAATGTAATAATGTATTTTTATTACATTATGAGCTGATTATTACATTATGAGCTTTTATTACATTTTAATTATTACATTATGTGCTTGTTTTTTATTACATTATGAGCTGATTATTACATTATGAGTTTTTATTACATGTTTTTATTACATTATGAGCCCTTATTACATTATGAGTTGCTACACACCCTGCCAACTGTGTTGATGGAGAATGGAGCAACTATCTGCTAAACATGCAGCAAATTAATACATATGGGGATCATTTAGCTGTACAAAGAGCATCCACAATGTTCAACATACAGTTCGTGATTGTATCGACACTGGGTGTTGATGCAACATCGATAATATCCCCATGTGTTCAGTATGACGACAGTCTGCCATTGCTAGTTCTGGGCCACTTTGCCGAAGGTCATGGGGACCATTATGTAAGCCTTGGTGGACCAGTCACACACTTGATTCAAAGAGTCCAGGAAGCAGAGGAGAGTGCACCACTTCAATCTGTCCCTCATTCTGGCCCTAAGTCTAGCCCTCACTCTGGCCCTGACTCGGTACCTCATTCTGGCCCTGACTCTGTCCCTCACGCTGGCCCAGGGCCGGATTTATAATAGGGCTTGACGTGCTGAAGCTAAGCTAAGCTAAGCTAACGTCGCTGTCTGTAATGACTGGTTACACTTAAAGGAGTGGCGACACCGGCTGAAAATTAACATTATGATACAGTAGGTCACGTGGTGTTTCTTCAAACAGTCTGAAAAGGAGGCGGGGCCGTATCAGTTAGTAGTGAATGTATACTTCGTCCGTTGTGCGGTGCCGCGCAATGTATACTTCGTCCGTCGTGCGGTGCCGCGCACAACATGACAGCAAGAGCCGTTGGCCGCCGCGTCCACGTCCATGGACGCGGCCGTGGACGCGTCCATGGACGCGGCCGCGAAAAAAACGTCCGTGGACGCGAGGCCGCGTCCACGGACGCAAACGGCCGGCCGTCCCGGCCGTGGACGCGGCCGTGGACGCAGACGGCCGGGGACGCGGCCGTGGACGCGGCCGTGGACGAGGCCGCGGCCGTGGACGCAAACGGCCGGCCGTGGACGCAAACGGCCGGCCGTGGACGGGTCCATGGACGAGGCCGCGAAAAAAAGGCAGCGAAAAAGAAAAAAAAAGGTGGCTATTGTATGTATTTTTTGATGGAGATTTCAAATATGACCTTCTTTTTTGCATAGGACAACTCTAACCTGCATCAATTGGTATTTTATAATTGCCAATTGTACCCCATCCATCTAAAAAACAAATTGGATGTCTATTGTATGTATTTTTTGATGGAGAATTCAAATATTAATTTCTTTTTGGGATAGGACAACTCTAACCTGCATCAATTGGTATTTTATAATTGCCAATTGTACCCTATCCATCTCAAAAACAAATTGGATGTCTATTGTATGTATTTTTTGATGGGGAATTCAAATGTTACCTTCTTTTTTAGATATGACAACTCTAACCTAAATCAATTGGTGCATCAACCTACTTACTATCTATCTATCTGTCTGTCTATCTATCTATCTATCTATCTATCTATCTATCTATCTATCTATCTATCTATCTATCTATCTATCTATCTATCTATCTATCTATCTATCTATACTTCACCTTTAGTCCAGAAGAGAGTTCAGCCTCAGGAACTTGCACACATGGAACTGTGTCATGACTGTGTCATGGAGCTAAAACAGAGCTATGTTAAATACTCACAATGACTCTGATGGACCAATCAGGGTGGTGGTGGGGGGAGGGATCAACAATAGACAGAAACTGGATAATGCTTTGTTAACTGTCCCACCTAAGTCCCTGCTAGTCTGAACAAACATCACCTTCCCTCTCATAACACTACTACTACTACATTTATATAAAGCTGCTCTTGCATTTGAATTCAAGTCTGACACAAGTTAAGGTTAACTTAGGTAGTATTTCATTTCGCTGGCTTTTAGGGTCTGTGTGAGTGTGTAGGCTCACAAATTATTATAATTGTCATTAAGTGACTCTGAGATCTATCCATCCATCCATCCATCCATCCATCTATTTATTTATACTTACTGTTTACATTTTCTATAAATATTTATTTCTATATAAAACTCAGTTGTGTGGAGTTATTGTGTGCCCTTTCTTGTTGCTAAAGAGTCCATTTGTTCACTAGACATTAAGTCAAGGTTACTATTTTGAGTTGAAGCTAAGTGTTTTATTGCTTTGTGGTTTAACATGATTTAAAAGGCAAATTCATTGTTATGGTTACTTTAGAAGACTGCTTTTGCATTCATGAGTTAAGAGAGCCAAGCTAATTCAAAGAGTTAGGTTAAAGGAACACAAAACATGACCTAACTCACAGCTGCCATTGGACAGACAGTTACAACATACTCTTATCTTTCACAGAACAGACAATTATCATTTATTTGATCTATTTGAGACTATGTAGCTGCTCTAGGGGAAATAGAGCATTATATCAGCCTATTCAATTGATAATGACCAATGGGTGCCAGTTTCTAAGTAGTTAAAGCATATTAACATAACAATATATGTGGCCTAGACATGGATATTGCCCAATCAACTCGTAATCTACAGAAATGTCCACCACATCACACAGTATAAAACCTAGTAGGCTTAGTGGATTACCTATGTTAAATCATGTCAGGTTAGTTTGGTTCAAGGTTCAAGTATAATAATTTATGAGCCAAAAATGTGCACAAATGTACAATCACATCTAGGCTAGAATGATAACATAAAGTCCTGACTACTCCTTGTTATTGTGGTCCTAAATACTACAATGATTAGTTTGGATGCATTGCTTCTATCATGTCCAATTAAAAATAAATACATTACATATACAGAAATCTGCCTTCTCCTGTATTGTATTAGTGACATTCATTATAAATAGTAAAATAACAGGACAGAGCAAAAAAGGCCTCTGCAAAAAAGGCCTCTGCAACTAACCTAACCTAACACACACTATGTGTTAATGTTGATCAATATAATAATGTAAAAATACAAAGTTAAGTAGACCTAAGTAAGAAATAGTAAATACATTGTAATAATACATTGAAGGGGAAATGTAGGAAAACAAATGCAACTCAGCATTGAATTTATGGCAAACATTTTGCTACTCAACCCTTTCCAAATAATATACAATTAAGAAGTGGGATGTTCCACTTAGTAAGAGAAAGAATTAATGACATATATTTTTTTTAAAAGCTAGAAGACTCACCTATTATAGTAACCATGTGAATTGCTAATAATGTTATGGGTCAGATGTGTAAAGATCTATCACATTGTATTGTTCTTTTCAGACTCAACAATAATAATGATGATGTTACTTAAATGCTGATCAATGTGTGAATCTGGCTCTTATCAGGTGTGTGTTTTCTCTCCCTGTCCTGTGCTGTCCTCAGTTAAACCAAGACAGTACTGTTGTGACCAATGTGGAAAAAGCCTTCAGCTCAATTTATTATCTCAAAGTAGACCAGAGAATTCATACCGGAGTGAAGCCATTCAGCTGTGAACAATGTGGGAAGTATTTTGCTCGTCTGGACAATTAAAAGATCATAAGCGTTCACATACTGGAGAGAAACCTTATTGTTGTGACCAGTGTGGGAAAAGATTTGTTCAAAAGGGGATTTTAAAAGAACACCAGAGAATTCACACTAAAGAGAAGCCCTATTGCTGTGACCAGTGTGGGAAAAGCTTTACTCGATTGTCTTATCTCAAAATACATGAACGAATTCACACAGGAGAGAAACCGTACAGCTGTGTCCAATGTGGGGAAAAGTTCAGTTTAACGGCTGCTCTGAAAGTACACCAGAGATTTCACACCGAAGAAAAGCCTTACTGCTGTGAACACTGTGGCAAACGTTTCACTGTAAAATCTAGCCTCGTACAACACAAGAAGATTCACACTTGAGAGAGACCTTACTGCTGTCACCAATGTGGGAAAAGGTTCACTCTGAAGACGGCTCTGAAAAGACACACTGGTGAGAAGCCATATACTGCTGTGTCCAGTGTGAGAAAAGGTTCAGTGATATTCATCATCTCAAAGCACACCAGAAAAATCACACTGGAAAGAAACCTTATTGCTGTGACCAGTGTGGAAAGAGCTTTCCTAGACTGGAACATATCAAAATACACCAACAAATTCACACCGGAGAGAAACCTTATATCTGTAACCAATGTGGGGAAAACTCTGTCAGGTACATGTCTACCGTTAGAGGCCACTGGCATGAGTGCCTTTTTAGCTCTGTTGGGGCTTGGTGAATGTACTCTGTTGTTGTTTTTTTTAATTATTATCTTTGTAATGTATGGTCTTCTTACCCTGTGGGCCTTGAGCCTGTAATAAAGTATTGCTGTGCAGTGTGAGTGTCTGATTGCATGTGATCAGATAAAGACACAACAGAGGCCTTTTTTGCTCTGTCCTGTTATTTTACTATTTATAATGAATGTCACTAATACAATACAGGAGAAGGCAGATTTCTGTATGTATGTAATGTATTTATTTTTAATTGGACATGATAGAAGCAATGCATCCAAACTAATCATTGTAGTATTTAGGACCACAATAACAAGGAGTAGTCAGGACTTTATGTTATCATTCTAGCCTAGATGTGATTGTACATTTGTGCTGTTTACATTTTTGTCTCATAAATTATTATACTTGAATCTTGAACCAAACTAACCTGACATGATTTAACATAGGTAATCCACTAAGCCTACTAGGTTTTATACTGTGTGATGTGGTGGACATTTCTGTAGATTACGAGTTGATTGGGCAATGTCCATGTCTAGGCCACATATATTGTTATGTTAATATGCTTTAACTACTTAGAAACTGGCACCCATTGGTCATTATCAATTGAATAGGCTGATATAATGCTCTATTTCCCCTAGAGCAGCTACATAGTCTCAAATAGATCAAATAAATGATAATTGTCTGTTCTGTGAAAGATAAGAGTATGTTGTAACTGTCTGTCCAATGGCAGCTGTGAGTTAGGTCATGTTTTGTGTTCCTTTAACCTAACTCTTTGAATTAGCTTGGCTCTCTTAACTCATGAATGCAAAAGCAGTCTTCTAAAGTAACCATAACAATGAATTTGCCTTTTAAATCATGTTAAACCACAAAGCAATAAAACACTTAGCTTCAACTCAAAATAGTAACCTTGACTTAATGTCTAGTGAACAAATGGACTCTTTAGCAACAAGAAAAGGCACACAATAACTCCACACAACTGAGTTTTATATAGAAATAAATATTTATAGAAAATGTAAACAGTAAGTATAAATAAATGGATGGATGGATGGATGGATGGATGGATGGATGGATAGATCTCAGAGTCACTTAATGACAATTATAATAATTTGTGAGCCTACACACTCACACAGACCCTAAAAGCCAGCAAAATGAAATACTACCTAAGTTAACCTTAACTTGTGTCAGACTTGAATTCAAATGCAAGAGCAGCTTTATATAAATGTAGTAGTAGTAGTGTTATGAGAGGGAAGGTGATGTTTGTTCAGACTAGCAGGGACTTAGGTGGGACAGTTAACAAAGCATTATCCAGTTTCTGTCTATTGTTGATCCCTCCCCCCACCACCACCCTGATTGGTCCATCAGAGTCATTGTGAGTATTTAACATGGCTCTGTTTTAGCTCCATGACACAGTCATGACACAGTTCCATGTGTGCAAGTTCCTGAGGCTGAACTCTCTTCTGGACTAAAGGTGAAGTATAAATAAATAGATGGATAGATAGATGGATAGATGGATAGATAGATAGATAGATAGATAGATAGATAGATAGATAGATAGATAGATAGATAGATAGATAGATAGATAGTAAGTAGGTTGATGCACCAATTGATGCAGGTCAGAGTTGTCATATCTAAAAAAGAAGGTAACATTTGAATTCCCCATCAAAAAATACATACAATAGACATCCAATTTGTTTTTGAGATGGATAGGGTACAATTGGCAATTATAAAATACCAATTGATGCAGGTTAGAGTTGTCCTATCCCAAAAAGAAGGTAATATTTGAATTCTCCATCAAAAAATACATACAATAGACATCCAATTTGTTTTTTAGATGGATAGGGTACAATTGGCAATTATAAAATACCAATTGATGCAGGTTAGAGTTGTCCTATGCAAAAAAGAAGGTCATATTTGAAATCTCCATCAAAAAATACATACAATAGACACCTTTTTTTTTCTTTTTCGCTGCCTTTTTTTCGCGACCTCGTCCATGGACCCGTCCACGGCCGGCCGTTTGCGTCCACGGCCGGCCGTTTGCGTCCACGGCCGCGTCCACGGTCGCGTCCACGGTCGCGTCCACGGCCGGGACGGCCGGCCGTTTGCGTCCGTGGACGCGGCCTCGCGTCCACGGACGTTTTTTTCGCGGCCGCGTCCATGGACGCGTCCACGGTCGCGTCCATGGACGTGGACGCGGCGGCCAGCGGCTGTCTCTCCAACATGATGGCTTGTTGTTAGCGTGTAGCCCGGCTAACGCTGCACTGCACGGCTATTTGCGAGCATAGATGTTTGCGAGAGCTATACACACACACACACACGCGCTAAAGCACACACACACAGGCTACACACACACAGAGTGTATGAGCCACGGAGCACTCCGGTGAGACAGCAGGACATGGCTTGCTCCGGTCGGTCTACTCTGGTGCTCAAGTCAGGTTAGGGAAAGAGACAGCAGGGTATGGCCGACAAAACAGTCTCATAGACGGGGAGAAGCGTGTTGACCCTCGTACACCTTTTTTGACACCTTTTTTGAAGAAGACATGTACTTTTTTATCGGTCTAACCATTGATTTTATAGCGAATGCTATATAATTTTTGAGCGGTGGTCACACCGTCTCCATAGCGTGGCCGTGTGTGTAGGTATGTATGTTTGTTTGTTTGTTTGTATGTCTGTATGTAGCCTCAAGTGGTGTAGTACCTTTTATGACCACACATGTTAAGGGAGGGGCGCTGTTTTCAGGCCAGGCCAGGCACACACACACACACGCGCTCACACACACACACACACACACACACACACACACACACACACACACACACACACACACACACACACACACACACACACACACACACACACACACACACACACGGGGGGGGGGGGGGGGGGGGAGATAAACCACCGCTCAGTTCACACGGGTGTGATTTTTACCCCTAGAACTGATAGTTTTAAAGTTGGTTTAGAAAGACGGAAACACACCTCGGTCAGCTTTTTTTGGGGCAGTTTCAAAAGATAATGATATGGATACTCGACTCCGCGAGTCTCCGCCCCCTCCCCCCATATTAGCCCAATCAAATTAATGTATTGCCGTTACTGTACAGAAAGTACTACTTTCAGTACAGTAACTACAATAAATTAATTTGATTGGGTAATTTAACATGGGGGTACATGACATCATTAAAAAAATTGGCTAATTTGATAGCCATAATTAGCTGTTTTGGCCGTGTCACGCCCCCTTTAAGGGTTTTGAAGAAACGTTAGGTGTATGCTCAACTCTAAAAGAACTGGTGCACTATTGTGTTGGAGTGCCTCAGTGCGGCTGCAGAGTTAAGGTGCTATCCATCCCTGATTGATTGATTGATTGATTGATTGATTGATTGATTGATTGATTGATTGATTGAAGACTTTATTAGAAGTTTGCATAGGAAAAGGTTCATGACAGTGCAGTTCACTGGTACAAGGTCAACTAAAGGGAGATCCTAGTAAGCTTTTCAGCTTATTTGCACAGGAAACCGTCATGTATCTCATATAACAACTGAGACCACGCTATTAAGTAGGGTGCCCAGAAGTCCCGGTGTCCGGACAAATATCTCAAATAAATATCACTAATATGTCCCGCTTTTCAACATTCACTACAAAATTGTGCCAATAATATCTGTTTTTAGTGGTTGCATAGACATTTATCATGTTCTTTTCACGAATATATGCTCAAATAACCAATCAGAAAACATGTACAAATTCATTGCGCGTCTGAATTCAACGCTGAGGCTGTTTGTCAATCACTCACTACCTGTTTGCAACCCTGCGGCGTATGTGCGCTTGCACGAATGTCAGAGAATGGGCACGCACGTGCGCGATAACGTGCACATTGCTTTTAGGGTCTCGGTTTTAGGCAACAGTGGTTCGCGTCCCGGTTTGAGCGGCTGAAAATATGGTCACCCTACTATTAAGTCATTATGCTAATGTATGGACGTCTCTGTTGTTTCATACACCATCTTTGGGCATATTCTACACTATTGTTATTTATAATTTGAGCTTGACTGTGATACATGTGGCTACCTGTTTGATTGATGTTTTTGTGGGATAGAGAAGCCAGGGCTTGTAGTTACTGGACTGTCAAAATTGTAGCTACCTGATACTGTATGCTGGTGGAAAAGGGGGGAAAAAAATCAAACCAAGTTTGAAGTGAGAGGTGGTGCGTGTGTCTCATAATGACATTATCCGTTCCTATCTCCTGCCCTGCTCTGCCCTCACTCTGGCCCTGACCCGGCACCTCACTCTGGCCCCAAGTCTGGACAGATCGAAGAGGTGCGCTCTTTGAATCAAGTGTGTGACTGGTCCATCAAGGCTTACATAATGGTCCCCATGACCTTCGGCAAAGTGGCCCAGAACTAGCAATGGCAGACTGTCGTCATACTGACCACATGGGGATATTAATTATCGATGTTGCATCAACACCCAGTGTCGATACAATCACAAACTGTATGTTAACAACATTGTGGATGCTCTTTGTACAGCTAAATGATCCCCATATGTATTAATTTGCTGCATGTTTAGCAGATAGTTGCTCCATTCTTCATCAACAAAGTTGGCAGGGTGTGTAACAACTCATAATGTAATAAGGGCTCATAATGTAATAAAAACATGTAATAAAAAAATCATAATGTAATAATCAGCTCATAATGTAATAAAAAACAAGTGCATAATGTAATAATTAAAATGTAATAAAAGCTCATAATGTAATAATCAGCTCATAATGTAATAAAAATACATTATTATTACATTATGAAGTTTTATTACATTATGAGCCTCCTATGTGGAGGTTCTTAATGTAACACATTATTACATTATTACATTATTGAAGAATCCATTATTACGTTATGCGCTCGTTTTTTTATTACATTATGAGCTGATTATTACATTATGAGTTTTTATTACATTTTTCTTATTACATTATGAGCCCTTATTACATTATGAGCAGTTATTACATTATGAGTTGCTACAGACCCTAGCTCTGGTCCAGAGTGTCAGCTGCACTGACGCTCTGACAGGCGGGTGATAAAGACTAGACCAGGATTTCTCAGCCCCTGTGACGGCTCAACTTCAGTCAAAATAAACAAAACTACTTCACTACTCACTTAAAAAGAGTTAGTTTTGCATTGTTGAAAGTATTTTCTCCGTGGTGGGAAACCTCTCAGCACCCCACCCACTCTGTAAAATACATTATTTTTGTCATGAAATAAAATGCACCCACCTTGAGCCACCGCAGACACAACCCGGAAATAAGTGGCGGCGGACCGGCGGTCGAGTTGGTTTCCCACCACGGAGAATTTGATTTTCAACAACGCAAAACTACCTTTGGTTAGGTGAGTAGCGAAGTAGTTTAGTTTATTTTGAATGAAGTTGAGCCCTCGTAGGGGTACAGAAATCCTGGTCTAGTCTGACACTCTGGTCCAGAGCTAGTTTGACCCCTGGAACATGTTCACAGACCTGCTCCATCAGATCAATCAATCAGTACAGTTAAATAGGTCTGGTGCAGCTACGCATCCCTGTATGACTCCGCTGTTCATGTACCTTCTCAATAATGAGGCGGAGGGCAGACATCTGGTCCGTTGTGGAGCGGTTTGGCACGAAGCCTGCCTGTTGGGGCGTCTTTTGCTTCTAATGGCCGGAAGGGCCCGGGAAAGAAGTATGCAGGTGAAGATATTTCCTGGGATAGAAAGTAGTGTAATGCCTCGGTGGTTATTACAGACCAGTTTATCACCCTTCCAGAGGGGGAGATGATACCCCTGGTCCAGTCTTTTCCGGGGGGTGCTCAGTTATCCAGACATGATTGATTATGTGGGTTAGCCACTCAGTGGTGTTATCACCGCCCAGTTTCAACATTTCAGCTGTGATGTCACAGATGTCAGGGGCCCTGTCAAGTTTGAACAGAGCTTCCACGACCTCTTCTTTGGTCATATGCTGTAGTTGTGGTTTGCACTCGCTTTTCAGATGAAATGGAGTGGGGTCTGTTTGGGGTGGAGGTTGATGCAGATGGTCACTGAAATGCTCCTTCCAGCGGCATTCATCCTCAGAGTTGAGTATGTTACCATGTGCGTCCTTTACCAGGACTGCCTTCTGTTGGGGACCTGTTTTCACTCGCCGCAGGGTTTGATACACTTGGGTGAGGTTGTTATTTTCAGTGGCAGACTACAGGCATTCTGCTTCTCCTTGCCAGAATCTCTCCCTGTGTTCTTGTATTGCGGTGTTGCATATGCGATTCATTCATGTGAGGCATTGGATCCGATCCTGTTACTGTGATATCGCAGTAAGAGGATTGAGATGCTGGGTTCAATGCCTCACTGATGGTATTGGTCTCTGAAAAGCAGAGAAAACATTCACGCACCTCCAAAAACACTCTCACTTCTGGCCATAGGGGCTGCAACAAACATGCAAAGTTGCCCTGTTTGTCATACTGTACAAACTCTCTCCTCCCCCCCCCCCCCCCCCCCCCGCAGCCTCTTAGTCATGAAAGTATGTTTCCCCCTTTTTCTTTCCATTGAATTATTTGTGTCTAGTCAAGCGTTGCCCAGCGTTACTTGTAGACTCCAACACGGAAGCACCTGGAGCGCACCTGGGGGCTACACCTGGCCACGTACTCCATTTTAGGTGCAAGTCTCCTGACATGGTTCTGATTGGACCGGTGCAGATCCACTGTAAAGACCATGGAGTTTGGAGTGACCGACCTCCGAAATGCAAAGGTACTGTGAAGCAACATACAGTAAATACGGTAACATTATTTAGCCAGGGACTGAACGTAAGCCCGACCTCTCAATAGTCCGTCCAGGTTAACATTCACCAGGTTAGCATTCACCAGCGTCGGCAGGTTAGCATTTCACCAGGTTAGCGTTCACCATCGTCTGCAGGTTAGCATTTCACCAGGTTAGCATTCACCAGCGCTAGTTTTACTGAAGTGCATGGTACTGTGAAGTAACATCTACACAGCATACAGTAACATTAATTAGTAGAGGGGTTTTCAATTTTGCTTTTGAAACAGAGCACCCCTGTAAATAACCGTTTCATCCAAGGCACCCCTGAATTACACTGTTCATTTTTTGAATCTTACACCATATTGCTCAATGTACATAAGCATATCTTTCCACCTGAGATACGGCTATGTCACAGAGAAATATCACTGTTCCATCAGAACTGACTGAAAATAACTATTTGATGTTTAACCGCTTGAACCCCAGCATCCCTTCTGGAGATCTAGATCGGTAGATCGGTAGATTGGCTAGATCGGCTAGATCGCTTGTAGATGTGCTTGTAGATCAGCTATTTTATGTCGCACCCCTTTATGTTGTTATGTGATGAATAAATGAATGACTGAATGAATGAATGAATGAATGAATGAATGAATGAATGAATGAATGAAAGAAAGAAAGTGTATCACACACCTTAGCTCACACCTCACTCAGTCTTCCGTTTCATCACATTACCATTCACATCACAGACTGACAGGCTGGCTTCAGCTGCTTGTATGACCTGTCCTCTTGTTATCGTGTGTTCTCTCCATTCTCATGTTGGTGTCTCTTCTTGTCTCTCTCTGTCTCTCTGTCTGCTCTCTGTTGTGTGTCTGAACATTGCAGTTTGTTCCATGCCCCTCGGTATAAAGAATGACCTGGTCCCAGACGACCAGATGACATCCTCCAGTGTGTATTGGTCATTGGGCAGTTTGGGCTCTAATTGGCACCCCTACTTTGGCCGCCTGGATGAAAGTGGCATAAGAAATGCCTGGCGGGCTGGCACCAATGATCAGTGTCAGTGGTTAAAGGTAATGATAGGTCTCAGTGGTTACAGCTAGGGCAGTATGGAGCACATGGAGAAGTGGTTGGTGAAAATGCTTTTCGGGGGCAAATGAAATGAAGAAATACTTACTGTATAGTGAAAGACTCTGGTATTTTCAGTGCGCATTATAACAACTAATAATTGTTATTGTAAACTAATAACGGTAATAATTTATCATTGCAACCGTATGAAGCAGTTTGTATCAAAACATCCGCCTCATGTCAGTGAGTCAGTCAGTCACGCCTCATGTCACGCTCCATATATGGCTATTCATTTATCAGTGAATATGTTACAGTATGTTTGTAAAAACAGCTAAATTGAAAAAGGAGCAGTTGTATTCTCTTCTGGTAGGCCCCGGGTGTGTAGCGTTAATCCAACTCTCCCCATTAGGCTACGCTACCTACCCTAACCTCAGTAAAACTATGCCAATACCCTAAATCTAACCCTAACCTCAGTAAAACTATGCCTTACCCTAAATCTAACCCTAACCCTAACCTCAGTAAAACTATGCCTAAACCTAAAGCCCCATTCACACCAAAAAAGCCAAGCTATTAGGGGTGTAACGATATTAGGGGTGTAACGATATAGTAACGAAATATTGTTTTTAACTCATAAAATCGAAGTATATCGAAATGAAAACAGCTAAAATCGAATCGTATCGTTTTATTTTGTATCGTATCGAATCGGCAGTGCAAAGAATCGATTGTATCGATACTACCTACTTGTGCATTGTATTTAGCATTTTTAGTGTTTATTTACTTTTCCTTTCCATATAGCTACACTGGTCTATCGATAAATGTGTGTAATCTCTGGGTTCATGTCAACGTGCAGGTTTGTTTAATCACTGTTTACTTATTTATATCCATAATAATACATGTTTCCCTTAAAAACCTGCACTATCCACACCTTTCACACAGATTTAATTTCTTTGCTAAATAGTTACTATATCGATTATAAATCATTGAATTGTATCGTATCGTATCGCAATGAATGAACCAATATCGTCCATGTATCATATCGTCAACCATGTATCGTGATATGTATCGAATCGCTATTAAAATGTATCGTTACACCCCTACAAGCTATTAATCAGCTTTGTATTTCCATGTAATCTCTATGTAAACCAGCTTTATGGCGATGGCACCTGGTAGTGAAGCCGCATCATTTTAAAATGATGCTGCTCCACTACCAGATGTCGTCGCTGTAAAGCTGGGACATCAAAGCCTCCCGCTTGCTCTGCCTCGCACCAAAAAACAAGTGCACCTTTTTCAATCCTACAGCCTTTCCAAATGTACTGTGACAAATACATTGTCCCCATTGACTTGAATGGGGACAATTCAAATAGTAAGACAGAATTCATTGCAAGTGTGACTTGCGTCACGGCAACCACACTTGTAAATTAACTGGCCCTTTTATGCCCATATAGGCCTATGGAGATCCCTTATGTCATCAATATTAAGCCCATATCTGGGAATGCCCATTATGGATATATTGTGTCAGTCTCATGATAACCAGCGTGGTTGGGGACTGCCCATAAGTCCGAAGGTTCATTAGTCCGAAGGTTCATTAGTCCGAAGGTTCATTAGTCCGAATTTAGTTAACGGTTACTGAGGTTAAGGTTAGGGTTAGGGTTAGAGTTAGGCATAGTATTCTTAACAAATTCGGACTAATGAACCTTCGGACTAATGAACCTTCGGACCAATGCCATGGCACCCTCCATATATGGGCATAGAGTCACACTTGCAAATGAATTCCGTCCTGTCTCCATTAAGTCTATATACTGCATGGAGATTTTATGCCCATATATGGAGATCACCCTTAGTGCATCTTAGCGTATAAAGTAAGTTATTGCGACCTTAAGTCGCAGTTTAGTATGTGAACGCAGTTTTGAACACAGTTTTGACTGTATCTCTGTCTATAACGCCTGACACTGTGGTTCCCCTGACACATCACTGTGACATCACAGGTGACATAAAAGTGATGTCAGATCAGAGCAGGGATCTCCACATATGGGCATAAAAGGGATCTCCATATATGGGCATGGAAGGGATTGTATGTATGATGTCAGATGACAGAATCCGTAGACATACACATTATTACTTTAACCATTATTTTATGTTTTAACTATAAAAAAATATATCAGATATACAAGCTCACAGCGTGACACAGAGTGCCGTGCTGTGAGCTGGTAGATCTGTTATTTTGAAACTTGAAAATAGGTGTCTTTGAATATTTTGACCCGATTCTATAAATGTCTTCTAAATCCTTCTTCTAAAGTGGTTCTCAAATGTGTTCATGTCAAGGACCCTCATAATGACATGTATTTGGCCGTGGACCCCATCTCAAAATATGTTGTTCCAGCGACCCCCAGAGATTTGAGTTACTAAAGTTTGCTTTACAGAGATTTTCAAAATTAAAAATAAAAATAGCAGATCTACAAGCTCACAGTGTGTCACTCGGTGCCGCGCTGTGAGCTCTTATATCTGCTATTTTTCAATAGTTGTTAAAGCATAAAATAATTTCAAGTCTTAATGGGTTGAGTGAAGAGATAAAAGAATGACTTTTACAATATGGTTGTATACAGGTGGATCTGGGGTGTTCTAAGACTATCTCAGGCATCATCACCCAGGGAGGCGGAGGTGCTGTTAGCGGTACATCATATGTCACGTCCTTCAAAGTGTCCTACAGTGACGACGGAGGGCCTGGGACTGTCATCAAAAATGCCAACGGATCACATAAGGTCAGAGCTGGAGTCTATTTGTTGTTGCTCAAGCCCCCTTTGATGTCTTTGTGTGCATGTGCCTATTTGCGGATGACTCGGCTCTTCTAGTCTCGGGCAAGGACCACTTGCAGGTTGAAAAGACACTTAACTCTGAACTAAGTAAGATTTGTACATGGCTTGACAACAACAAATTATCAATTCACCTGGGAAAAACTGAATCCATCCTCTTTGGATCAAATCATAAGCTCAAAAAGGTCGATAGCTTCACTATCAAAGTGGATGACAAGGTCATAACACAACAAAAAAATCTCCTAGCCTACTTAGGATGTATCCTTGAAGCTAATCTTTCCAGCGAAAAGATGACTTCAAATGTAATTAATAAAATCAACCAACAAACTCGTTTCCTACAGAGGATCGCCCCGATGGTCAATTTCAACACACTGAAGACCATAGCTGGTGCAATAATTCAGCGCCTCTTTGACTACGGAGTCCACGTATGGTATTGTGACACCCCACAAGCCCTGAAAACTAAGCTCCAAACAGCCCAAAACAAACTAATTAGGGTCTTGCTTAGCCTTCCATATCAGACTCACCTCACCGCTACTCACCAGTTAAGAGTGGGGTGGCTCAGAGTAGATGACAGAGTACAGCAATTTGCAATGGGCCTGGTGTACAAGATACACTACACCACTAAGATACCCATGCACCTGGCAAAATACTTTATAAACATTAAGGATGTCCACAATTACAACACCAGAGCCAGCGCCACAGAACAGGGAAAACTAAGATATAAAGTGCTCATATGCTCTGATTGGCATTTTAACTTGCTGCTTGTCTGCCATTCTCTACCCTTGTCCAGATCTTCACTGGTAACAGTGACGGTGACACCCACAAGAAGAACATGTTTGAGTCGCCCATCACCAGCCGCTATGTGCGTGTGCTGCCATGGACGTGGGAGGAACACATCACCCTGAGAATAGAGCTGCTGGGCTGTGGGACCACCGCATCACAATGCATCCCCATCCATGCCCATCAATCTACGTACATGTGATATGTGACATGCTATAGATGTATTTTCATGTGACATTGTGTTCTTCTACAACCATACTTTTATTAATCACATTCAATCTGATATTCCTATTTTGAATAATGTCATTATAGGCAAATATTATCAAACATTCTATCCCTGCTTTTCAATGGGTATGGAGTGGTTTAACTTGCCATTTGCGAGAACTGTCTTGTCAACAAATATCATCCTCTCCCCAGCCTTGAAGGGTGGTGAGGAGGGTCAGCTTTGCATCTGCTCTGGCTCCAAGGTCAAAGATCAAGGAGGAGATTTTACTCACTTCATCTATTCATTAATTCCATGAAGCAACCAGTAATAAAACTAATAAACCCATGCATGTGTTGTGTCATTCAATATTCCATCGATATGCTTGCTTTAAGGGAGGAAAGACAGACACAGATATCATATTTCATGACAGATATTTGAATAATAATAGTGTGGAAAACAATCTCCTTAAAACCATGATAGCATCATTGGTCAGTCCATTTTTGCTAGACATATAGTTACATAGGCATGATATCTTATCATGATAATGTTTAATCATATTATATATATATATATATATAATCCTGAAAATATATAGGCTATACACACATGATAGCATCATTGGTCAGTCCATTTTTGCTAGACATATTATAGTTACATAGGCATGATATCTTATCATGATAATGTTATTATAATCATATAATATTGTTTATTAGACTATATATATATATAATCCTGAAAATATATAGGCTATACACACACACACCCTACCAGTCAAAAGTTAGGTCACAGCTTCTCATTCAATGTGTGAGAAGCTGTGTCCAAAATACATGTGACTGTGTGTGTGTGTGTGTGTGTGTGTGTGTGTGTGTGTGTGTGTGTGTGTGTGTGTGTGCGTGCGTGCGTGCGTGCGTGCGTGCGTGCGTGCGTGCGTGCGTGCGTGCGTGCGTGCGTGCGCGTGCGTGTCACGGTGAGTCTCAGGACCCAGAGCAGATCGGATCGACTCGGATGCACAGGGATTTATTCTCCAAAACACACATAGACAGAACATAAACCTCCACATCAACCTCTATAATCTGGCAAGTGGCAAGGGAATGCAAGGAAGTGAGGGTTTAAATAGACAGGACTAACACATGAATGGCTACAGCTAAACAAGACACAGGTGAACTCAATTGCTAATCACAGGACAGATGAAACAAGGCAGATAACAAAACAGGAAACACTAGGACATCACTACACAATAAAGTTACTCACCAGACAGTCCATGACAGTGACCCCCCCACACACACACACACCCCCTAAGCCCCCCCACCCCTCAAACCCAATTGTGATGAAAAAATATTTAAGGAATAAATAAATAAGACAATGACTGACTTCTATGTAAACCATACTAATAAAAACATACTTTTTATGCTGGAAAGCATCTTCAGCCTTACAAAAACGCTATCCTATCACCTAAAGTCCTCAGGTTTGGAGCTGGAAACTGCCAATGAATGATCTGGTCTGTTGAGTTATCCATATAAGCTAGATAATCTTGTTTGTCATATTAGTAAATGGTAAATGGTGCATTTATATAGCGCTTTTATCCAAAGTGCTTTACAGAGATTGTGCATTACATTCACCCATTCACGCACACATTCATACACCGGTGGCAGAGGAAACCATGCAAGGCACCAACTTGCTCACCGGGAGCAATGTGGGGTTCAGAGTCTTGACCAAGGACCCTTCGACATTAACTCAGGGGGAGCCCGGATTCGAACTGGGAACCCTTCGTGCTCTAATAACGGTTTCTCTACCCCTGAGCTATGCCGCCCCTATAATTAGCACTATTCATTATTGTTTTTTGACAAAATGCATCAGCCCCTGCTCTACACAAGCCAGCTCCCCCATAGCCCCCCCAGTCCCAATTCTCTGGAGCCGCCGCTGTGTCCATGCGTTTGTTGTGAGAGGCCTGCAGATTGCAGGAATGCCCGATAAGGCATTGGTTCAATTCTGTTTGGTGGTTGTGATGACTGACAGTTGCCACATATGAACGAGGTGATGCTCCCTGTATCCTGAAACACTTATTCCTGAAACAGTTTGTGCATCTATTACTGTTTGTGTTCAACAATTTCTTGTTAAATGTGGACGCAAATGAAGGTGTTAAATGTGTGGAATGTTTCCAATGCGTTGATCTCACACATTGATGAATGAATGCTAATATAGCAGATCTTGATTAAACATGAATACATTGTATTGACCAGTAGCCCAGAGCAGAGTCCAGAGTGCTGCTGAGTAAACAATGGCGCAGGATAGACATGACAAACAAACATGCAGCCTGCTGGTCAATGTTCAAACCGAAATGCTTTATTGACAAGATCAATGTGTTTTACATTTCTGAAGTATACATGCTCGGCATGATAAAATGTGCTCTACACTGCCGAATAATTCATGTAACATTAAACACAGAGCAGACAGCAGGATGAAGATGCTGATGGTGACCTCTCTTCTCCTTCATGGCAGATCTAATCCTCCTGATACCATGTGACACTGTGACATGACATTGTGTATTCTTCAGACATGCAGGCTACGCACTTCTTGGCCGCTGGGCACAGTGTTTCCACCCTTAGATACCAGTGCATTGAACAGGTCAAATGCCCTAGAAGGGGTGCTGATATAAACAGACTATTATTGCAGCGGGAGTCTTTTTGGATTTTTACCCTTAATTCCATGTCTCCTAAGGGTATGGATGAAGATTTTTACATCAGCCATTTTCTATAATTGTCACTCTGTACCTCCATCCTTGGTGCATCTATTTATACATACCTTGCACTTTTGTACTGTTTCTCTTGTTGCCAAAAAAGAAGAAAAAATAACAAAAAATATGATTTTCTAGATTTTTATTATTCCTTTTGTAATAATCATGTATTATCTGTTTGTTTGTTTCACTGTTGTGTATTGACATATGATGATGAACACTGTAGCACTGTCATTATATATATTCTACTTGGTTACCTTGCTGTGTTGTTCCACCCCCTGCTGACGTGACTTATGGGTGTCTCCATAAAAGTGGGTTGGTGACACAGCGCGAGTTTTGACCAGATGAAGAGCTTGTAGCTCGAAACGTTGTCAATAAATATTCAGTAATTTGGAGCAGAGTGTGCGGGTTTCCTTTTCTATTCTTCAGACATTTAACCACTCACACAGCAATACTTTGTACTTTACCTTTCACTCTGTACTAGTCTTCTCTCTTTTCCCTCTACACCAAACCTCTTTGCAGAAAAAAAAAAGAAAAGAAAAAAAAGCTCACCACGCCTTGTAGAGCGAGGTGTTGTAAGCTTAGACCGGTTAATGTTTTAGATCGGAGGATGCTTCGCCTCGGGACACATGTTCAGCTTATTATTTTATTTTGTAAACCTTTGAAATAGGACATTGTGTATTATGAGTACTTTTACTTTTGATACTTAAAGTAGGCTACTTTTACTCTAGTACATTTTGAATACTTGACTTTTGCTAACAGAAGATTCTTACAGTGTGGTATTGACACTTTTACTTGTAACAGTATTTCTACATTGTGATTGATACTTTTACTCTTTGACTAATCATTTGATATTGTTTCTCTTCAGCTCTCCAGGCTCTCCCAACAAAGGTAAACAAACATCAATAAACAGACATTTTTTTTATAGGAAACCATATGCCATAAGAAGTATCACTGTTTAATTTTCCCTTTTATATGTTGTGGTTCACAATTCTGAAAATATGGTCGGAATGAGGATCAGCATCTCTAAATCTGAGGCCATGGTTCTCAGCAGGAAACCGATGGATTGTGCAGTCCAAGTAGGGAATGAGGCTTTATTCCAGGTGAAGGAGTTTAAGTATCTCGGGGTCTTGTTCACGAATGAGAGAAAGGGGAAGACGGAGAAGGAGATTAGCCGGAGAATCGGAGCAGCAGGAGTGGTTTTGCAGTCGCTAAATCGCACTGTGGTGAAGAAAAAAGAGTTGAGCCGGAAGGCAAAGCTCTCTGTCTACCGAGCAATCTTCGTTCCTACTCTCACCTATGGTCATGAAGTGTGGGTCATGACCGAAAGTATAAGGTCACGGGTGCAAGCGGCCGAAATGGGTTTCCTCAGACGGGTGGCTGGTATCTCCCTTAGAGATAGGGTGAGAAGTTCAGTCACCCGAGAGAGACTTGGAGTAGAACCGCTGCTCCTACACTTGAAAAAGAGTCAGCTTAGGTGGTTCGGGCATCTAGTACGGATGCCTCCCGAGCGCCTTCCTAGGAAGGTCCTCGATGCACGTCCCACTGGGAGGAGACCCTGTGGCAGACCAAAGACCAGATGGAGGGATTATATCTCCAAACTGGCTTGGGAACGCCTCGGTATACTCCCTGAGGGAGTGGAGGAAGTTGCTCGGGATAAGGAAATCTGGAGGTCTCAGTTGGAACTGTTACCCCCGCGACCCGATTCCGGATAAGCGGCTGAAGATGGATGGATGGTTGATAAAATAATAATTCTGACAGCTGAACTTGCCCTCTTTCAGTTTTGTTTTAAATCCTGTAATATTATTAAGGGTAATAATAATAATAATAATACCTGTTAACAATCCTGCATAATTTGGAGGGAAACAAAAGAGAGAAAACAATAGAGAAAAACAGTAAAATCATTGTTGTTCTTGAACCCTTTGGAGTAGATGCATGGGGCATGGTCTCACGAAGGAAACACTTTTTCGCCAGCAAGAATAATCACTTCATGTGCAACTGACATTGAGTAATGCATGTTTGAACTTACTGGAATACTGCTATTATCATATGGGAGATGGAAAACACAATGTGGTCACAGTATGAAGCCTTCTACTGTAGCCCAATTTCAAAGGACATTATAATACTACAGAAAATGTATATTTTTTACCAAGTGTATGTCTAGGTGCTTTCCATAGAAACAGTCTTGTAGACTCCAAATAAACATAGTCATATAAAAAAGTGGAAAGGTGCTAATAGACTGAATTATTATTGTTTTTATTGGATACAAATCAATAAGTAGATTGGGGTAGAATTGTCTTCATTCATATAGTTTAATAGTGCATATAAACACCACATTCATACTCAGAACTTTTGATCAGGACTGCCTATAGTTTATGGCTGTGTAATAAGTATGTGATAACGTCTTGCTGCTTGGTCATTATGGGGTCATTATGGACACAACAGACAGGCAGAGGGGATTATCAGCCTGAAGTGTCCATATGAACCCATAATGACCAAACAAGACGTTATAGCCAATATAGCACGTATTACATCGGTTGCGCTGGGCGTCCCCCCCCAGCACAACACGGGTCGCCTTGTAAAACAAGGAAGTGCTGATCAAATAGAATCCATTTTCTGATACTGCATCGTCTATTTCTCGCCTCAAATGTTTTTAAAAACATTCTTGACAGCAATGTTTAGTTGTAAATGACGCTGACTGTTTGTTTACATGGCTAACATGTTGGATACGGCACTAAATTCACACAGCACAGCCTGAATGCAGCAGGTGCTCTGATCCTTTGATTAGGCAGCGGTCTGTTATAGAGCGGAGCGGTCATTATACGCCTATAATTCACAGCTGATTTCAGTGCTCGACCAATCAGAATCATCAATAAGATCAGTATAACCAATTTTCATCCTGAACTTTGTTTCCTTATCTTCTTTGTTCTCTACTCTTGACATGGAATCCTCAGATCAAGGCACAATCCATTGTTGATAACGTTTGCAAAAGCATGGGAACGTTCAAATAAATGGCTGAAAAGCATTTCTCTGTTTGGGATACTTTTTGGCACTTTTTCATATTTTATATTTCATTACACATTTTCATAATATTCCTGTTTCCACATTTTATTACAGTTGGTAGATGTAAATTGCGCCCTGACAAATCTGTGAGGGGGTTCCAAATGGCCCCTTACGTTATGGCTTGAGAATGTACACATGGGGTCCATTTTGTTCCATTTGTTTACTACAGGGATCCTTTAGAAAGTTTGAGAACTACAATGCGAAACTAAATGGAACGGAGCCACCATTAGTATCATTGGTAAGACCTGAAGGAAGTAAGGAATAGGCCCAATTTATGTCCAATATGGCTGCTGTGTGTAGCCTATTATAGCTGGGCAGATAAATGCATTTTTGCACTAAAATACTTCACAAGTGGAAAGAAACCTAAAACTTTTCACAAGTACTCCTTAGGGGTTGTTCCTATGATAAAACACGTTAGACACTGAAAAATCAAAATGGCTGCCATGTTTCCAAGATGGCTGCCTCTGAACAGTACGCCAGCCAGTTAATGTCCGATTTACATAATATTAGAGTTGTTTTGTAGGTTTTAAAACATCTTGAGTTCATTTATTACACTTTTAAAGCAGCCAGAATAACCTTTCTGACTTTTGGTTGGGGTCTTTCCTCATCTGGGACCCCCAAACAGACCCCTGAGCCTATCTCAGTAATCGCTTTGCTCCTGCTCCAGAGCAATGTTAAATTAGATCATAACTGAAGCATTAAAGTTGCTGTAACTGGGCTCTGAAAGCAAAAATGAGTAGTAGCAAATACCCAGGGGTCTTCCGCAGGGGGTCCGGGACCCCTAGGGGGTCCTCAGAGTTACTACAGGGGGGCTGCCGAATCTTGATGGGGAAGTTTTTTTTTTTTTTTTTTTTTTTTTACATTTGAAACTGTTTTTATTAGTATTCTCAGTATTATTTATAGCATTTTTGTGTTAGACAGACAGGTTCACAGGTGTTACTGCAGGGATTGCAAGAATTAAGGTATTGCAACTTCTCACTTTGGGCGCGCAGACTAACATGTCCATTTATTGCACTGCACTCACAATGACAACACAACACACACACCTCTTTGTTATCGTCACCCCAGAACCCGCACCCTATCCTCTTAAAGAGCTCACAGTCAATTGTACCCAAAGAAATTCACCACTATACATGGCCTCCCTAATAGTGTTGACAGTTTCCACTATAGCATTTGCAGGGAGGAGTGCAAGGCAGGTTATTGTTTGAGCAGCTGCACCATCCCTTGTAGCTGCTTTGCAGCCACTTTTGATGAGCTCAAGTACTGCTTTGGAGCAGGGAGGGCAAGAAACCTGACTGGAACATATCCTCCACTCTCTGAATTCCATCTATTTTTTCAATTGATGGAAGCTCAGGGCAATTTGTCAGGTATGACAAATTAGGCATCATAATACGATACCTTCATCAAGGGACATAATTTTGAGGAAGTGCAAACACGTGAAGAGGCTGATACCCCGATTCCTTATCAAGTCCTTGCCTCCGGTACAAAAAAAGGAAATTGATATATTCGAGTGAGTTCAAGTTATTGGATGTTACAAATGTCAAGGGTTCCTTTGCGTACATAGTTTTTCAGGTGCTGACTGGGGAAGAACATTTGTTGGAATCACCAAAAAGTCATGGGTCAATGCCTACTTGATGATGATGATGATGACCAAGCCATTAACCGCTTCAAGGACCTTGACAAGGTCATTGGCCATTCCTCCTGAGCTTATAAATGGTGAGCTTCCATCAACATTGCAGTCGGAACATTTTGCATGCCATGTTTACAGTTCAAAAGGTCCAACAACCCTGGGATTACTCAAATGGGAACTATTTCTGTCAAAGAACTTGGAGGGTGAGATGCTACCTCCCAACTCGTGCTGCACTGCTACCACATTACCTCCGTGCCAACTCTGTCACAATGCAGGATAAATCATACCTGACAAATTGCCCTGTGCTTCCACCAATCGAAGAAAATAGATGGAATTCAGAGAGTGGAGGGTATATTCCAGTCAGCTTTCTTGCTCTCCCTGCTCCAAAGGCAGTACTTGAGCTCATCAAATGTGTCTGCAAAGCAGGTTGTAAGGGACGGTGCAGCTGCTCAAATAACCTGCCTTTCACTCTATGCCATGGTGGAGACTGTGTCAACACTATAAGGTTGGACATTGAAGATGATGATGATGAAGACGAATATATCCTGCATGTCTGAAATTACTGTATTGTAGTGAATCTCTTTGGGCGTAATTGACCATGGACTCTAGAGATAAGGTGAGGGTTTTGGGGTGACAATAACAAAGAGGTGTGTGTGTGTGTGTGTGTGTGTGTGTGTGTGTGTGTGTGTGTGTGTGTGTGTGTGTGTGTGTGTGTGTGTGTGTGTGTGTGTGTGTGTGTGTGTGGTCAGTGTGAGTGCAGTGCAATAAATGGAAATGTTGTTCTGCGCCTAAAGTGAAAAGTTGCAATCCCTGCAGTAACAGTTGTCAACCATAACTGTTTAACACAAAAACAATACTAATATACAATACTAAATACTAATAAACCATCAAAGTACAATACATAAAACCAGAATACATAAAAACATACAAAAAAAAAAAAGATCCCATCGAGATTTGGCAGGCCCCCTGTAGTAGCTCTGAGGACCCCCCAGACCCCCCGTGGAAGACCTCTGTTATTTGCTACTAGTCATTTTTGATTTCAGAGCATATTTCAGATCTAATTTAACATTGTTCTGGAGCAGGAGCAGAGCGATTAATGAAATTCGCTCAGGGGTCTGTCTGGGGGTGTCCCAGGTGAGTAAAGACCCCAACCAAAAGCCAGAAAGATTATTCTGGCTGCTTTAAAAGTGTAATAAATGAACTCAGGATGTTTTAAAACCTACAAAACAACTATAATATTATGAAAATTCGATATTAACTGGCTGGCGTACTGTAAAACATATCCGAAAAGGCGGCCATCTTTAAAACTGGCGGCCATTTTGAAAATTAAGTGTCTAATGTGATTTTTCTAAAGAATGACCCAAGAGGTACACTCTGTCAAATTTTGGTGCTTCTTTCCAGAACTGAAGTATTGTTCTCCTTAACTGCCCCGCTATTAGAGCAGTGATACTCAAAACTCCGGCCCGCAGGCCACTTCCGGCCCATGGCGCAATTGAACTCACCAGCTTAATGTCCTCGAAGTCACACATCCAAGCTTTAAACTGAGCAGATTGGACCTTCCGTTTCAGAGATAATGGCCAAAACATATTGAAAGTGGCCATTAAAATCGCCAATTTTCGCAAAGTTTTTAATATTTATATTTACCAGTGGCTCTGCATGCCCTACTAATTATAATACCCAAAACGACATATAGGCCTAATGCAAATCAAATGAAAGAGAGATGTACTGCAGCTCTACAACTACATCATTAGCCATTTGGTAGCTAAACAGTCTGGGTAATTATTTTAAGTAGATTGTTTGATTTGATTTTATTTCCCTTAGCCATAACTATCTATTTTCTGTAAAAAGCCATTTGGTGTTGAATGTGGGCCAAGTCATAAATAACATAGTGAAGCAATTGAAAGAGATGTGCTCAGCTATCTTTAAGGTTATCCCACTTGATAGCAGGCAGACAGATGGACAACAATGCAGACAAATAGCAGACAAATGTACATTAGTTTGTTTTAGTGTTTGTGTGGAATATGCTAATTGCACAGAATTATTAAAAAGGAAAAAAAAGGCAAATTACTGATTTACTGATTACTGATTACAAATTGTGTCATTGACAGTATATAAATGGAATTCCAAGCCACAATGTGGAAATAAAGCAAATAAAAGAGAAGTAATGACAAGTAATGTCATTTTATCAACTGGCCCGTGACCCCTTTACATTTTTGTAATGTGTAATGTGGCCCACAAGTTCAGAAGTATCCATGCAGAGCCTATTGTACTGTACTGTAATGTTTTGATACGTTTATGTTTTGAGTGCCTAAACAAACTGAGTTTTCCTGTAAAGGTTTGTTTGTCTTTCTCCTCTGTCAGTCTGTGGCAATAATCAATTGAGCAAACATAACAGTTCATCATGAAGGTAGAGAAACCCTTTCCCCTGTGAGGTAATCTGAAAACAAGACATTGAGTCTAATAACAATGTGGCATCCATGTCCAAACATCATCATACATGCACTGTACAAGAGATTCAACGTTCAATGTTTTATTGTTACAGAGCATCTTATATACAAGTATATAATACAATTTATTATTGGCTCCTCTGAAGCAGCAATAATATCTCTGCCAGACAGGCTGGGTCGCATAGCCAGGGCTGTGTAAGGGCAGATTCGGTAGACTCAGTGCGATTGGGGGAGTGAAGTTGCAACATTCTTGCATTTTTAATTTTGTGCGTTTGCGTTTACACTGCACTTCAAACCCGCAAGGAATCACACCAAATACAGGTGTTTCAAACGGCACTGTGACGTCAACGTTAAACATTAGCCCAACAATCCCAGCACCTCAGGATCGAATACCACTCACAGCACTCATCGTAGACTGTTCTTAGAACTTCTTACCAAAAGGGAAGATAAATAAAAAGTGTTATGAGTGGGATTCGATCCCGAAACATTAATGTTTAATTGTTTAACGTTGATGCCACAGTGCCATGGGGCTGAGAAATTATTCACAGTGGTCCTCCTCTGCTCATATTTGGGAGAAACACAAATTCTTCAACCCACAATGCCACATGTTTTTGGTGCATTTTCTGTATTTGACCCAGATTGCATTCACACTCTGTTGTGCTTCAAGCAAAGCGAGACCATGATTTTTTTTATGGATTAGAATTTGTTTGTTCCACAAGATAATGTGCCATCACATCAGCCCAAACAAAGCGCACTTTCAGACATTGCGTTCAAGGATTCGTTTTAATCGCAGTAAAACATCCTGGTGTGAATCTGCCCTATGTCATTAGTCACGAGGAAGCTGAGGGGGATATGTTGAAAGCTTATCCCCATCTGCTCGCCTGGGGCCCCCTGTAAAATAGGCCCCTGCCACTAACGTAAGTGGGAAGGGCATTATAATGATCTATATCAGTGACTCACTAAATATGTTATTAATATGCAATAATAACACTATAATGCAATTCGCTGCCCCCTTGTGCCAAGACGAAGAAGGTGATGGTGGGACTGGAGAAGGAAGGAGATGGTGGAACATGGAGGAGGTGAGAGAGAGAGAGAGGAGGGGTGTAAGAAGGGATATAGGGTTTGGGGTTTAATCATCACAGCCCAGCAGCTCTATCCTCAGGGTGATTCCGTTGTTCCACGTCAATGGATTCACACGCACATAGCGGCTGGTGATGGGCGACTCAAACGGGTTTCGTTTGTTGGTCCAGTAGTCATGGTTACCAGTGAATATCTGGAGCCAGAATGACGATAAATAAAATGGCAGCACATGTTAATAATAATAATAAATATAGCTGCAAGCAGCGATAAAGTGGCCAAGGCATAAAAAGCAGGAAAGCAAAAAGGCATCAAGGGAAAGCAAAGAAGACATCAAAGAAAAACTAGAAGCAGTGTTCTTCCGAACAGGACTCCGGCAGGTCAGGTAGGTTTTTTTTGGCCTAGTGGTTACTCTATAATAGGCCAAAGTGACCACGCGTTCTTGGGCCTTTCACGGCAATCGTACGCTGCATGCGGGATTTGAGGCATTTTGTTCCAAAAATGGGTTTTGCTAAAGTTGACCCGCTGGTGGCGCTATAACAGGCCAATGTGAGAAGGGTGGCATCTGTTCCTTGGCCTAGTGGGAATGTGTGTGCAAAATCTCACACACATAGCAGGCTACGTTCATGATTTGAGACATTTTGTTCAAAAAGGAGCAATCCTGCAAACCTTGGAATTCAATGTTAGCCAATTAGATAGAATATGATATCTGACAAATCTGTCATGATTACATCACTGTAGAGATACTGTGTACTGATTTGTGTGATTTTCGGATAAAATCTGAAGGAGTAATATCGAAGAATGTGTTTTACATACTGTAAGTCGGCCTTCTGGTGGCGCTATACATGGCAGATGTGAAAAATGCAGGGCACAGGTTTTTCCTTGGCTTCTGGGAAGTGTGCATACAAAGTTTTACACTAATCGGTGGTTATAGGTAAAAGCACAAATTGGCCTCTACACAACATGTATGCAAAAGACAGTAGGCCTATATGCAACAGACATAAAAAAAAACTGTGATACTATGCACCTGGACAGTTTGATGATGTACATAGTAAGCCTTGCTGAGCTATGAAGACGATATGAATCGGCCAGGCTATGAATCTCATAGGGCAGGAGCCTATCTCCTGTTTCTGTAGCGTAAGGCAGCTTGATGTACAAGTACACCCCCTGGACATGACGCTAGTATGTCGCAGGGAGTTACCCCCAATCCAACCCTTGATGCTGAGTTTCAAGCAGGGAGGCACTGGGTTCCATTTTTTAGAATCTTTGGTATAACGCGACCCCGGGTTTGAACCCGGATCTCCTAGTCTCAGGGCAGACACTCAAACCACTAGGCCACTGGAGCTGGTACATGATATCATTGCAATCCTTGAAAATCACAACATAGGTGTAGACATGACAGTTTGTATTATAATGCTTGTTTCAGGATTTATGATGCAAAATACATTATTTAGTAATGGCGGATATTAAAATACGCATCAAAGGGGGTTGGGGGACATTTATAGGAAGGCTCCATATCAGACATTGTTCAAGGAACCAAACTGTAAAGTCTACCAAATGTCATGATATTATGCTTATATAAACCCCAAGCGGGATTCGATCCAACGACTTTCTGCATGAAAGGCATATGCCCTGACCACTACACTAGGCAGCCACAGGATCTGTTAACCATGTTTGTTTAAAAAAAAAAGTTCTATGTAGGCTGAGTGCCTTGATTTTATTGATTTCTTTTTTATATTTTGGAGGCTTGGGGTGAAATCAATGTAATCTGAGTATTTCTGACATTTTCGAGTGATCATATTTTCTTTTACTCAGAACAGGAAAAAAAACGGCTGGTAGAGAAGGGCTCATTTTAAACATGAACTGGAGTTAGATCAGACGTGTCAACATTAAAGAGTTTGACATAGGCACATGCTATGGGCATCCAGGATGTTAACATCAACTCAACCCGACGTGGGGTTTGAACTGCCAACCATCCGTATACCAGGCACAGGCACTGACCACTACACTACTGCAGTCACACATAATGGACCTGTCATTTAAAAAAAAAAAGAAAAGAAAAAAGAAAAGTTCCATGTAATGTACTTGACGCCTTCTTTCAAAATGATATAGCGCCCCCCTTTGGCCAATTGGGGTAAGATTGGTTTCAGTGATATTTGGACTTACCCTCTACAGTAGTTGTGGGGCTCATTTTAAACATGAACGTGATCTGGAGTTAGATCA
Source organism: Nannobrachium achirus (assembly GCF_963921795.1). Classification (NCBI taxonomy): domain Eukaryota; kingdom Metazoa; phylum Chordata; class Actinopteri; order Myctophiformes; family Myctophidae; genus Nannobrachium; species Nannobrachium achirus. The sequence continues at coordinate 2,925,069 of NC_137811.1, forward strand.
GACGTGTCAACATTAAAGAGTTTGACATATGCCATGGGCATCCAGGATGTTAACATCAACTCAACCCGATGTAGGATTTGAACTGACAACCATCCGTACACCAGGCACAGGCACTGACCACTACACTACGGCAGTCACAAATAATGGACCTGTCATTTTTTTTTTTAAAGAAAAGAAAAAAGAAAAAGTTTCATGTAAATCTACAGTAGTTGTGGGGCTCATTTTAAACATGAACTTGATCTGGAGTTAGATCAGACATGCCAACATTAAAGAGTTTGACATATGCACATGCCATGCGCATCCAGGATGTTAACATCAATTCAACCCGAAGTGGGGTTTGAACTGACAACCAACCGTATACCAGGCACAGGCACTAACCACTACACTACGGCAGTCACACATAATGGACCTGTCATTTTTTTTTTAAAAAGAAAAAGTTTCATGTAATGTACTTGACGCCTACTTTCAAAATGATATAGCGCCCCCCCTTTGGCCAATTGGGGTAAGATTGGTTTCAGTGATATTTGGACTAACCCTCTACAGTAGTTCATCATGAAAATTTTACTTTGCATGTATGTTTTAGAGGCAGAATAATAATTTGCATAAAACTTGCAATATTAATTGAATTATTAAAAAAGCATGTTTAAATTTTTAAAAAATCCGATCTGACAGATCTTTAGATATTGGTCCAAAGTTCATGTAAAAAAAGTTCCGTGCACGTGACGCGAAAGTTCCAGAATAAAAGCGGGTTTAACTTAACAAAGACACGGATGGCTTCCGCTTGAGTCAAGGCACGCGTGTAACCAAGTTGCATGTCTTCAAACGAAACGAGGCATGACTTATGCCCCTTTAAAGTTTGAGTTTTCAAACGCTTCGTATAGCGCCCCCCTTTGGCCAATTGGAGTAAGATTGCTTTCAGTGATATTTGGACTAACCCTCTACATATTTGCCAAATGCCATGAACGTGTCACTTTGCATGTATGATTTAGAGGCAGAAGAATAATTTGCATGAAACTGCATTATACAGTGAATTATTAAAAAATAATGTTTCGCTTTAAAGAAAATCCGGCTGCTGTGCGATGACCGTGTTGGTCCAAAGTTCATGTAAAAAAAGTTTCGCGCACGTTACGCGAAAATCCCAGGAGGAGATAGATTTTGACTGTTTTTAATATAATTCAAAATTGTGGGAGAGGTAAAGGTCAGAGGTCAAAAGTCAGAGCGTAAAAGTTGTTCGGCATGAGGAGACGCATAAGTGTATAAGGTTTCATTGCTGTACCTGAAACAGGGCATGAGCTACACCAGTTCAAAGTTTGCACTTTCGAAGGCTTCCTACAGCGCCACCCTTTGGCCGATTGTTGCGAGCTTCGCGTTTTAGCCGTTTGGCATAGTCCTCTGCCATACTGCCAAGTTTCGTGAAAAGCGACTGCACGGTCTAGCCGCTAGAGCAAAAGTGGCGGAATAATGATGAAGTCCAATATCAATGAGTGGCCTTTTGCCACTTCGTGGCCTTGGCCACTAATAATAGAAATTACCAGCTTGCTCCCATGTTGAAATTCGGTTTTAGACAGGGCAAAACGTGTAAAAACCTGATTAAAGGGTGCACCAAACTTTTCTCAATTGATTCCCATGTATTTTTTCCTGTAGAATCCATTTCTGCAATATACATTTTTATATTGTGCATAATTAATGAGATAATTAGCATATTTGACTAATTATGCTAATTATCTACTTTATGCACAATATAACAATATACTTTGCAGAAATGGATTCTACAAGAAGAATTACATTAGTATCACCTGAGAGAAGTTTGATAAACCCTTTTATCAATTGTCTTTTTAGCAGGTTTGTTGCTCTCATCATAGAAGCTGATGATGAGAGCAACGATGAGAGCCTGGAAAGTCAAAGAAGGAAACCAAAGAGAGTCAGCCTGCTAAAAAGAGGCGGAAAACAAAAGATTCTACATCCTCTGAAAATGAATCTTATACTTCAGAAATGCCTTCTTCCACAGAGCGTGACACTGAGCTTGTACTCAGCAGTGATCCAGATGCATCAGACAGAGAGAGCGATTACTCAGATGACTTTTAACCAGTAAGACTCCCTAATCGGGAGATAAGCGACTGTCAGGTCACCTCGGTCGCTGGGGGGCTGAGTTACAGGCTTTTTAGTGGGCTGCAGTGGCGGGGGTCGGCCGTTGGTGGGTATCTACGCAGGGCTGTCTCCCACCGCCGAGGCAGACACGTGGGTACCGGCCCCGAGTTACAGCATTTTATGTGCGCTGCAGTGGCGGGGGTCCTCCACTAGGGGGGTGCAAAAAACTTAAATGGATATAAAAACTAGAAAAGAAAATTTCTAAGAAATTTTAAGTGTGCCTGCAGCTCGCTAAGTTATGTGGCGCCAAAGTTTCTGGTTTTTTTTCGGAGTCCCCCATTCAAAGTCAATGGGGGTTTTTGCGCGTAGTTTTTTGCGAATTACGTTGCCATGGTAACGCGGATCGGAAAGAAAAGTAATAGCACACCATTCCCGGCCGAGCCGCACATTTTGATGTATATATTGCGGGGGTGGCGTAAATCGTGCGGCAGTTATTACGTGGCGAAATTTCCCCCATTCTAAGTCAATGGGTTTTTTGGGCGTCGTTTTTTGCGAATTACGTCGCAATGGTAACGCGGATCGGAAAGAAAAGTAATAGCACACCATTCCCGGCCGAGCCGCACGTTTTGATGTATATATTGCGGCGGTGGCGTAAATCATTCGGCAGTTATTACGTGCCGAAATTTGCAAGAACATTACCGACTTACTGACTTAAGTATGGCGGATTACAATAAGTGTTTTGCCATTGCATTGCATGGCAGGCACACTTAATTAAGGCTGGGACTTTAACTAATTGCGATTCATTAATTACAGAAAATTAACGCGATTAAAAAAAATAATGCATTTTAATCACACTTAGTTTTTGCACCAAATGAGCTTCAGTTTCGGGCATACCGATCATAGCGATGCACCAACCAAGAAGAGACAACAAACGCAAAGGGAGAAGTAGCCGATCAAAGCGCTTTGCTTGGCCCAGTGGATGCGAAATTTAGATTTAAAAAACTCACTCATTGATTCACTCGTACAACAAAATGTGTTTTACTTGAAAAAAAAATGCTTCTCAGGTCAAATATCGATGTGCGATTAAAATGCGATACATTTTTCACAGAGCCTGTAATTAATTCGATTAAATTGTTTTATCGCATCCCAGCCCTAATACAAATACATTCATTTTGATCAAATGTAAATATTCTGTGGCCTAAAGACAGAATTTTGTCTGCCTACTGTCAAATTATCCATACACATATTTATTATACAATAATTATTAAAGCCCATGTGTCAAATATGTGAATTATCTCATTAAATATGCAAAATACAAAAATGTATGTAGCAGAAATGGATTGTACAGGAGAAAATACATAAGGATCAACTGAGAAGTCTGTTAAACCCTTTTATCAAATTGTTATAGGTTTTCCTGTTATTTCCGCTTATATGTCAAATATGCTAATTAACTCATTAACTACAAAAGAACATTTCTAAGAAATTTTAAGTGTGCCTGCAGCTCGCAAAGTGTGTGCAACCTTGTATAGCAGTTGGTGTTAGCATTAGCATTTTTGCATTAACATTAAGATCATTATTAGAATTTTTAACATTAGCATTTTTATCATTAGCATTAGCGGTTGAGTTTGAGACCAGTAACGTGTTGGGAAGTGGAGACATGACTGTTTAAAGCCCAGCCAATAGGAAGGCAGAGGGGCGGGGCTTAAGCAATTACAGATAATTCCTATTGGCCATGTAAGTACACACAGCGAGTTTCGAGACGGTACTATGCTGCAAACTGGAGATATAGCTGTTGAAAGCTCAGCCAATATGAAGATAGGGGCGGGGCTTAATGGGGGGCGGGGCTTAAGTATTAAGTCCCTATTGGCCGTTTAAGTCCAGACACCAAGTTTCAAGATGGTACCATGCTGTGAACTGGAGTAGTGGCTGTTTAAAGCCCAGCCAATAGGAATAAAGAGGGGGCGGGGCTTAATCAATTACAGCTCATCCCTATTGGCCGGAAAAATACCAAAGTTGTGTGTGCATTTTAAAGTTTAAATCACGTTGCTAGGCGAAAGTATGGCAGAGTTTCTTTTTTTTTTCAGAGTCCCCCAACCCCCATTCAAAGTCAATGGGGGTTTTTGCGTGTAGTTTTTTAAGAATTACGTTGCCATGGTAACGCGGATCGGAAAGAAAAGTAATAGCACACCATTCCCGGCCGAGCCGCACATTTTGATATATATATATATATATATATATATTGCGGCGGTGGCGTAAATCGTGCGGCAGTTATTACGTGCCGAAATTTCCCCCATTCTAAGTCAATGGGGTTTTTGGGCGTCGTTTTTTGCGAATTACGTCGCCATGGTTACGCGTATCGGAAAGAAAAGAAATAGCACACCATTCCCGGCCGAGCCGGGACGTTTTTTTTTTTTTTTAAGATTTGTTTTTGGGCTTTTTATGCCTTTATTGATAGGACAGTAGACTGACAGGAAATGGGGAGAGAGATGGGGAATGACATGTGGCAAAGGTCGTCCGGATCGGGAATCGAACCGGCGACGCCAGCAGGCATCATAGCCTAGTATGTGGTATGCGCCTTGACCACCAGGCCAGCGGGCGCCCCCGAGCCGCATGTTTTGATGTATATATTGCGGCGGTGGCGTAAATCGTGCGGCAGTTATTACGCGCCGAAATTTGTGGGATCATTATTATTATTATCATTAATTAATTAATTAAGTATGGCGGATTACAATAAGTGTTTTGCCATTGCATTGCATGGCAGGCACACTTAATGAGGCACAATACAAACATGTATATTGCAGAAATGGATTCTACAGGAAAAATACATAAGAATCAACAGAGAAAAGTTTGGTAAACCCTTTTATCATTTTTTAAATAGGGTTTGTCCTGTCATTTCCACCCATGTTACAAATAATTTGACACATGGGCAGAAAGAACGGGAAAGAATTAATCAAAAATGTATAAAAGGGTTTACCAATTATCTCAATAATTATGCACAATATAAAAATGTATATTGCAGAAATGGATTCTACAGGTAAAAAAATCAAACCTCGGTTCGAAGTGAAGCGGTGAATTTTTATTCTATGTGTTCTAGAGCTATGAAATATGTGTTCTAGATCTATACATTCTGTGCTCTAGATCCATACTTTCTATGTGCTTTAGTTCTATATTTTTATGAATTCTGAATGAATGAATGATTTTTATCTGGAGGGCCAAATTGTCATGTGAAGCTTGACCAATCCTCAATTCTGGATGCACGGGACATGTACGGGACAGACAAAGCCTGTTCATTCTGGACTGGAATGACCATATATGGACATGTACAGGACACACAAAGCCACTCCTTTGAAGTGGCTTTCACCGCTTCAAAAAAATACATAGGAATCAATTGAGAAAAGTTTGGTGCACCCTTTAACTGTTCTGCTGCCCTTGACAGTCCTCACCGTCATTCAAATCGGTGACTACATGACGCCATTGACAGCGCTCACCGTCAATCTTACTGTATTTACAGTAAATGTATTAATACTTACAGTATGTAGCTCCGGTCGCGGCCGCATCGGTAATGTCCGCGATTTGTTTAAAATGCACGTTGGGCGTGCACGCGAAGTGAAGCTCCTCCATGTTAAGTCAATGGAGAGGCCCATAAAGAGACTTCATTTACTCCAAAAAAGACTTTTAATCCCAAAGCACATCCCTAAACAGCACTAACAAGGCTCGGCTGCCAGCCGCCATGACACACTGTCACATGACACATGTCATGTGACTAGATGACGTAATCGTTGATGTCATTCACCATTCCGTGTGTGTACACACATTCCAGCCAGGCCTTTCACAATAACAGCGTGTGCCAATGGGAGGATCTGCGCGGCGTCAAAGAAAAGTTAACCCTTCATAGTAAGCGGCAGTTATTGTGTTAATCAGGTTTTTACAGGTTTTGTCCTGTCTATTTCAGCTCAAACCAAGCTGATCGCTGCCCACAAGGGGTGAGGAGCAGTTAGGTGTCTTGCTCAAGGACACTTTGACCAGTCTTATTAAACAGGCCTGGATTCGTATGAGAAACTGGGAACTGTGGTTCCCCAGGCGGGTTAACCCTAACCCTAACCCTTTTTTATAGTGTTCCAGCTTGAAATGTGTCTGCTCATTTATTTGTGTCATCACTTCTAGTTAATTTCACTTCTTTATACTTTATTGTGTATTCTATGTGCTACGTGCTATGTGTTCTCTCTACTAATTGGATAAAATGAGAATCCCGACCTGTTTGCACAACTCACAGGAGGTCCACGACGTGTCAACAAGCCAAACTCTTTGATGTCTCCCTGTGCCCATTGACGCGCTTGCCGCATTGTACAGTAAACTATATTAATCTGTAGCTACTCCATTTCCCGAAATGCAGTGCGAGATCACGTGACTGGGAAGTCTGTCTCCCTCATCAGTGTAACGCTGCTGCACAAATATAGCCTGACACTGAGCCTGAATTGACATTTCGTTTCACTCCATTATTCAGTCTGAACTTGGTCTCATCTTAGGCAATTTCAAGGATGGGCGTTGCCAAAGAGGCAGCCTTCTGCGATTGGTTCAACGCAACAGTAGCAAAGCAGATGAACGTAGTGTTGTTATGTGTGGCTGGTTAGTGGCTAGCCTGTTGCTTGCTAGTGCTACTTGCTAACCAAAGAAACAGGCAGAATAGGAGCACTACTGGTGTTTCATAGCGAGATCGATACAATCGCATTTTACCGCAATGTACCGCATTTTACCGCGACGTGATGCACGGTGCGGTACGCTGGTTTACTTGGAAACGCACGTGTTCTGGGAAACCCCCACCCACGCTGATCACAAGACACTGATTCACGACGCTGATTCGCCGTACAGATTTTCGAACGAAGAAGGCCTCTTCAATGAGAGAAATTCTAGACCCCTGAATCGCCAATATAAAAATTTAAAGGGGTGTGGCTAGCGATTCAGGGTCTGGAACTAGGCTAGCACAAATATGCATTTTTCTCTAAATCTAACTTTTAAATCACCTTCATGTTTAAAACACGACCTTCTCTACCGGCCATTACAAAAGCACTGGTGACCGCGATTGTTGGAAAACTGTCCTGACTGAAAGAAAATACTATTGTGAAAACAAAAAGGACATACTTGGATTACATTTACTCTGATAACCTTTTTGCCAGTACTTAAAAAGAAGGTAAACTGGCGATTAAATGTTGAATAATGGTTGTTAATTAGGCTATTAAGCACCATTTTCAGAGGAGTGTTTCAGAGGAGGGCCCTGGAGTTCAGAAACATGCCATTCAGGCAGGTTTGGCACTTTCATTGCTTTTTTGTTATTGATGCAAGAACACTGACTTCTATTTCAGTATTTTAACTTGCCAGGAAGATAAACGGCTCTAGTCTCTAATAATACAAAAATTATAATAATGTGCCTTTCATGAACCCAAAGACGCTTTACAAAACAGACTTTAAGGTTAGGTTTAGGCATAGTCATACTGAGGTTAGAGTTAAGGTTAGATTTAGGCATAGTCTTACTGAGGTTAGGGTTAAGGTTAGGTTTAGGCATAGTTGCAAAAAGGAGAACTGTCAATCACAGCGACTACTGGCCAATCACAACGGGTTTTTCCTAGAACTGAACTAGATCCATAATTCAGTGACCAATGAGCAAGATAGTTCAGATGAACTGACCACTGAGCCGCTGTCATTTTTGATGGCGGTCCAGGATCGTCCGTCATTACTGTGGGACACTTTGAAGGTTTTCACATAATATGATTTTGTGCGCCCCCAGGCTCCCTGGGTGATGATGCCTGTGATAGTCCTGGGATGCTTCAGGTCCACCTGTGTACAAACACAAATTATTTTATTTAGCATATAGTCTATATTTCTCCAGTTTAACTCATTTGCTGCCATTTTAACATTGTACTGTATGGCTTTTCTGCCATTTTGTACAATGATATATTTTTTTTATATTTACATTTTTCCTAAATTCTGTATTTGCACGACAATGTCATACAGTAATGAAAATGAAAGAGGACAAGCTCTAGTTTCACCAAAAAAATATAATTTTGTATTTACAATGTACCATTCTATAGTTAGAGCCATTTCAAAACCCTTGTTTTTTGATTTTCCGAGCTTAAAAATCTAATGAAAGGGAGTTATTTAGGTTTTTTGTTTTCAAGCACATAATGCACTTGATATATGTATTTATGGCTTCAGGCACTTAGCAGATGAGTGTACTAGTGTAATAAGTGTAATTGTGTATAACTGGAATTGTGTAATAGTGCTGTAATAGGCCACCTCTTGCCCTTAGGGCGTCTTACTTCACACAAAGAGAAATACGCTTTTTATATTGGACTCCGACTGGCCCACGATGGTCTGCAATACCTCCTCGCACGCGCACACACACACACACACACACACACACACACACACACACACACACACACACACACACACACACTATACTGTAGGCTATACACACACGTACATAAACGCTATATAGGCATTATATATAATATATATATATATATATATATATATATATACACACACACACACACACACACACACACACACAGTATTTATATATATATATATATATATGCTTATAGGCTATATATATATATATATATATATATATATATATATATATATATATATATATATATATATAAGCATATATATAATGCCTATATAGCAGTAAAAGGAGGGGGGAATGGTACCCCCTCTAACTGTATATTATGTTACCCATTTTCAACTGTTTTTATTTTATTGTGACACTTGCTTGGCGAGAACTACGTAAACGTTTCCTATGTGTTTCGTTCTCTCATGCCAATAAACCTCCATCGCCATAGGCCAATCAATCAATCAATCAAAGCCGTTGCTGATCCGGTCTGGGTCTATATCGGATACGGAAACGTTTCTTACATGTATGTGAGTTTGTACAAAACCGGATACAGTAGGCGGGCTTCAGAACGGATCACTGCTGATTAGCCAGGATTCCACCACAGCCTACAGCTACAAGTTTTCCACGGGTACTTGCCCTGGCTGCTACCGAAACAGCACTCAGCACAAAGTTAGGAGGATGAAAGTAAAAAAAGAAATCTACAGCAAATGGAACGATCGTTGCGCTTCTTCCTCATATTCGGCCTCACTGTTACTGGCCTGGGATCCATGTATGTTACAGACAGCTCGTTATACAAAGGACGCGACATATCCTTGGGATTATATGGACACAAGACGACACGAGGATTTATTTTTACCGACGCGATTGCTGCAAGATGGGGGGACAAGATGGAAATCTCGCTCGTCCATTATCATCTCGACCGGAGGGATAAGGACTCACTCCACAGAGGTTGGCCTCGGGAGTCGGAAAACAAGTCCATTGGCCTCTTTTGCCACCCCGGGACCCCGAAATCGGTGGATATTCCAAGTCTGAAGGAAGCGCGGTACGTAGATTTATAGTTGTGACTGTGTTGGTTTTGATTTAAAGCAAAATAGCAGATCTACAAGCTTGCAGCGCAGCACTCGGTGCCGCGCTGTGAGCTTGTAGATCTGCTATTTTTCAATCGCAAAAGTATAAAATATCAAAGGCCCTTCCACCTTGGGCCCTAGTAACTCAGCCCCACGTTCTTTTCCCCCCCTTGTGACATCCCTGCTTGCTGTTGACATACTTTGTCGCTCCTATTTTGTTGTGGAGACAGTTCTGCTACAATACAGCTCTGTATTGTATTGGCCCAGTTCAGGGCTTTTCAAGTGAAAATGTCACGGGATTGTGTTTGATTTATTCATAATGGTCTCTACTCTCTAGTAGTTAGATCGAGCCGCACTGTTGTAGCTAGTAGGCTACTGCTATAGCCTCCGCTTGGGGGGGCTTCTCCATTCTGACATGCTGCCATTCAGAGACATTCACTTCCAATTCCATAGATGGTGTAGGAATGGGGGGGGTGTGTGAATGGCATGGCTGCATTTTGGAGTGAGGATGCGGGAAAAAAAAAAAAAAAAAAACGCATTGTGGTGCCTGGTGCCAGCCAGGCTGCAGCGGTGCGTGCGGAATGCCACCACCGTTCCTTCACTGTGGATTATGGGGAGAATTATACACTTTTATTGAGATTTATACATTTATTACACTCTTGTTTTCAAACACACTAACTTTGATGTGTGATATTTTTGTTTCCCTTTAAGATAGAACGCTCAAAATTTGTCAGGGGCTGGGGAAGAGTGTAATTTAGCATTACATAATTTAAAAGCACATTTGCGGGCTCTACGGGCATGGCAGGGCCGTACAGCGGAATATTTACGGGCGCTACGGGGATCGCGGCAAATGAGTTAACATCTTGTCAGATTGTAACCTACTGTAAGTAAGTCCTTGAGTGCGTATTATTATTATTATTATTATTATTACCCTTAGTAGTAGTAGTAGTAGTAGTAATAGTATACTATACAGTAAAGTTTTACAGCTATTACAAATGACAAATCTAACTGTGACATGAGACAATAGTTGCGTTTCCATAAAGCCATAAACTTTCATTATCTGCAAAAACTTTTATCCACTTGGAGGAGGTGGATTTTGAGGCTTTATCAAATAAACTAAATGCACATTAGTGAATGGAAACGGGTCAGCCAATAAATGCGAATACATGATGACGTTCTGGTCCATTGTATTAGCTTTAGCCCACAAAACAAACCGTCTGAACTCTGTGTTTAAATTCCTCCCGTTTTCACAACGTGCCAGCTCAGCTGTAGCTCTTTACTTTTTGTTGTGCAAAGAAAACCTCCGACAGAACTTAAAACGAAGATTTGTTCAAGCTAAACTTATAACAAACTGTCTCAGTATCACGTTCAGTCTCTGTTTATGTGTTGTTTGTTTGTGTCGCTCTTCTGCGACCTGGCGTTTCCCAAGGACCCTAAACACAACGGTGGGGGCAAGGAGGTAGGGAGCACTACGCAAATGGAAACAGGCTAAATTCGCTTTGTCTTAATGCGCATTTCTGATAATTTGCTTCCTATTTTCGAATACGTTTATGGAAACGCAACTAATTTCTTTCTCTTTCCCCCCAAAACCTTTAGTAGATATTCTTTCACAACATTGTTGTACTGTAGGTCTACTGTTCTCCACAGGCTCCATCTTTCCTTACCTTCAGCCACTGACGCTGATTGTCTTCAGCAGGGAACCAGGAGTTACCATTGCCCAGTCGGGCATCGTAGGCAGGGTAGGATCTACTATACACACTGGAGGCCGTCAGCTGGTCGTCCAACACGTACCTCAGCCGATAATCTATACCAAGTTTACTGGAACAAGCTGCCATGTTCAAACACACAACAGAGTTGAGACCAGAGACAGAGAGACAGACAGAGACAAGAGAGATAAACATTAGAATAGAGAGAACACATCATAGCAAGAGGACAGGAGGTCATACTGTAAATGCAGCTGAAGCCAGCCTGTCAGCCAGTGATGTGATCAGTACAGTACAGCACCTAAGAGTTGAATACTAGAAAGGTCCAGAGATAATGTATACCGATTTGTTAACATCTCTACCAGAGCTAGATACTTAAGACCAACTATTATGCATGGGAGGTCCAAATGTAAGGAGTGCCAGTGTCCATCTTCTTTATATTAGCAGTAAATATGTTTAAAACATAGCCACAAGGGGCAACACAAAAGGTCCAAGCTCAATACATCAGTACAACTGAGATCACGTTTAGACAAGACATAGAACATGTCAATTTATTCAAACTGTTGGAGGAGTTCCGAGTGTTTTTTAAGCAACCCTGAAAGGATTATTGCCACAGAATTCTGGTAGCATCTAGGCTACACAATGATGGCACATACCAAGTTTGAGGGAAATCGAAGCTTGAATTCAAAAGCTATTAGCTCCTTGAGTCCTTTTATATTTGGAAAGCAGAAAATGTGTGCATGCAGACATTGATGAAGGCTCATGTCAGCGAGGAATGACTTTTTGTTTGTTTTTTATAGTGATAGAAGCTGGATTAATCATAAAGTGTTTCACAGATGCCCCTTTTGACCCTAGGAGAACTGATATCTGTGATTGCGTGTGAGCAACACCCTGGATTCAAACCCGGGTCTCCCGTGCTGAAGTCGAACATCTTAACCACCAGTCCAAAGGAATATTCCTATGGACTGAGGGAGATACTAGACTTTTGAGGCCATCAGGCTGAGGCAGTGAGTCACTCCGCTACATGTGCATGCGTGCATGTGTGTGTGTATGTGCGTGCATGTGTGCATGTGCTTACGCTGACATACTGGAGCAGCACCATCCCATCCATTAAGCGTGCACCGGCGTTTACTGGACCCACGGTCCACTTCGTAGCTAAGATGAATAAGAATAAAACATTTATGTCAACGGTCATGTCTTCATTATAACAAGTCAAATGAAATACACATACAATACACAAATACACATACAGTGTTGTGTGCAGAGAACGGCCAAGAATAGCAGACCTACAAGCTCACAGCGGTCGCTTCCGCGACATGGTAGTGAGCTTGTATATCAGCTGTTCTTGGCGCGCAATAACGTTGCGGGGTGAAGACTATATATCTCGCCAATATGTCTCAGCCAACCCACACAGGAGATGGAATGAACTGAAACCAGTGCTTCCCAAAACAACAGGTTTGGGGATCTGTTGGGAATTGATTGGGTCTTCAACGCTTTCAGGCCAGGGACCCCCAAACTGATGGGGGGATGGAGGAGATGGAGCACCTCGTAGGGTGGGGGTGGGGCTACAATATATATATATATATATATATATCAAAATAATAGATTAATATATTCATGCTTCTATTTTAAACATGCATGTACAAGTGGCCGTACCACTGCCATTTATAAACATTTTCACACCAGCCGTGCTGCAGGAACGAGCCGAAGGTGAGTTCCGTAGGCAGGGCTGAAGTGCCAAATAACCGTGATAAGGCAGACCCTCGAGTGTAATATTGCGATTATACAACTGTTGCACTTAAAAAAAAGAAGAAAACAAAGAAAAAAGAAAGAAAAAAACACGTCAACTTCATTTCATTGTATTTAAGATATTCGATAGGAACTTGTAATTGGTTTAATGCCACATTTAGCTAATATGTCGCTGAACTTCACATGAAAACTGCTAGCTAGAGCCACCTAGCATAGTGTGGGGAGAGGGAGAACGCACAGCTGAAATCTTTGTTTGATGAGACACTGCAGTAGTGCTCATTAACTGCACTGTTGGAGAGCCTGTTTTTCATTGAGAGCCCATGTTTCTTTGAGAGCCTGACTACCTGCTGTATAATCATCTATACAAGCTATTTAAAACAGACAGAATCATGTTTTTTTATATATATTTAAAGACAAAGTCCAGTCTCAACATTTGTAATCAAATAATTGGTCTTTTCAGGCCGCCAAGGGGACAAAAGACTAATTATGTCTAAATGAAGAGATGTAGACACAAATGACGTCAGACTTATACGTGTCATCTTACCCTGTTTGACACGTGTACTGAACTTCGGAGTCAAGAACATAATCCTCCCCTTTTGTAAGTCTGACTTCTGCAAGCGTAACATTACCCGGGTGACCACATGATTTCACTGTAAACAAAAAAGTATGAGTAAAGCAGTAAGTGTAAGTGTTATTAACAGATTAATTAAGTGTTATTAACAGATTAAGATCTGGAATTATTTAATTCTTTAGCTTTTGAAAAATAGCAGATCTACAAGCTCACAGCGCGGCAGCAAGTGCCGCGCTGCAAGCTTATAGATCTGCTATTTTTGAAGAATCGTGAAAACATGTGCAAATCTTTGAATATATATTATTTTTCAAAGCACACTTCTGTAACTCAAATCTCGGCTTCTGGGGGTCCCTGGAAAAAAATGTTTTGAGACTGGTGGGTCCGCGGCCAAATACATGTAATTTTGGGGGTCCTTGACATGAAAAAGGTTGAGAACATTCATAGAATCATGTCAAAATATTCAAAGACTTGCACAAATGTCTATATAAATAGCTAAAGCATAAAATAGCGGTTAAAGTGCAGGCACATGCACACATAGACATCAAAGGGAGCTTGAGCCCCTGCCCTGTAAAACGTGCCTACTCCAGACTATGAATGCAGTTTTAATTATGGTGAAAGAAATGCAAATGCCCTCTTTCCATGCATGCCGTACCTGAAGGCAGCATTCAAGAGAATTGCCTTTTCCGAACTCTTATGTTGAAAGAATCGCCCTTTCTGTGTAGAAATCCATGCCATTACGCCACATCTCCAGTATTTACTTGTTTATGCTTAGTTCAGTGTGGTATCAAGCAGCGAAAATAGACGACCTCCAAGCTCACAACGCGTCACAAGCTGGGAGGTCTGCTATTTTCGATATTTTCACCAAAAGGCCCTTTTAGAAATGTCAGCCCCTGCCTCTCTAACATTCTCTGCACGTCCCAGGTAATGTGTAATAATGTGTTCCCGGTAATATTTTCTGTCAAAAACATTGGTTTGTTATTATTATAATCATTTGTCTACTGTCTACAGTACCGTTGCATGTTGGAGGTTGAGCACTCCACTGTCCATTTTCATTGCAGTAGATCTGTTTTGGGCCTTTCACTTCCAAGTGATTCTGCTTGCATCTGAACTGGAGCACGTGGCCATAGCTAGCCTCCAGGTTCTCTCCAGTTACTTGCATGTTGTCTTCTACGTGTATCGCTGGGCAGTGTATCGCTGGAGGGAAAGAATTTAACAAAAAGGAAGGGAAAAAAAACTGTCATGACCAATGAACACCTAATTTAGGTCTTTCTGTGTATTCTTTCTTTTGTTTTTGTTTTAATCCCACGATTTTTATAATGTCAATTATGTAATCCTGGGCGTTACACTCCCTCTGCCAACCTGGGGAGAGCAACGGACTGATCTCATGCTTCCTTCTATGCATGAGGAGTCCAAAACGCTTCTTTTCACCCGCGGTGACACGCGGAGCCCTTTAACGCCTACATTAACTGTATTCCATTTATGCAATAAATGGTTAAATCTACTTTGACATGCTTGTTGTTCCTGACTAAACGTGTGTTATTTGACAGTTTGGCCAACGAGTGAACACATGAGATCTTACCCTCACAGACAGGGAGGAATCCATCCCATCCACTGGCCGTGCAGCGCCGTCTATTGGTCCTGCTGACCATCTGGTAGCTGGAATGAATGAATGAATGAATGAGTGAGTGAATGAATGAATGAATGAATGAATGAATGAATGAGTGAATGAATGAATGAGTGAATGAGTGAGTGAATGAATGAATGAATGAATGAATGAATAAATGAATGAATGTGTGTACGTAAGGGGCCATTTGGAACCCATCCAAGGAACCATGAGGGGTCCCTGGACCACACTTAGAGACCCACTGGTGTGTATGTTTCCCGTGAGCCAACATGCACAATTTTGGACACTTTTTGTTTTGGGCTCTGCACTTTTTAAGTATGTAGGCTAAGCATAATTATTATTATTGTCTTGGTGCAGACACTTATGTATATATATGTGTATATTCTTTTGGCACTGCGTTGATAAGTAGTTCCTAATGTTTGAATGAATGAATGGACCATTGTAAGTTCTTTGAGTTTGCAATATGCTTAGAAAGGTGCTTTAAAATTGCAATCCACTATAGAAACTTTAAGTACTACGATTTTGTGTCTTTTTCAACTGTTCTCGTCACTATATATATATATATATATATATATATATATATATATATATATATATATATATATATATATATATATAATTACTTTAAAATATAAATCCACAAATGTCTCTTTGTCTATCTGTGCTGGTTATTATGTTGTTGTTAAATTACAGTAAAACCAGTAAGACTCCCTAATCGGGAGATAAGCGACCGTCGCTTATCTCCACAAATATCACAACCTCCACCTCTCACGTCATACGGGCAGCCATAGTTACACCTGGAATGTTGAATCTCCATATATGGAGATAACCTACGCATCACACAAAGTCTGACCTCACCAGCCCATACTTGGGCATGGACGACTTATATCTCCATATACGGAGATGGCCATATATGGAGATACGATGACATCACAGAGTCCACAGCTGATGATGTGGCGTGATGTCATACAATACACAAACAAGCCCTATATAAAGGGGCAATTCTCACCAGGGAAGAGAGCATTCCTCGACTCAGACCTTATCGCCAGGATCAACTAAGCTTATAGCTTATCATCACATCCAACCATCTTAAGATACTCAGCTAGTGGGGAATGCTCTCTTCCCTGGTGAGAATTGCCCCTTTATATAGGGCTTGTTTGTGTATTGTATGACATCACGCCACATCATCAGCTGTGGACTCTGTGATGTCATCGTATCTCCATATATGGCCATCTCTGTATATGGAGATATAAGTCTTCCATGCCCAAGTATGGGCTGGTGAGGTCAGACTTTGTGTGATGCGTAGCAGGCTCTGATGCGTAGGTTATCTCCATATATGGAGATTCAACATTCCAGGTGTAACTATGGCTGCCCGTATGACGTGAGAGGTGGAGGTTGTGGATTGGCAGGCAAGGAGTGTGTGTGCAAAGTTTGGCATGTCTTGGGGCAACGGTGGCGGAGATATGAGTTGGGGAAAAGTGTGACATGACGGACAGACTGACAGACAGCCGGTGGAGGTTTTGGTAGTAAATGCGACCTACGGTCGCAATAACTACAAAATGCAACATTTTACAATGGTCACTTTAACAAGGTATTATAATTATATTCTCCACACTTCTTGACAGAATGGTATTCTCATCTTTGCCATACCCGAACTGACGCCACTGTCCCAGTTTAGGACGGAGGACAATTTCACAATGAATGTAAATGGCTGCGTGAGTGAATGTGTCGTCATACCCTGTTTGGCACGTGTACTCAACCGTTGACCCAAAGACGAAATCCTCTCCCTCCACAAGCTGGAACTCTGCATACTCTGCATCACCAGGGTGACCGCACGACTTAGCTGTAAACAAAACGCACGTAAACAACACATTCAGATGTTATGATACATGGAACTTTTAGATTAGGTTTTTTTCAGAGCTTGATTGTTCTTTTATTCACCCTGCTTCCAACAAATCTAAAAGTGAAGTTTTTTTAAATGGCCACGCTTTGATTAGCGTCTATAAATAGCTGTTGAAATAATGTTGTATACAGTAAGTTGTATAAAAATATGTTTTAAATATATTTTCAAGAACGGAAATGAAAAACAGATCATTGGGAGATTGTTGTAAAATAAAAATGTTGTCCTTGAATCATTTGTTATCCTCTTATGTTAGATACAGTAACTGACAGTGTTATTTTTATGCTAATATTCAAACATTGTTATATAAACGTTATGGGTGTAAATATCATATAGTTTTGTTTTGGATCAGTTTTTTAGTTTTCCTTTTTTTAAATAGGTAATTACTTTAAAGTTGTACCATGTAACTTTTTTTATAAAACAAATCTTAAAATGGTCCTAGCTGTTAAATCGCTAAAGTTTTAGAACACCCACTCCGTTATTTTCAGCTTCTGAAGCCTTCTCTTTATATGTTTTCTATGATCCTGACCGGGGTCCGGTTTTCGCGCAAAAATTACGTCATCATACACTACCGGCCAATCACAGCGAGGGTTATACACTGCCGGCCAATCACAGCGCATCTTGAAGTGGGGTCGCTAGCTATCACAATAGGGCGGCCATATTTGTAGGCGCCCGTGTGTCTCTATCTATACTCGGGTGAAACACTCCGTTTCTCCGGAATGCCTGAACGCACAGGAACCAGGGAACCCTCTAAAGATAGATCTCGGCGAGGTGGAGGCAGACGCGGGGGTGACGCGGGGGTGTGAGGCCCGGTCCGCGGCGAAAAACGGCCGAAAGACGCGGACGCTACTGACCACTAGTTGAGCAACTTACACAGTATAGCTTTAAGAAGGTGACGACAAGCAACACACATTAAGCAAAAAGCGATTATTCACGATATTGTCACACAAGCTGTTGTAGAATTGGCTGAATCTTACGTTCACATTTGGAACCTTGGCGATCCCATCCTGTATCTAAACACAGCAGTTTGAAGAAGCCCGCGAAGCCAGCGTTACAAGGCACTCTGACTGTGGACCCTGGAGGATACGAGGCCTTCAGACCTTCTGTGTCGAAGTTGGAGTCATAATGTTGGCTGGATAGAAACGAGTCGAGTTGACAATCTGTACAATAGGAAGAGAACAGACACGTTTCATTGTGTATTCATTCATATTTCCATGTTTGTTTCAAAATAATCACACCCGTGTGCACACTTCACACTAGAAAATACAGTTCCTGAACCTATTTATGTTATACACTGTACTGTCAGTGGTGTAAAGTAACTAAGTAGATTTAATTAGTACTGTATTGGGTACAATTTTATTTGTACTTTACTTGAGTATTTCCAGTTCTCAGTACTTTTACTTCTACTCCACTAAATCTCGGATCCAAATATTGTAATTTACTCCACTACAATAATTTGAAAACTTAAGTTACTAGTTAATTTGCAGATATTACATTATATTATTAATTATAAAACATACAAAACATAGCCCTATTTTATACTTAGGCTATAAATGCGATGTGTTGTGAGCGTGTAGATCTGCCATTTTCAAACATTTTCTACTTGTTCTACTTTTCCTTTTGGTATTGTAAGTACTTTTTGATGCCACTACTTTCATACTTTTATTGAAGTACATTTTGAATTCTGATACTATTACTTCAGTAAAAAAATCCACCACTATATTGTGATCAAGTGATGCTTGACAAATGGTCAACTCTACCCAGAGACAACATGGCTGGGGGTAAAATATCTTATACCAGGGGTCTTCAATGTTTTCAGGCCAAGGACCCCTTAGCTGAGAGAGAGATGAGGCATGCAGGGACCCCCACAACCTATTCATAGATTCCATATAGTTTCATTGTTTGACAGCACAATCATCAGTGTATTTTGGATTCATATCAATTTGTGTTTTCAGATATTTAACCACTTGAACCGTCAATGCTTAATAAACTTGACCTTTCACTCTGTACTTAGTCTGCTTTTTTTCCCCCTCTACACCAAAGCTCTTTGCCGAAGATAGCCGATCTACAAGCTCACAGAGCGTGTAGATCTGCTATTGTTGGCTAAAGTTCTCAGAATAAGGACACTAGGGTTCAAATGGTTAATATAAAAAAGTTTCTATCACATAAAGATTTGGAGGACCCCCTGTAGTAACTCTGAGGACCCCCTAAGGGTCCCGGACCCCCTGTTGAAGATCTCTGCCTTATACAATCACAACTGGAAATACGATTGGAAAAATGCCACCCTCTAATCCTTGATTTACATAGGGGTGTAAATATAGGCCTACACACATGGACATGCACACAAAGTCAGGTATTGGAGCTGCTAGCACTGCTCAAAAAACAGAAATGTCACTGTCAGGCTGAAGACTTGTGTCTCCAAATTTCACCTTTCAATAAATAAATGTCCAATACTTCATCGTAGGCCTATTGGCAATGTTGCGCGAACATGGCAAAACTAGCTTATATACTGTACAAGCTCACAACACGGACGTTAAAGACATTGAACGTTAAATTCTAAAATTACAAGCCCAAAACAGCGATGCCAGGCTGAAAGTGGTTAAGCATGTCTGTAGGATTTTTGTAAATATTGAACCAATGAAATGTATTAAAGAGCTTTTTTCCCCCGAATTTCCTAAAAGGTGACATCCACTCGACAGCCACTCAAAAACAGACATTATTACGCATTATTACTTTAACCATTGTTTTATGCTTTAATTCAGTGGTTCTCAAACTTGGGGTCGGGACTCCAAGTGGGGTCCCCAAATGATGTAAACAAACCAACACACAATAGCCTATAAGTGTATACAGGGTATCTGCACATTTCTAAAGTGACAATTTAAGGTCTTTCAAGAATGTTTTAATACCAAACTAGCCAAACTGTCAAATATTAAGTAAGCAAGAGGTGAACATTGTGAAAATAGCCGATTTACATGCTCACAACGCCTCGCAACACTTGTCAGGTTGGGGGTCCCCAGTTAAAATATGTTTATTTTGGGGGTCACAGCCTAAAAAGGTTTGAGGACCCCTGCTTTAACTATTGAAAAATAGCAGATATACAAGCTCGGTGCCGCACTGCGAGCTGGTAGATGTGCAATTTTTTTGTAAAATCTTGATTTTTTTATTTGATTTTTTGCAAATCTTTGAATATATATATTTATATATATTATATCTTTAACTCAAATATTTCCTTCTGGAAACAGGAAACCATTAGGATTTAGAAAACATGTTTAGGTATTTTTCGGGTCTAGAGGAAAGATAGACCATTGTCTTACCTTGTGCTCCGACTGAGTTCCCAGTTTGCATCCATACAAGAACGAGAAGCAGGCCGCCATATGGTTTCATATGCATGTTTTTTTAGTTTTTTTTTTCTATGTTCAGTGTCAGTGAGTGACTCCAGTTGTGTTTGTAGAGACTCCAGCACACGGTGAATATAAAGGAAAACACAACCCCTCATCTGACACCCTGGTTATTGGGTAACATGCTGACATCAGCACTTTGGACTGGTTGACACACTGTTTATCGACGTCATGTAGTACGAGTCAGCAGGGCGCAGGCCCCTATAGTGCAGTGGTGGTTCCCGGGGCAAAAACGAACAAGACTTGCTACATCTCCAGTTTACTTCCCCTATATGTGCGCAGTAAGGCTGACGCATTTCTGGGAGGCCGGAAGCGTGAACCCAGTGTAACACCCAGGGTTCGACCCATACAACTCGGAGAGTGTACAAATGGAACCAAATAGACCCTTATGTGTCCATGTGGTTCCATTTGTTGTGAGGCACACACAGGGCTGTATTTTGATTGTCTTAAGTACCAGCTCTTATGCCTTAACTTAAAGGCCTGTCCATACTGTCTCCGACCACCGTCCTGAGAGTCTGAGAGTTCTGACTTTCCGACGTGCAGCTTTCCGAACTCTAAATTGGGGTAATAGTCTAGTAGCCAAAATGTGAACCCGGACATTTTGAGTACCCTAAAGTTTTATGTTAGAAATGTTGAGTATGGGTCCCCAGCATGTAGAAACTGCCGGATGCTAACTTGTATATGTTGAGCAATTTCCATAATTTGCATAATAAGCGTTAATTAGCATAACCAATATGCATAATATGTCAAAAGCTGATAGGACGATTTGAACAATATTGGAGTGGTTTTGGGGGTTATTGAAGATGCTGAATCCATTTCTGACATTTTCTAAATTCAAAATGGCCGCTTTAAACCGTAAATGGCAATATACCAACTTAAATTGGGATGATTTTGATACTTTTTTGTTGATTTTGATTATGAATTAAATTATAAATGTGGTTATTTATATGCTTATACATTATCTGCATTTCAAAAGCCAAATATAGACAATCCACACAACATTGATTAGAACAATGACTGCCACAATAGCCTAGCAAAAATAGTCACTTAATCATTTGGAAAATCAACAAAACATTATCAAAATCATCCCAATTTAAGTTGGTATATGGCCATTTCCGGTTTAAAACAGCCATTTTGAATGTCAGAAATGGATTCAGCATCCTCAATAACCCCCAAAACCACTCCAATATTGTTCAAATCAGCCAATCAGTTTTTGACATATTATCCATTATTATAGGTGATTATGCTAATTAAAGCTAATTATGCTAATTATGAAAAATGCTCAACATATACAAGTTAGCATCCGGCAGTTTCTACATACTGGGGACCCATACTCAACATTTCTAACATAAAACTTTAGGGTACTCAAAATGTCCGGGTTCACAATGGGGCTCTATGGGCTGGCTACTAGACTATAATGCTTTTCAGAAGATGCGGGTGACGTCATTTTCTAGTTGAACCGGACCTTTTCCGACAAAAGGTTTGGTGGTCAGAGACAGTATGGACAGGCCTTTAACACTTTGCAAGCCACGGGGAGCCCCTTAATATTAAAGAGAAGATGCCTTGGCCAAAACTGCCTCTCTATCCCAATGGAGATCCAGATAATCATGAAAAAAAAGAAAAAACAACGGCGCCGTCCAAGAAGGAGGGGTGGTCTCAGATCATAATACAATAATAGAAATTTCACGGCTAATCTATCAACAGCCATTCTATTTCGGCTAGCAAAGTGTTAAGTTAAGGCATAAGAGCTGGTACTTAAGACAATCAAAATAGAGCCCACAGAGTGTATGGACTTCACAAAACACACATGATACAATACCTCATCTTACCGTCAGCTATACCAGTACTTTTTAAAAACTAATATTAAACGCAGAACGCTATAGTTTCCACAACATGCGGTCAAGCCCTTTGTGGGGGCCGCTCTCCATTCTGACATGCTGCCATTCGGACATTGACTTCTAATTGTCTGGAGTGGCGATACTTCCATATAGTCCAGGCATTTCGGGCAGCATTTTGATGGAATCGTGCACTTTATGATAGAAGCATGAAATTTGGCACACAGTTAGAACATGCCATATAGAACATTTTTGGCTATAGGGGCATCGCAGATTTGTCTTTGGAAACTTTTGGGAGCCAATAAAAGTTGGGCTCTCATAGACTTTTCTACAGTAAAATAATACAAAAAATACATATGCTTTAAGTAGCATGTGAGGGGTCAAACTAGGTGTTTTTCGGGATTCTGAATCCAAAGCAAGCATTTGTTTTGCACAAAAAAAACATTCCTTGGGCTAAAAACGGCCCCCATAAAAACTATGGTTTTGTGATGAGTCATCATTTTTCACAGTTTTGTTCAGGGCCGTTTTTCAAAAAGGAATGTTTTTCGCGCAAAACAACCCAGCAAACATTTTGAGGTATATTAGACGTCTAATATACGTCTAAACTTATACTAGACGTCTAAGTTTATACGGATAAAAATGGTCTACCAGAGGTATAGATATGCAAGTTTTTTAGACGTCTAAACTTAGACTAGACGTCTAATATACGTCTAATAGATGTCTAAGTTTATACCTGGGTCTAAATTTAGACTAATAGACGCCCGGCCGTTAAGGTCTAAATTTAGACCCAGGTATAAACTTAGACGTCTATTAGACGTATATTAGACGTCTAGTCTAAGTTTAGACGTCTAAAAAACTTGCATATCTATACCTCTGGTAGACCATTTTTTATACGTATAAACTTAGACTTCTAGTTCAAATTGTTTAGTGGGAAATGCTTGCATTGGATTCAGAGTCCCGAAAAACCCCTAGTTTGACCCCTCACATGCTACTTAAAGCATATATATTTTTTTAATTATTTTACTGTATAGCCCAACTTTGATTGGCTCCCACAAGTTTCCCAAGACAAATCTGCAATGGTCCTATAGCCAAAAATGTTCCATATGGCATGTTCTAACTGTGTGCCAAATTTCATGCTTCTATCATAAAGTGCAAGATTTTTGCCCGAAATGCTCTAATATTAACTCTCCTACTGCCAGATTATTTATTTATTTATTGGGTCTGGTGCCATCAAAAAGCGGCTTACCTTTGCGACGTTATAGTAGATAGACAGACATTTATTTTTTTTATTTTTTTTTATTGTGCAATAGTGCACTTTGGTCTGCCAGGCAGCAGAGGGCGGCGTCATGCGAGAATGAATGTGAATTTGCCTGTTATGTGTTGAAGAAGAAGAAGACCAGTCACTGGCCACCGAGCCTTACAGCCAGAGGAAATCAACAAGGAAGTGAATTGTTCTCCGTTGATCTAACGCATAATGGATTTTTTACACCATCACCGCGGAAAATGTGTTTACAGTAGACGGCCGCGCGACCCCTCATCAGCTTACAGTCATCAGACGAACGAACCGAACGAGCGCCGTATTGGCATCGAGGTTCTGTAAAAAATGGGGCGAACGTTAACGTTCAAAGCGTGGGGAGAGTTAATAGAGGTTAGGGTTGGGGTTAGGTATAGGGTTAGTGTCGGAATGGGGGGATGCGTCGTAGGCTCAAAAATGTATGCTGCACACTGGTAGACAGTCAAACCGAAACAGCATCAGCATAAGATTACTCTCTCTCTACTCTACTGTCGGAACTTCACATCATGATTTCTTTTTTCACAGCTTAGCCAATGGAAGCGTGGGCGCAGAGGTAGGGCGGTGGTAAAGTGAGGTAGTTGGTTTTGAATCCTCTGTGGTGCCGCTGGCTTTGTCGAGCGTCTACGCAGGGGTGTCGCACCAAATTCGGGGCCCTGGGTGCTTTAACAATTGAAAAATAGCAGATATACAAGCTCACAGCAAGGCACTCGGCGCTATTTTTGAAAAAAAAAAAAAGAATTGTGCAAGTCTTTGAATATTTTTGAAAAAAATGTTTCCAAGTCAGTGGTGCTCAAACCTTTTCATGTGAAGGACCCCCCAAATAATATGTAGCCTATTTGGTCACATACCCCCATCTAAAAATATGTAGTTCCAGGGACCCCAGAAGCAAAATTTGAGTTACAAATATTCGCTTAAAAAAATCATATATTCAAAGATTTGCACACATTTTCACGACTTTTCGAAAATAGCAGATGTATAAGCTCGCTGTGAGCTTGTACATCTGCTATTTTTCAATAGCTAAAGGCCCCTGGTACGCAAACGATTGGCCTATGCCGGGGGCTTAGTTGAATCTACAACACAATTGCAGTGGGGGGTCCCTGCTTAATCTCTCTCTCTCTCTCTCTGCTAAGGGGTCCTCTGCTTGAGGACCAGCTATCTCCTCCATTAAGGTTACAGTAGCTGCTGCATGGTGCTTGTTGACACAACACTGAGGGCAGTGCTGGGAACGCCCAGTTGGACTGCTCTATTGCTTGTTTTTTTAAGGGAAAATATGCTCTGCTTGCAAATCTTCACATGTGATGTTCAGATAGGTAGCATATACGATCTTGTCACATTTATAGTCTTTATCAAAGTAAACAAGACTGATTGATTGATTGATTGATTGATTGATTGAAACGTAGGAAAATGTACAGTTTCATGACAGTACAGTTCACTTAGCCTGGTGGGCCATTCTCTATCACACACTTCGTTTTAGGGGGTGGTGTTGTGCGGTCTATTTTTTAACCAGGCTACAGTTCACTGGTACAAGGTCAACTACACACACCCAAAAAAAGAATATTGCTTGCTTCACTTGAGATATTTTTTAAACTCATATAATATTGAATGACAGACAGATAGAACACAGTACTGTACTATGCAGAAGCTATCATCAGAAAAACTGTCATAAAACACAATGCAACATAAGTGGTATTTACAATGACATTTGTCATTCAATTACTTTAGAATGGTTTGTTTAGTTTAGATTGTAGTATAACATTTTTGCATGAGCTCAGTTCGGGGCTCTCCCCAGGTTGGCAGAGGGAGAACAGAGCCTATGATTACAGCTTAGGCAAAATGGCACTGGGTGAAAAATGGGTTACAAAATTGTGGGATAAAAAAAGAAAAACAACAAAAAAGGAAAGGTATAACACAAAAGCCCTAGCCAAGACAAGGGGCCTGTTCCCATTGTGGTCCTGTGTATTCAATTCATAGGTGTTTTCAAGGTTATACGTACATGTTGCAAACGGATGCAGTGATGATACATTTCTTAACTAAGCACACACGAGCTTTTGACCTTACATGTACAATATGTGTCTGAATCATTCACAAGTCACACTTACTAATGATCATGTGCAGATTAATTTGGAGTGACTAAACACAATATTCCAGGAAAGGTTTATTTGTCTTTGCCCTTTGTCAGTCTGAGCAATCAATTCATTGAGCAACAGTTTGTACTTCTCCATAAAGCTAGAGAAACCCTTCCCCCCAGTGAGGTCATCTGAGTCTAATGGAAATAATAACAATAGCAATGTTACAAAGTGTTTGAACAATCAAAACAGCAATCAAACAACTACAACAATGCAATAATGAAATGACAATAATACATTAAGTTTACAATAATAGAACAACAATAACAAGACATAGGCCTACTGTATCTCAAGGAGTTAGGATGCAGGATAATATTGAGACATTGGAAATCAAAGGAGAGAATTAAGATCAAAGAATGGCGGGATGAGGTGACCAGGGTAGCCTCCTTTGAACAACTTATCCACAAAATGAATAACAGCTTAGATTAGTTCCAGAAGATATGGATGGTCCATATCGTCGTTGTCGGGTGAAAACCTTGTATGTCCAAAACCGCAAATATCATTTTAAAAAGATTCAAACTAGTGAAAACAGCCAATCTGCTGTTTTCACTACTTTTGTGCCTACGGCCTTGTATGATGAAGCAGGGCTTTACTTTGCGAAAGAACGTACAAATTTGAAACTTGGAGATACAAGGTTTTCACCCGACAACAACAATATATTGGATCTATTGGCAACTGACTGACATAATCATCACACATGCCTAATTGAATACCATTCTTGTTCACCCAATGCTTTTTAGAAGATCTGTGTTCTGTGGGGGGAGGGTAGTGGAGCGGCTGGGCTAATGTGTAAATGTAATCTGTAAGTACGACTGTTTTTTTTGTGTTTGATTGTTTTTTGTTTGTGCATTATTTTTTATTTGTTTTTCTTTTTCTGTATAGAATTGCTTGTGATGTTGTTATGTACAAAGGTCTCTATAGGTCTGTTCAGCATTTCTTCAAATGTGTATGTTAAAAACTGAAAGCAATAAAAAGTATTAATCACAAATCACAGGCCATTCTGTGGGTTTTTTAAAGAGGCCTTGTTTGTTCTGGGCCTTTATGGCAAAGGCCCGATCTCAACTAAAGCGACCCCAGACAGGCTGGTATGTGAAATAACATAAGCATGCGTTGATTTTGTTTTTAAAACCTAATGGTTATTACTGTATGCCAATATGATTAAACTAGATTTGGGTAACCAGAGAGTGGGCACATAAGAACCAGGTAGACCTAGGCTATATGTTTTGGAAAATTGAGAGAAATACAATATAGGACTATACTACATGGTTTTAAGGTAATAGGTTAGGTGGCCCAAAGACACCTGAATTAATATTGTGAAAGGAGATATATGATTTAATATAGGAAAATACACGTTTTAGCCAACTTTATAACCGAAAATACCATTGGAGTTGGCAACCCTACTTTTATCTGTCTGTAAAAAGTGCCCTCTCCAGACCATGAATGTAGTTTTTACAGTGGTGAAAGAAATGCAAATGTCCTCTTTCCATGCCATACCTGAAGGCAGCATTCAAGAGAATTGCCTTGTCCAAACTCACCTGAACTTGAATGCAGCATCTTATGTTTGAAAGAATTGCCCTCTCTGTGTAGAAATCCATGCCGTTACGCCAACATCTCCAGTATTGACTTGATTAAGCTTAGGTCAGTGTGGTATCAAGCATCGAAAATAGCCGACCTCCAAGCTCACAACGTGTCGCAGCGCAATACGTTGTGAGCTTGGAGGTCTGCTATTTTCAATATTTTCACTAAAAGGCCCTTTTAGAAATGTCAGCCCCTGCCTCTCTAATATTCTCTGCACGTCGCTGGTGAGAACACAATGTTGCACATTAGCTAATAAGAAATGCCAATGCGTAACCTAATATGGGGACAAATATGTGAATCACTTGGGGACTTCCCGGGGGGTCCCAAACCCACAGTTTGAGAACCACTGCCATAAACAGTCTGAACTAAAGAACTAACAGTTCTTAACTATATGCTCTTTGACACAAATGAAGCAAGAGTTGCAGCTATTGAACATTGAACAATGTTGGGCATGCCGTTATTTCACAACACAAGTTCTTACTGAGTTCTTTATTCAAAATATTAGTGCAAATAGGGGTGTAACGTTACCAGGGGCGTCAATTGGGTATGGCAGGGGTATGCAGCTGCCATACCCTGGGTCCAGGGGGTAAAATAAAAGCTACTTATACATATAAATCCATGAATGTCTCTTTGTCTATCTGTGCTGGTTATTATGTTGTTAAAATACAGTCAAATAACTACAAATGCAAAATTTAACATAATGGTCACTTTAACAAGGTATTATAATTATATTCTCCCCAGCTTAAATGGTATATTTCCAGGTTCCGCAGGTCAGCTGCACAGGTGCAATGCATTTATTGTTAATTGTGGCACGTTTACTAACATGCTAAGTTTAGCTGCACTTGAACAACCGTTCCAGGCTGCCATATCCAGCTAAGAAACCGTAGAAACCTGCATAAAAAACTGACAAAAGTATTTTTGTTTTCAGACATTGTGAAAATAGCCGATCTACATGCTCACAATGCCTCGCAGCGCGAGGCGTTGTGAGGCGTTGATCTGCTATTTTCACAATAGAATGGTGCTATCCAAAATGTAATGCCTATTTTCCATGAGGACTCCCATCTTTGCCATACCCTAGCTTTTGCTGAACTGACGCAACTGAACGATACATTTTAACAACTATACAAAACGCATCACAATACATAATTGACAATACGATACATGGACAATATTGGTTCATTCATAGCGATAAGATTCGATTCAATGATTTAAAATTGATATAGTAACTATTTAGCAAAGAAATGTAATCTGTTTGAAACATGTCAATAGTGCATGTTTCTAAGGGAATAATCTGTTATTATGGATATAAATAAGTAAACACTGTGATTCTAGCAAATACATGGACATTACCGGTATATTTCAACACAACACAAACCTGCACCTTGACATGAACACAGAGATTACAAACATTTATCGATAGACCAAGAGTAGCTACATGGAATGGAAAAAGAATTAAACCCCTCTTTTTCAGTTTCCTTCTTAAAATTGCTAAATTGCATACAATAAATTATTTGCACTGCAAAACGATTCGATAGCGATTATCTGCATTTTAAACAATACCGATATGATACAAAGCCAAAACGGTACCATATTTTGCTTTTGCATATCAATACAGTAGATGAGTAGATCATTGCAAATTAAAATCGATTTTTCGATTCAGTTACTATATCGTTACACCCCTAAGTGCAAACTATGGTCATTTGATGATGTCCCCACATGGCTTTCGTGACTGTTATTTGCATTACACATTTTCCAAAGTACAGAACACTTTTACATGTTTAGCAATAAAATGTTTAATTCCGTTGCTGTCCGGCAGAAACCTCATAGGCCTATGTCCAAAATAGTATATAAAATGTAAATAGAAATAGAAAAGGAATAAAAAATAAAATGTTTTTAGAACAACACAACAGCCTACTGTCTCATCAAAGTCAGTATGGTGAGGGGGTCCTCTAAATTTTTGTGTGATAGAAACTAGTTTCTCCTTTCTTATATTATGCACTTGAACCGTAATGTCCTCACAACGCCTCGCAACGCCTGGCGTTGTGAGCATGTATAGATCGTCTATTTTTCGGCAAAGAGGTTTGTTGTAGTGGGGAAAAAGAGCAGACTAAGTACAGAGTGTATTGAGTGTTGACGGTTCAAGTGGTTGAATATCTGAAGAAGACCTGTAAAGGTCGAAACCTGTAACGTTTCTCTTCTGGTTTTCTTTCCTTCATAAATATCTGAAAACACAAATTGACATGAATCCAAAATACACTGATGATTGTGCTGTCGAACAGTGAAACTATATGGAATCTATGAAAAGGTTGCTTCATCTCTCTCTCAACTAAGGGGTCCTTGGCCTGAAAGACCCCTGCTATAGGGGTTGGCTGTAGCAAGGGGACACAAGAGGTTATGGGCGAGGTCGCATAATTAGTAACAGTGTAGTAAAAAAATAAAAAAAATAAAAAAAAAACATATGCTAGTTCTTTATAGTCTTCTTAAAGGGGAAGACCACCCATTTTCAATATTGAACTATGTCATTAATATACCTTAGAGGAGTTGTGTGGAAATAAAAAAAAGGTCCCCCCTCTTCTGTGTTGCCTAGAACTCGGGGATTGATTTTGGGGTTTGTATTGTAAAGTACAATGTGTGATGTCATCAAGTTGTGATTTGCAATACAAACCCCAAAATCAATCCTCCAGTTCTAGGCAACACAGAAGAGGGGGAACTTTTTATTTTATTTTCACACAACTCCTCTAAGGTATATTAATGACATAGTTCAATATTGAAAATGGGTGGTCCTCCCCTTTAAAGGACCGCTTCACCTCTGGGACAACCAGATCTTATTTTATTGTTGTTTGGGACACAATCAACACAATCCTGAGTTATTGTTTGCTACAAAGCATCATATGATGCTTTGTAGCATGCTGAAATACTAAAATATCTCAAAAACACAGATTGAACTTAAAAACTAACTCAGGATTGTGTTGATCGTGTCCCAAACAACAATAAAATAAGATCACGCTGGAAGCTTGTAGATCAGCTATTTTTGCAAATGTGTGCAAATGTGTGAATATATGTATTTTTAAGTAGACATTCTTAACTCAAACTAAATATACTGCTCAAAGAAATGAAAGGAACAAAATGTTCCCTTAATTCTTTGAGCTTTCTTTGAACAGTACTACAGTATACTATACTCAAATAAATTCAAATAAATTAACCCATTTAGGCCTAGAATTATTGAATGCTTTAACCAGTGAAAAATAGCAGATATACAGCTCACAGCGCGGCACCGAGTGCCGCGCTGCAAGCTTGTAGATCTGCTATTTTTGAAAAAGACGTGAAAATGTGTGCAAATCTTTGAATATATGTATTTTCAAAGCAAACGTTTGTAACTTTTGCTTCTGGGTGGTCCCTGGAACTAAATATTTTGAGATGGGTGTCCGTGGCCAAATAAATATCAGTTTGGGGGTCCTTGACATGAAAAGGTTTGAGAACCACTGACATAGTAGTCTCTCAAGAACAGACTAACTGAGCTCCATTTAAGTGAAAAGGACCTTTTCTTTGATGATGGCTGGCCAGATTGCTGACATAGAAACATAGGTTTTTTCAAAAAAATCTTAGAAGGATTCAAAAGACACTTATAGAATCGGGTCAAAATTCAAATTTTCTCGATTTTTCAAAAATAGCAGATCTCGCGCTGCGAGCTTGTATATCTGCTATTTTTCAATAGTTGAAGCATAAAATAATGATACACAATAATGTGTACCCGTTCTTTAAGGGAACATTTTGTTCCCTTCATTTCTTTGAGCAGTATAGTTTGAGATGGGGGTCCGTGGCCAAATACAGTGAATCCTTGTACCCAGGGCCCAGAATTTGGTGCAACACCCCTGAATGTGGTGCTCTCAGGTGGGCATGTATGAGTATGTTTCTCCCCTAGATGGCGGTATTGATCCATAATCCCAGCAGAAAGCCTCTTTCTGATCCAGCAGCTGGTCAGATTGGACTATTATTAAAAACAACTGCTATTGTTTGACGTACATACAACCTTTCCCATATAGTCAGAATGTATTCCTTTATTCTATGGATTACAATATTGACTTATTCTGCATTGTTTTATTGTTCTAATTAACAGCCTGGTGCAGGGACGTGCAGAGAGAATGTTAGAGAAGCAGGGGCTGAAATGTCTAAAAGGGCCTTTTGGTGGAAATATAGAAAATAGCTGACCTACAAGCTCACAGCGTGTTGCGCTGCGACACGTTGTGGGCTTGGAGGTCAGCTATTTTTGGTGCGTGATACCACACTGAACTAAGCATAATATTATGCTGCATTCAATCAGGAGAGAATGGAAAAGGAAATTCTCTTCAATGCTGCCTTCAGGTATGGCATGGAAAGAGGGCATTTCACCATAGTGAAAACTGCATTAATGGTCTGGAGAGGGCACTTTTTACAGACGGATAAAAGGGCAGGGGCTCAAGCCCCCTTTGATGTCTATGTGTGCACGTGCCTGGCCTGGTGGTTTTCGGGGTGACACCGGGGCGATCACACCAGCCTTGGAAAACAGCCATGTGATCATGTACCGTGAACGTTTTCCCACTAGGCCACTACTACTTTTTAATCAAGTCAGAGCAGTTTTTGAACAAATGTTTAACTTTGGAGTCTGTTTGTCACCATCGTATTGATTCAAACCTGTATTTCTTTTTCAAAAGAGCATTGAGGTTTGCCCTCATTTGACAGACAGACAGACAAGCCTTCCTTAATTTCAAGCACAATATCAACATCAACAAGACAGAAACTAAATGAGTCAAGTTCCGTTTTATTAAAAGAAAACGTGACATAGTGATTATGAACTGTGGTGTTTCCTGTACACTGCGACCATCACCTAGACCAGTGGTTCTCAACCTGTGGGTTGGGGACCCCCAGGTCCCCACAGTGAAGTGTCAATTGAAGGACTTAATACGTTTTAATACGTACAAAAATAATAATAATAAACACAAGAAAACAGATCATTACTGCATGAAAAGTAAGCAACAAACTATAGGCTACAATAAAAAAAATAAAAAATAAAACAGGTCAAATATTGGCCACATTGTCAATTCATACAAGCAAACATTTTGTAGCTGCCTCAACTCCTAACTCCTACAGTTCCAAGTGCTTGTCAGGCAGTGTTACCAGATGGGAAATGTTGAATTATCGTACTGGAGGCTCAGAATTATCGTATTTGACATGAAACTATCGTACACGGCCAAAAAAGAGAAATCACTCGCGTAAAAACGTAATTTCACCAAAAAATGCGTCTTTAGTGTAAGAAACGACCTCGTTTTAGACTCCTGCGTGACAAAAACGCATCAGATTTGCTGTGTGGAGGCAGGCAACTTCTTGGAGCTTACACAAATAAAAGCCTGAAACTGGTCTGGAAAGATGCAACCAGTGTTTTTAATGCCTCCAAGTACAGATCTAGGGTCAGATTGACTGATTTCCTGGCTTATTTTGAGAAGCCAAACCAGATCCCAGATCAGCAGCCAGGGAAAATAGTGAATTCACGCTCTTTTTGATGATATGCCGAAATTATCGTACATTTGGGCATTTTTGGAATTATTGATCGTACATCGTACAGAGGGTCAAATTATCGTACAAATACGATAATTATCGTACGTCTGGCAACACTGTTGTCAGGGTACCCTGTTCAAATATATATTTATGTTGGGGGGTTATGGACTGAACATTTGAGCTTTTTATGTCAAAGAACCCCACATTTATTATGTGTTTGACTCCCATCTGAAAAGATTTTGGCCAGGGACCCATATACAAGATGTGTATGGTTAAAATGTTTCATAAATATTTCACATTTTTATTTTTTTTAAATAGCCAAGCTCATGTCATTGTGAGCTTGTAGATTGTCTATTTTCAAAAAGCCAATGTACATTATTTTGATGAATTTATCTAGCTGGGGACCCCCTGGAACCTCCTGAAGGACCCCTGAAGGTTCCCGGACCCCCACTTTGGGAACCCCTGGTCTGCGTGAAGACTAATTATGCTGTAGTGTATATCCTATAAAAATGCAAATTAAATTATGCTTTAATGAAGAAAGAATTGATTATGTTACTTTCCACTTAATGTGGACATCAAGTGAAATCTTGCGTGACTTGTACATGTGGAGTTACATATCATATCATAAAATAATGAATAAATAAATAAATACTGTGAGCTCGGAAATCTCACGCTAACAATACCATAATATGGTATAATGTTACATACTGTATACCCACAATTCATGTTATTGCCACCTGGGCAGTTCAATCATATAAAAGATAATTTAATACAAAAAGGTAAAAAGAAATAATGTTTTGGGCTTGTAGATCTACTATTGTCACAATTATTGTGTGACATTGTTGTGCAACAAAGTATAAAATAACCGCTTCTTGATAAGGGGATTAACTCTCCTACTGCCAGATTATTTATTTATTTATTGGGTCTGGCGCCATCAAAAAGCGGCTTACCTTTGCGACGTTATAGTAGATAGACAGACAGACATTTATTTATTTATTTTTATTTTTTTTGGTTGTGCAATAGTGCACTTTGGTCTGCCAGGCAGCAGAGGGCGGCGTCATGCGAGAATGAATGTGAATTTGCCTGTTATGTGTTGAAGAAGAAGAAGACCAGTCACTGGCCACAGAGCCTCAGAGCCAGAGAAAATCAACAAGGAAGTGAATTGTTCTCCGTTGATGTTAACGCATAATGGATTTTTTACACCATCACCGCGGAAAATGTGTTTACAGTAGACGGCCGCGCGACGCCTCATCAGCTTACAGTCATCAGACGAACGAACCGAACGAGCGCCGTATTGGCATCGAGGTTCTGTAAAAAATGGGGCGAACGTGAACGTTCGAAGCGGCGGGAGAGTTAATAATAAAAAAAGAAAAAAAAAAGATAGAATAATCACTAAGAAGAACATGATTGATATCTGCAGCCCTAAAGTAATCAATCATCTATGATAGTTGGCATAAATCGAGATATGGATCTCTGACATTTCCGGGCCGGCAACAATGAACTTAGTTAGGATTTGAGGTAAACATTTGATCCGTGAGGGTCTATTTGGTTCCATGTGTACACTTTCAGAGTTAGAACTACTGTGCTACACTAAATGAGGCACAGCTGGCGTAGCTAGTTCATGCAGACAACTCAGGGGGCGTGCTTCCCTGATCAGGTCATCAGTCACATGATCTCTTCACCTGAACAGGGTGAAGGAACACGTTATTCCAACCAATTCCTTTCCCCTCCATCAGGCTTTCCCGGCTGGCCAGGGGGAGGCATTATAGAGAGCAGGATGACTGCATGTTTTTGTGAGGGTATCTACCCTAGGAGACATGGGGAGAACATGCAAACTCCACACAGAGAGGCCCTATCGCCAACCAAGGGTGTGGGCGCAGATGACATGGAGGGGAGAACACGCCCCCAGCGCCCCCCGGCGGGAATCGAACCCAGTATCTTCTAGCTGACCTACAGCGCCACCGTGCCCCTGAGTCCACCTATGCTTTACTTACTTTCTTCTAAGTAAGGGAGCTTTTGTAAGTTACTAGATTCATAACAAAACAATTAAAAACAGAGGTATAAATAAAAAATGTCAAACCTTCTACTCACTAAATTATCAGACCAATACGACAAAAAACAAGAAAAGCTGGCACTAAGAACAAGGACATTCTTTTACATATTTAGTCATCTTGATTGCAGTGGTGGACAGGTAGCCAAGTACATTTCCTTCAGGCTAAGTACATACCTATAATACTGATAATAATAATTATGAGTATATCTATTTTACTTATTGACTATGTGTGGATACTTTCACTCCACTATATTTCAAAGACAAATTGTGTACTCCAGTACACTTCTTGGAAGGGAACACGTACAGTACAATACAAATTAAGAACTACCTGAAATATAACCCTGCAAGGCCCAGCGTTGCTTTTTGGCAATTTTTTAAAAATAATTTAAAAAAATGTTATAATTAGTTTTCCTGTTCTTTTTTCACATTAACATCACCATTACATCCTATTGTTTAGTATTACAATGCCATTGGCCACAATATTTGCATATAAATACCCCCCACAGAGAATGACATTCACACCTCCCAGAGAAGTTGAAATTCCAGCGTCTGGACGAACAACATCTCACTTTTTAACTGAAGCTATCCCTCACTAAAACATAAGTAAAATGCCTGTAATATTGTTTTTCGTGATCATTAGAATGTCTAGAACATGTACATATGTTGTTATTGTGAAAAATATCCCCAAAATGCAAATTAGAGCATGATTTATGATTTATGGCTATAAAACCCTTACAAAAACATTATACATTTTTTAACATTACATTTTCCTGTGATTAGGACTCCTACGACACCATCTGATTTCTTTTAATTTTTTTGGGCCAGTAGAAATTAATTCGGGTCTTGCAGGGATAATGAAAATAGCAGTTCTACAAGCTCACAATGTGACATGTGTGAGCTTGCAGATCTGCTATTTTAACAATAAGTACAATCTTTTGAAATGTTTTTTGAACATATTTCATTACAGCAATGCACTAAAAAGAAAATATACTTTGTAATGTGTACTTTTGAATACTTATTTATTTAAAACGCTTACACACCAATACTATAACTGAAGTATAGAGCAACGTACACTTGCAGTCGAGTAATATTTGGCCAGGAGTATCTATACTTGTTCTCAAATACTGAGGTAGAGTCCACCACTTTTAGATTGTCACATGGTGTGTAGAGCTGTCACAATTATTACATAATCGTCCTATCGCAATTATTAGAGATAATCACAATTATTTTGCATGATCGTCATAATCGTTTCCATGTTGAGAAATGTTAATAGTTTCAAACACTTTCAAAAAGTAGTGGAAATAGCAGATCTACAAGCTCACAACACGCCGTATCGCGACACATTGTGAGCTTGTAGATCGGCTATTTCCACCATCGATGTTCTTTTTTTAAAGTTCTGTATAGCAATTGTCAACGACAAAAACACAATTTAAATCGTTAATCGCAATCGTGACAATTAAATCGTCACGTAATATGTGATAATCGTGACAGCCCTAGACTTGTCCTCATCTTACTGGATGAGAATGAGTGATCGTTAGGTTTGTCCTGTCTGACAGTCCACACGTGTCAGCCTCGACGGCTTATTTCAGTGATTCTCATTATCTTTGCAGGCTGTGACCGGCCCAAAATAATCATGTTTGATCCAGTGATTGCGCTAGGATTTTTAACTGCCGGTCACCGTGACCGGCATGATTAAAATTTACCGGACATCTGAAGAATATACCGGACATAATCATTTTAATGCATACATTACAAGCAGGTGCACAAACAGCCAATAGCAACAGTTAAAGTATTAGGCCTACTGCATAGTTGGGACTGAAAACGAATTGAATGAAAAAGTATAGGCTAAAAAGAAAAAAACGCTTCAATCTTGCATAAGGGAATTAATTATATTGGACTAATCGCGCTGTTCGCGCAGGCTGTCTGCATGTGGCACACGCACACTGCTTTCACAACAACGTCTTTCTGTTGCATCATGTTTCATGCCAACAATACAATACCATGTCTTGACTTCAGAATAATGAAAAGGTTGATATTCATCTGGCCAGCAATTAATCCAATACTCACTGTCGAGTGGTGACAGTGCGTCCATGTTATGCAACTTTGGGAGAGTTGAAAAGGCTTTGTTCTTCCTACTGTCTCCACTCCATCTCCTCTCCTCATAACTTCAATCAAGTGTATAATGTTTGTTTATGGGTTGATTGCTGACCGTGCGTGCATTCCTTAATTCCCATGGCTTTACATGCTGTGCGTGCATCGCAAACTGACACTGAAATGAGCGAGCGAGAGAGAGAGAGAGAGAGAACGGGGGAGCGCGCGGGCGAGCGAGCGAGAGAGAGAGAGAGAGAGAGAGAGAGAGAGAGAGAGAGAGAGAGAAAGAGCGAGAGAGAGAGAGAGAGAGAGAGAGAGAGAGAGAGGCAGGCAGCCTGCGCATGAGGAGCAGACGGCGATAATGATAAATTACCATTGGTTTTTCAATCGGTCAGGATGTCCGGGAGGAATTTTATTTTTCGGTCTTGGCCATAAAAAATCGGTCAAATCCGGCAATTCCCGGTCTAACGCAATCTCTGGTTTGATCTGGCACTTGGAATTGTAGGAGTTATTACGTTTACCTCGCTTCCAGATATATATTGAGAAAACAGCAGATCTACAAGCTCACATGCTCACTTTGAGCTTGTTGGCCAATGTTTGACCAGTTACTAGCATAGATGATTACTTTTGATGAGGTGAAGGTCTTTTATTTTCTGTCCTTTTTTTATGTTGTTGTAGGTATTAGAAAGGTCTTAAAGGGCAAAACCATATTCCGACCTTAATTTTCCTCCTATCATGATTCTTCCTACCTGGTTTGGTGGATTTCTAACTTAAGCGTCTACGAAACGTAGGTACGTAACTAAAGGTATTCTAGAAGCTTACTACGCTAGAAGCGGAAGTTAACCGGAAATCGCCTAAGCTCTGTGGAAAGTAAACACAACCGTCTGCTCATCGATTACTGCAAGTGGTGGATCTAACAGCACGTTGATTCGGCTCTTGGAACTATAAAAAGAAGATTCATGAAGAAAAAATTAACTTTGGAACGGGAAAAATTGGTGCTTTTATCTGTGTATATTATTTAGCCACATTTTCGCTGTGAGGATGGGCTCGGGACGACTCCTGAGATCTATGAAGAGGAGCGACAATAAACAGAATAAACCACCAAACCAAGTAGGAAGAATCATGAGGCAAATTTATGCTGCATTCACACTACAGATATATAGTTGAACGTTTTGCTTGCTTGGTCAATGTTATCTCAATGGAAACCAGCTTTAAAGATACAGGACATAGACAGAACAAAGCTTTGAAAGCTTTAAAGCTGGTTTCCATTGAGATAACATTGACCAAGCAAGCAAAACGTTCAACTATATATCTGCAGTGTGAATGAGGCATAAGGGGTGGAATATGGTTTAGCCTGGAATTGTCCTTTAAAGGGATAGTTCACCCCCATAATGACTTTTTTTCTATTTATTACTCTTCCCATGGAGAGTTTAATTCATGGATATGTAAGCCAATAATTTGAGGAGACTCTTTGTGTCTCCATAGGGAACAAAGCAGGCTCTTTGTGTCTCCATAGGGAACCACTGCTGGTCATCAAATTATTGTCTTAGGAATGCGACAAAACATAAAAAAATAAACCTGTGGGTCCAGACCCACAGGTTGAGAACCACTGGCTTATCAGACAACAACACTACCACGCGGCTTCTCCCGTTCGTGAATCTTCATGTGCCTCTTCAGATGCTGATTGAGGTAAAAGTTTTTGCCGCAGACGGCGCAATCGAAGGGTCTCTCGCCCGTGTGCGTCATCATGTGTTTCTTCAAGTCGCCCATCTGGCTGCAGCCCTTGCCGCAGACCGTGCACACGTAGGGCTTCTCTCCCGTGTGAGCCCGCACGTGCTTCTTCAGGTCGCACACCTGGCCGAAGCCCTTGCAGCAGAACGGACAGCTGAAGGGTTTCTCCCCCGTGTGGATCCGCATGTGTTTGGTCAGGTCTCCCTTCTCGCCCCAGGCCTTGCCGCAGACCGTACAACTAAACGGTTTCTCCCCCGTGTGGGTCTTCATGTGTCTGCTCAGGTGTTCGTTGCGACTGAACGTTTTGCCGCAGACGTGGCAGCCGATCGTCTTCGCCCCTTTGCGACTCCTCCTGGTAGAGGCCGAGGACGAGGACTTCGGGTCCTGCGACTTCGGGTCGCTCGGCGAAGGTAGAGTCTGTGCGTCTCCGACGTGTCGCGTCTCGTGCACTTTCAAAGGCGAGCGGTCTTCGCCGGCGTCCCACTCGTCGCTGTCCTCGGTGTCGGATTCGGAGCAGTGCGAAGAGGAGAGGAGCTGGTCGTCGCTGGTTGGTCGTGACGTACCTAGGGATGGGACGATATAAACATTTCAAATCACGATTATCCTGACAAAATCACGATAATCAAAACTCATTATCCTGGGGTGGAACGTTTGCCCAAAAAATAGCAGATCTACAATGCGATATTGCGGCTATTTTTTTGGCAAAGACATTTGAGAAAGAGTGAAAAGAAAAGACAAGTATGTATATCAGGGGTGGGCAACTTTGATGATGGTGAGGGCCACTATATTTCCACCTTCACTCCAGAGGGCCACATTGCATATTGCTACGTCCTACTTTGTCATTCTAGTATCTCATACAAAAGAAGCAAAAATAGTAGATCTACAAGCTCAAATCGCTTCGCAGATGAGCTTGCAGATCGGCTATTTTTGCTTCTTTTGAATTGCAATCCTGAATTATTTTTTGATATTTTTTAATTGGAATCCTGATATGTAACATTTTGCTTTAATTTCAAACACATTTAGTTATATACTACTGTTAACTTTATGAACTTAAATACAAATACATTGGACATAAAAAAAAAATACATTTTAATACTACTGGTCAATAAGCTACTAATATAGACTGACGGAATTAAAGCAGGTCATGTTTGGAATTGTAACAGCTGAAATCAATAATATATCAGTATTCTGGTATTAACCTGCGGGCCGCATTAATTGAAGGTGGGGGCCGCATGTGGCCCATGTATGATGTATATCATAAGGGTTACCAATTATAGAGGGTTTAAGTGGTTCCGGATATGCAGCTCATCAAATCAAAGGTGAATTGATCTCAGTGCATGACGGAGGACAGTATCACGATACATTAAATCTCCACAATATGATTATCGTGAGTGTTTTTTATCACGATAAACGATAATATTGCTTATCGTCCGATCCCTAGACCAGGGGTTTTCAAAGTGGGTGACGGGGCACCCTGGGGCGCCGCGACAGCAGTCCACGGGTGCCGCGAGATAACTTGATAATATTTGGAAGTTATTTTCAGTCAATTCTAACCAAAATGGCTATTATCTCAACGTTTCCCTCGCAACATAATCGCTAAAATATTGTCACTGTCGGGCAGAAACCTCGCATCTCCAAGTTTCAAATGTGTATGTCTTTTGGTAAAGCAAAGCCCCGCTTCATCATACAAGACTGTCGCACAAAACGAGTGAAAACAGCAGATCTACAAGCGGTAGATGGACGGTTTTGGACATACAAAGTTCCCACCCGACAACGACGATATGCTATAAATATAAGGTGCTGGGAGTGAAAATTATGAGACAAAAAAAGTTTGGGAACCCCTGCCCTAGACGTACCACAGTCCTCGGCATCAGCTTGTGACGTCATGGGTTGAGCCGAGGTGCTGGCGAGAGGCTCCGTCTCGGCGTTTTCGGCACCTTCGCTTTTCACCGCTAGGAACGTCAACGTTGAGTCATTGGCCTCCTCCTCTGCGCATGCAGGCACCTCCTCTGGTTCTACCTTAATGTGTAGAGGCTTTGGTTCCTCCGGGAACACACCGGGGCTTTTCTCCTGCTGGTCAGGGGACGACTCCTCTTTACAGACGGGGAGGAAGTCTAGGCAGGAGGAAGAACATGACAAACAGTGATCTATTAGATATTGGGCCGTCACGATTATGACATTTTACATGGCGATTAATTGTCACTCAAATAGAGTAACAAAGTCATGACGTGACTCGCTCATCCCCCGGTTCCAATGGAGTAATTCTCTGTGGAGAATAACATTGATTCATCTTAAAATCGTCTCATATAAGCATTGCGGTCCAAAAATAAACAAACTTTGCGATATTGTCAGGGAGGCTGCTCTGTATGGTTTATGATAGTCAGTCACTCATATTTGATAAAGCCTGTTTCTAGCGAAAATGTAACTAATTCGGCGACAGTAACATTAGCGTTTTCTCACCATCAGTTGATTCTTCACATCCATATGAGTCAAACCGCTGAGATCATTTGTTTATAATTGGAACACAGTTCTTATATGACGCGATATGAAAAAGGTCTATGGGAATTCAGAATGGGGGAAGAAAACCACAAACCAGGTAGG
The DNA here is from genome assembly GCF_963921795.1 of Nannobrachium achirus. NCBI lineage: Eukaryota > Metazoa > Chordata > Actinopteri > Myctophiformes > Myctophidae > Nannobrachium > Nannobrachium achirus. Next base: position 2,966,410 of record NC_137811.1, read on the forward strand.
ATGTGTAAATTACGTCACACTTCACTACTCTATTCTGTTTGGCTTTTAGGCTTACAAGTTGCACATGGCAATCATGACACATAACTTAAATATACAAAGAAATGACAAAAAAGAACATTGATAGTGGAAATAGCCGATCTACAAACTTGTAGATCTGCTATTTCCACTACTTTTTGAAAGTGTTTGTAACTATATTAACATTTCTCAACATGGAAACGATTATGACGATTATGCAAAATAATTGCGATTACCTCAAATAATTGCAATTAGATGTTTATGTAATAATTGTGAAAGCCCTAATTAGATACTTCTTATTATAATTTTTCCCCAATTATCTCCACTACACCTGGGTCCTGAAAATCGACAATTCGAACAGTCAGTCGAAGACCCCTCAGTTGAGAGAGGTTATTTCATTGGAACAGTCTTTTTCTTTCTGACAGCAACTGTCAACATCCCTACTTAACTGTTCTGCCGCCGTTGACGGTGAGGACTGTCATTGAAAGGGTTAATACCATGGCGCCGTTGACGGTGAGGACTGTGAATCTTACTGTATATACAGTAAAGATATTATTACTTACTTAATGTCGCTCCGGTCCCGCTCGCATCGGTAATGTCGGCGATTTGTTTACAACGCACGTTGGGCGTGCACGCGAAGTGAAGCTCCTCAATGTTAAGTCAATGGAGAGGCCCATAAAGAAACTTCATTTAAACAAAATAGCCATTTTGAGACATTTTGCAGCAGATCTAAATGTAAACAAGGGCCAAGGCAGGGCGCAGCCATCTTCCCTCTTCTTGTCCCACACTGTCATGTGACTAGATGACGTAATCGTTGCCGTCAAGTGATAATCCAAAAAAACAAAAACAACCCCCTTCCAGCCCTTCAAAATAATAGCGGCGGCCTATGGAGGAAACCACGTGGCACCGAGGCACCAAGCAACCTTCAGATTAAGAGGCAGTAGATGTGTTAATATATAGGCACATGTGAACCCACTATCAACAGTGCACCCAATGCAGATTCTACGAGTGCCTTCTAAATCAGTGGTTCTCAAACGTTTTAGTGCCAAGGACCCCCAAAAAATCACATGTATTTGTTGGACCCCCATCTTAAAATGTTTTGTTTCTGTGTTTCTATTGCATCTGAATCTTCCAACCTGTTGAATGGCTAATAGTGACAGAGTGTACAAATGTAACCAAATGGACCCTTAAGGGTCTGTAACTCTGATAGTGTAAACAAGACACACACACACACACACACACACACACACACACACACACACACACACACACACACACACACACACACACACACACACACACACACACACACACACACACACACTTACTTTCCATTGGTACACTCTCTGAGTTACAGACCTGTACTGGTCCTTGGTTGCCAACTATCAATCATTTATCTGGGGACCCCCTGGAGGTCCCACGACGACACTTTGAGGACCACTGATTTACTGAGTAGTTCACCTCCAAAATGACATATTTTTCTATTTATTACTCATGCCATGGGACTTGAGTTCAATAATATTTTTTGGTTGAAAGATGGCATGGAAAAGTCATTTTGGGGTGAACTACTCCTTTAAGGAATACCATGGGGATCATTCCTCTGTGCTGATGTATTGGTGTGAGTTCATTTTCTCGTTTAGCCCACCTGTGGCTTTGGTGGATCTGCCATCATTCATGGCTGGGGTCTGAGGTTATCAACACATGGTGGTAACAGGGCACCACCTACTGGACTACAACAGTATGGCAACATGGAGCACTTCTTATTCTGGAGATGCACTTGAATATATGCTGCTCAAGTAGTATTGAGTTTTTTTTCCCCCCCTGTTGTCATTTTATCCCCTATAATTCACAACACTTATATTGCTCTAGACCAGGAGTGGGCAACTTTAATGATGGAGAGGGCCACTATATCTCCACACTCACTCCAGAAGGCCACATTGCATATTGCTGCATATGTTGTACTTTGTCATTCTACTATATGTCATACAAAAGACACAAAAATAGCAGATCTACAAGCTCAAAGCGTGTCGCAGCGTGACACGTTTTGAGCTTGTAGATCGGCTATTTTTGCTTCTTTTGAATTGGAATCCTGAAATGTAACATTTAGATTTAATGTCAAATGCATTTAGTTATACTCATGTTAACTTTATGAACTTAAATACAAATACGTTGGACAAAAAAAAAAGATATATACATTTTAATACTACAATAGGCCTACTAGCCTACTAATATAGACTGTAAGTAAAGCGGGTCATGTTTGCATGTTTGGAATTGTAACAGCTGAAATCAATAATATATCAGTATTATATTAAACTGAGGGCTGCATAAAGTGAAGGTGGGGCCGCCATCTATACTCTAGACATATGGCATCTATACTACTAGTAGCTTTTGTCCCATGGGCTGCAAGCAGCAACCATACAACTATTGCATAGTGTAGTTGATAATATAATGTAAAATGTTCCAGAATAACATTGATTCTTCAACGTTGTAATGATAGTTTTGTTGCCATTGGGGAGATTTTCAAAGATCAAAACACCATGTAGGTAGGGCTGTCACAATTATTACATAACCGTCTAATCGCAATTATTTGACATAATCACAATTATTTGACATAATCACAATTATTTGACATAATCACAATTATTTTGTGATAATAGTCATAATCGTCATAATCATTGAAAAATGTTTATAAATGTTCAAACATTTAAAAAATAGTGGAAATAGCAGATCTATAAGCTCACAACGCGTCGCATCGCGGCACCTTGTGAGCTTGTAGATCGGCTATTTCCACTATCAATGTTCTTTTTAAAGTGTAAAGTTGTCAAATACGTCCTTCATTTCTTTGCATATTGAGGTTATGTGTCATATCTGCCATGTGCAACTTCAAAGCCTGCAAGCCAAACAGAAATGTAATTGTCAACGACAAAAACACAATTAAATCGTTAATCACGATTATTTGAGTGACAATTAATCGTCATGTAAAATGTCATGATCGTGACAACCCCACATGCAGGGTCTGTTCAACACTGCACCTCACCGACACATACACAGAGAAGGAAAAGAGCAAGCAACAGAAAGAGATAAATGGTAAATGGTGTATTTATATAGCACCTTTATCCAAGGCACTTTACAGAGATTGTGCATTACATTCACCCATTCACGCACACATTCATCCACCGATGGCGGAGGAAACCATGCAAGGCACCAACCTGCTTACCAGGAGCAACTAGGGGTCTTGCTCTGAAACCCTAGTTTTCCCTCTGTGTTCTAAGACGGCAACTCTACCAATGAGCCGCTGCCGCCTCGAGATATGAACTGGGTTGGCTCGCCTGACCGTGGGATCAAAGTAGGAGGGTAAAGAGGCATACCACCTACGTCATAGAAACACTGTGGTGCGACAGCGCAGCTAACACTACAGAGTAGGTATGTGATATACATTTTTCGAATCATGCTCAGCTCGACTCAAAAAATAGAAATCAATTTGTTTCTATGTTTTAATGGCTCGTTATAAACGTTAATGTGTTCTAAATGGGAGAGGAACGTTGTGTGTGTGTCTGTGTCAGAGTCTCCGTTAGTGCATGTCTGCACGGTCTGATCGTGTGCACGCCATAGGGGTGCGTGCTGACTGGACTGGTTTTGTTTACCTCCTGCTTGCCTTGTGCATGCTTAAAAGCTGGCTTATAAACAAAACATGCAGTAGTCCTGGTTTCTATACTACCTCCCTCTAGCCAGCCAGGTGCTCCCCAATAAACCCTTTTGTAAATCCCGCCCCATTCTGCCCTGTTACTATGATGGGACATTAACCCTGGGCAGATTGTTTTTATAGTGGAAGTGGATGGGATTTTTTTTCCCTTCATAGCCTCATTACAGCTATATAAAGTACCAAAGGAAAAACACCTAGGTGATATTAATAAAAAGGGAAGACAAAGGTACAGTAGTTACATTGCAAAACAGGGGGTTTACCCGAAAATATATGTTTTAATGTGTTTAATCCCAGTGGGACAGAATCCTCTTTGCAGATTCTTTTATAGTGGAAGTGGATGGGATTTTTTTCCCCTTCATAGCCTCATTACAGCTATATAAAGTACCACAAAAAACACATCTACGTGATATTAATAAAAAGGGAAGAAAAAGGTACAGTAATTACATAGCAAAACAGTAGTTTTCCCCCGAAAAATAAATGTTTTAATTAGTTTAATCCTCTGGATCAGAGATAGAAAGAGAAGCGCATTGCATCTTGGGTACTAGGAAGAGGACAGAGAGAATGTTTCTCCTCACATAATAGGCTGGCTTTTCGTAATTCTGCCCATTTAAATTATATGTACCCAATCGTGACTCTTAGACCATTGATAAGGTACATGTGAACTAGTTTGTTGAAGCTTATTCGTTATGATGAGCGAGATCGCTTGACGCTTGCCGTCGCTATCACCGTACCGGCCGATCTCCGTGTCGCGCACTGCGGACAGTTTTTGAAAGCCTGAAGCAACATTCTCCACTGCACAAACTCCACCCCCGATAGCAAAAAGTGAATGTTTTTTTCTGGTTGGCCAGTCAGGGAGTCTCAGGGACCAATCAGAAGGCTGACAAACGGTCTATTCCCCTGGCGCGGCAGGGGGAGAGCGGAAACCAGGACTACAGGTTAGGTAGTTGGCACTGGGTGAGAACCGTGGGATAAAAAAAAAAAAAAGCTTTCTTCTGCAGTCCCTATCTAAAGACCAGATGATCGTGGATATAATGTTTTTATTTTTTTTAAAGAAGATTTACGAGACTTTCCTTGTTGGAAAAAAAAAAAAAAAGAGTTGAAGAGTTAATAGTTGTACCTGACAGAGGGTCACTCCTGGCCTTCCAATCCGGTAACGTTGACCCGTCATCAGTAGCAGCCTCCTCCTCTGGTCTCTGGAGCAGCTCCTTGTGCTCCTCTGTCATCATGTGTGGAGGCCCTGGCTCCTCCTCCTGGACCACACCGTGCTCAGAGCTGTCACCATTATGACATATTACATGACCATTAATTATCACTCAAATAATTGGGATTAACGATTTAATTGTGTTTTTATTGTTCAAAATTACATCTCTGTTTGGCGTGTAGGGTTTGAGTTGCACATGGCAGATAGAGACAGATAACCTAGTACAGGGGTCTTCAACAGGGGGTCCGGGACCCCTAGGGGGTTCTCAGAGTTAGTACAAGGGGTCCTCCAATTCTTTGTGTGATAGAAACTATTTTTCTCCTTTTTTATATTAACCACTTGAACCCTGGTGTCCATATTCGGAGAACTTTAGCCAAAAATAGCCAAACTACAAGCTCACAGCGAGCTTGTAGTTTGGCTATTTCCGTCAAAGAGCTTTGGTGTAGAGGGGAAAAAGAGCAGACTAAGTACAGAGTGAAAGGCCAGGTTTTGACGGTTCAAGTGATTCAATATTGGAAAACACAAATTGACATGAATCTAAAATACACTGATGATCGCGCTGTCAAAAGATGAAACTATATGGAATCTATGAACAGATTGTGGGGGTCCCTACTACATCTCAATCTCAACTAAGGGGTCCTTGGCCTGAAAACATTGAAGACCCCTGACTTAGTAAATATACAAAGAAAGGACTGACATATCTGACAACTTTATACTTAAAAAAAGAATACTGATAGTGGAAATAGCCGATCTACAAGCTCACAACGCGTCGCATCGCGACGCGTTGTGAGCTTGTAGATTTGCTATTTCCACTGTTTTTGAAAATGTTTGAAAATGTATGAACCTTTTCCAACATGGAAACGATTATGACAAAATAATTGCGATTGTGTCAAATAATTGCGATTAGACGATTATGTAATAATTTTGACAGGCCTACCCGTGCTCAGAAGAAACCTCCTCTTTACACACAGGGAGATGAGGGACATCTAAGCAGGAGGAGAACATGACGTTAGCAGAGAGCAACTCAAAAGTGCTTTATGACTGGATAGGAGTAGTGGACGAAGCATATACTTAGGTTGCCTGACTGCGAGCGCCAGACATCTCACACTACGTTTCACTTCGGGATGAGAGTCTGAAATTGAGGGCAGACATTCTATTTCGGCGGGGGGGGGCTAAAGCCTATTGACGTCACACACACACACACACACACACACACACATACACACACACACACACACACACACACACACACGCGACGGCGACGTGGCGTGACATTGCAAAAATACGTTATTTCTCATAACATATTATATGTCTGCATGTTTACGTTAGTGCAAAATGGTATTAAAACGTGAAGAAACGGCACTATTTCATAGTTTATTAAAATAATACGAGTCGAGTCTGACTCCGCCATGACAGTTTTCACGGACCAATCAGAGTCCACTAGACTCTCACGTGGGCAGAGGACACCAATCAGAGCGCTTTCGAAATAGATTAAAATGTGTGCAGCTTCAGTCCACACTACACACCACCCACCAGCAGGGGGTGGTGATGTGCGGACTGAAGTGTCAGGCTAATACTTAGGTGCAAAGTACATTTTCGTAGATTTTTTATATCCATAGACGGCTGTATTGAAATTGAAAGCGTTACTCTACTCTGCAGCTTGTAGATCGACTATTTTAACTCCCGAAAAGCCAAGAAAGGAAGCTGTCATCTGTTTGTCATTTCTGTTCCAGCTTTAAAACATATTGTTGAATTCCCATTTCTGCTAAGCAGCAAGCTACAGTATATATGCTTCGACAAATTTGCGCTACTGCAAAGATGAAACGACACTTTTCTGAGCATCCATGCTCCAGTCCAGACACACGCTGCTACAATTTGTGCCCAATGCATACTATACCAGAACCAGTGAAATGTGTTGGGTCCGGCTGCCACTAAAACTCTGCAGGTGACTTTGGTTGTACAGCGCTGTGAGATATTTGGACTATCCAAACTAGTCCATCAGAAGTTGGTCAGACATTCAAGATGGGCTTGATATACTGTATTTTGTTTTATTTCCGGCAACAGATATCCGCATTCAGCAGCGTGTAGTTTGGAATAGGGATGGGACGATATGAAAATGTCATGTCACGATTATTGTGACCAAAGAAATCACGATTTGCAGTATTATCTCGATAATCAAAATATCCCCAACATCCATTATCCTAGGGCGGAACATTTGCCAAAAAATAGCCGATTCACAAGCTCACAACGCGTCGCAATCAATCGGCTATTTTTTGGCAAAGAGATTTGGTAGAAAGACTGTATCAAGTATATTACAAGTATGTTTTACCAATAGAGGGTTTAAAAGGTACCGGATATGCAGCTCGGCAAATAAAAGGTGAATTCATCCCAGTGCATGACAGAGGATGATTCCATGATGAATTAAATCTCCACGATACGATTATCGTGAGTGTTTTTTTGTACCACAATAAACGATATCGCTTATCATTCCATCCCTAATAGACACAAGCCAACTCCCAGTTCTATGTGGGCTGGGCATCGTTTGGTTCATGACACTTTAACCCATTTAGGCCTTAACACAATATGACGCAATATTTTATGCTTTAAATATAAAAAAAATAGCAGATATACAAGCTCACAGCGCGGCACCGAGTGCCGCGCTGCGAGCTTGTAGATCTGCTATTTTTGAAAAATCGTGAAAATTTGAATTTTGACCCGATTCAATAAGTGTCTTTTGAATCCTTCTAAGATTTTTTGAAAAACCCAATGTTTCTATGTCAGCAATCTGGCCAGCCATCGTCAAAGAAAAGGTCCTTTTCACTTAACTGGAGCTCAGTTAGTCTGTTCTCGAGAGACTACTATGTCAGTGGTTCTCATAATTTTTCATGTGAAGGACCCCCAAAATTATATTTATTTGGCCACGGACCCCCATCTCAAAATATCTAGTTCCAGGGACCACCCAGAAGCAAAATTTGAGTTACAAACTCATTCACTTTGAAAATACATATATTCAAAGATTTGCACACATTTTCACGACCTTTTCAAAAATAGCAGATCTACAAGCTCGCAGCGAGCTTGTATATCTGCTATTTTTCACTGGTTAAAGCAGTCAATAATTCTAGGCCTAAATGGGTTAATAACAATCTATATATCATCTACAACAGGGGTTCTCAAACCTTTTTGGCTCTTTGACTTTTAGTTGTCTTTTGTTCAGGGACTGATCTGGTGGAGTATGGAGCAGAAACTACCTTAGCTCTGGTCCATAGCGTTAGAGGAGTTCTCCTTAACGCTATGATACTCTACATCCTCCCCGGCCGAGGCACAGCCTTCGCTCCCTTTCGTCTGGTCCAAACATAACGAAAACAGTTTCGCTACTCACAAAAACAAAGGCATCTGTGGCGAGTTGAAAGCTTACTATACTTAGTGGAAGCAGTCTGGACCCCCCACCACACGCCTAAAATACATTTCTAGGGTGAAATGAAAAATAATCCAAAGGACAGACACTCTACTTCTTCTAGTTTTTTACTATTTGTCCTCGCCATCACGGCGCCAACTCACTACTGCCGCGCAGGTCAGAGGACCGCATTAACAGAGCGTTAGTCTCGTTGGGTGTTATTCAGCTCTGCGGCGTTGGAAGCTCTGTTTTGTAAAAACAGTCTTCAACCAGGAAGCGTGTCACCGTCAGGGAGATTGTTTAGTATTTAGTTTTTTGTTCCATTTGTGAGATCTCATAGTAATGGGGTCCCCTGGTCTAGGTAGTAGGGGTGGACAAAAAAACTGCAGCCTCTCTCCCCCCTCCACCGCCTACTACTCTGATGAAGTGCTGTGGTCCTACGACAACCACCTACACATTTTAAATCCAAAGTTTATAAAAAGCAATGTAATTTGGGGGGTAAAACATAAAAAAAATGATATTGAATCGCAAATCGCTGAATCGCAAGAAAATCAAGAATCGTGATTTGAACCTTGGTCTAATCTAATCGGGAGGTAAGTGAATCGTCCCACCCCAGTTAGTAGTCAATAACTAACCTCACGTCACCAGGCTTTCTTGGGGGAAAGCCTGTTCGTTTACAACGACCGTTTGATCCTGTCTAGGCGGAAACCACAAGCAGAAGAAGCGGTGTCGCTTTGTTTTGGTTCCCCCTGTTTGTTTCCCCAATCCTATTAAAATGCTTGAGTAGCCTAGTGTAGTCTTGCCAGTTGCCAGTCGCTATGAGTTGGATTAAAGCATCAAGAGGTAGGCCCTAAAAGTATGTCCTTGAGTGCAGGGGAATTATTTTGGGTTAACACGATTTCCGGTTTGATATTTCCAGACAAAGTGTTGTCCGTCTAGGTAGGACTACAACATGACATAGTGGTTTCTGCTCCCGACCGGATCAAACCCTGAAAAGTGAAGGGACCCTAGGCTAGTCAATACCTACCAAACCGAGGGTCCTTGACGCTGTGTGCGTCCATCAGGGTTCGCAGAGCGTCCACCTCTCTCTGGAAGAGGCTGCAGATGCACTCTGCGGCCGCACTCAGGCGCTCCAGCACAAACACCCGGACGTCATCACACCGCCGCTGTCTCTCCAACACGCACAGTATGTCCTCTCCCACCGCCGACAGCTGCTGGCGGACACACACTCTGACACACTGCAGCTCCCAGCCTCTGGTTGTCACGGCGGCGGACAGCATCATCATGTCCCGCTTTTAGAGCTGTGGTGGGAAAAGTATTCAGATGTGTTACTGGTAAAAGTATCAATACTGCAATGTAGAAATCCTCTGTTAGATCATGGTCACAGTCACACCAAACTGTGCATGGGAGGTATTGCAACCCTAGATTCATCCGATTAAAAATAAATCTAGTGTTGCAATTTGCGGCTACCTCTACTGGCAGGAAAGAGCTCCATCCCCATCCATTGAAATACATTGACTCGGGAACCCTTACAAGTAAAAGTCCCAAATTCAAAATGTACTTGAGTATAAGTACAAAAGTATTGGTATCAAAATGTAAAGCACAAAATGTTCGAAAATTGCATATCTATCTATTTTCAAAAATGGTATTAGCTATAGGACATATTCAAATAAAACTGCATAAGCACAATACTAACATATGAAAATAGCAGATCAGTTGTGCGCTTGTAGATCGGGTATTTTCAAACAGCCTATAGGTATAAAATAGGCTAGAGTGGTTCATGCATGTTTTATAATATCATAATTTATATCTGCAAGTGCAAAGTAACTAGTAACTAAGGGTTTCAAATCATGTAGAGGAGTAGAATATTTATACAATATTTGGGATCCATCCGAGATGTGGTGGAGTAGAAGTAAATGGGGTCCAACCTATGTTCCCCTCTCTATGTTCCCCACCTCACAGCATTAGTTTTAGAGAGGTTAGGGTTAGGGTAGCCGCAAATTGCAACACTAGATTTTTTTTATAATCGGATGAATCTAGGGTTGCAATACCTCCCATAGGCAGCCAATGCATCAAAACAGGTTTTTGCTCTCTGATTGTATTAAACGACTTCAAGTTCAAACTCACCAATATTGTGGCTCTATGGAAAGCTTGGAATTTACTCTTTCTATCTGCAAAGTGTTTGTTTCAGAAAAATCCACAGTAGACATGTTATGAGTTACTTTCTATCCAAGAAATTTGGTTCAGGTGATAATTTTTTCTAAGTCCTTGGAAGCGCTCGTGGAAAATCCCTCAACGGTCCTGTGACCACCTGGTTCTAAATGTCACATTATGCAGGAGGCAGCGGGACATGGCGTTATAGAAGACAAGCGCTTCCGAAGTTCAACACTTAGAAAATATACCATGTCTGCTCGGATTTCTTGACAGAAAATAAATCATAACAATTATACGGTGGATTTTTCAGAAACAAACACTTTTGCAGATAGCAAGAGTAAATTCCAAGCTTTCCATAGAGCCGCAATATTGGTGAGTTTGACGTCGTTTAATACAATCAGATAGCAAAATAACGTTTTGATGCATTGGCTGCCTATGGGAGGTATTGCAACCCTAGATTCATCCGATTATAAAAAAAATCTAGTGTTGCAATTTGCGGGTAGGGGTAGGTTTAGGTGGTAAGAAAGTGGGGAACATAGAACCTGGGGAGCATAGGTACGGTTCCGAAGTAAATAGTATTATGTATAGGAAAGTATAGGAAATTGGAAGTGAATACCTGGGAATAGTAGCCTACAGTACTTCAGTAAATGTACTTGGTTACTTCACACCAGTGACTGCAGCTCACAGCTCCTGGTCGTCACAGCAGTGGACAGCATCATGTCGTCCTGCATTTAGAGCTGCGTGTGTCCACAAGGCGCAGGTCCGACACGTGCGTCCCCCAAAAATAGGTCTAAAACGGTGAAATGTCCCGTTTTTCTGTGTTTATTGACATGTTGTGTCTCGTCATGTCGCTCTGCGTCTTTATTGTTCTGCCTACTGCTGCTCAATGAAAACAACACGCAGCACTTCCGGGTCAACGTGGTTTGAGCGCATGCTCAGCAGAGATGGGACGTTCGCGAACGACTCGAGTTCTTTGAACGGCTCTTTGAAGTGAACGACGGGATCCGGTTCGCAGCAGGGAGCCCGGAGCCGTTCCTTTCTAAATGAACAGTTGTGGAAAAAAGTAGAAACATTCTTTACTTAGCCTATGTAAAACAGTAAAAGTATCAATACTGCAATGTAGAAATACTCTGCCACAAGTAGAAGTTTGGAATTTAAATGTACTTGAGTAAAAGCAAAATGGCCCATTTCACAAGTTTTTCAATGAATAAAATATAGGGGAAAAAAAGAAATAGCAGATCTACAAGCTCACAATGCGTCGCGTTGCGACGTATTGTGAGCTTGTAGATCGGCCATTTTCAAATGGCTGAAATGTATGAAGTGATTTGTAATTATAATCAAAATCTCCAAAGTGACAACTAAAATTAGTCTTTTGAAAGGTTCTTTGAAAGGAACGGATCCCAGAGATCCGGCTCACTTCAAAGAACTATAAATCCCATCTTTAATGCCCAGCAGAGCAAAGCACCATTGGACGGAAAGGAACGCATGTTGTCGCCGCCCTGGTGGTGGAGGAGTATCAGTTACTGAAATAGACTAGTATAGGCTACTAACTTTACTAAGTTACTGTAATAGACTAACTAAGCCTATTCTTACCTCCTCTTTTCCACTGTAAATATTTTGTATTTCTTTAAAATTGTCTTCAATTGTTTTCTTTATTATTATAACTGCTTCTTGTGTTTGTTTGTTTTTTATTGTTATTCTATGCAAAGTAGCCTACTGTGTTCTATCCATCTGTCTTTCAATGTTACATGAGATACATAAAGGGTTCCTGTGTAAATATGCTGAAAAGCTTACTAGGATCTCCTTTCAGTACCAGTGAACTGTAACGTCATGACAACTGTACCTTTTTCCTATGCAACCTTCTAATAAAGTCTTCAATCAATCAAAATGATAAAAGATATATATTTTGATCCATGGACACTAACAAAGCACAGCTGTTGGAGGGTAGTAGCTGAAATATCCAAAGAAAACTGCATTCAAACACAACAAAAACCACCATGTTTACAGTTTTATCCTCACTGAAGTACCAGAAGCAGCAGTTTGACAAAATACGTCCCCTATCCCCTATTGATTACTCACGGCACGCCATAGAGACTCATGGAGTTCAATAATATTTTAGTTTTGTCACATTAAGACAAAAATGTGATGCATTTGTGTCCCCGTCCAGAATCAATAGATTTAGGCTACTGTAACTAAAAACAAAAAATATTATTGAACTCAAGTCTCCATGGGGTGAGTAATCAATAGGAAAACAATATAGGTCATTTTGGGGGTGAACTACTCCTTTAATCTGTCCAATGTGAATAGCATGTATCAGACTGAAGTGGGATTCTTTGAAGCTGTTCCTTATAGCAATGGTTCCCACACGTCAAGGACCCAAAATGGATTAGACACAGACCCCCATAAGTCTGAGTGTGCAGATGATGGAACCAAAATGGACCGTTTGTACACCTAGTTACAGCAATGAGAGTTAAAGACAGGTATGGGTCCCTTTGGTTACCATTAACAATTTATTTGGGGACCCCTTGAAAGCCCCTTAGGGACATGTGATGAGCTTTTGATGAGTATAACAGTTCTATCAATTGTTACTTGAATAAGGCCATCTTAAAGTTAGGTTTAAATGTAGGATATTATATTGTCTTTTTTTCTCGATTCTCCCCACACATGGAGGACATTGCTCATGCACAATAAGGCCATCTTATTAAGTTATGTTTAAAATTTATTGTGAGTTCTTTCTCGATTCTTCTCTTTTTCTCTCCCCACACATGCCGAAAAGGTGAGAGCAATACAAAAAGAGCCGTGCCATGTTTCAGAGATTGAAAATAGACAAAGGTTAGATTTGACATTTTATTATATAGGCCTATTTAAAAAAAATCAAAGTGCAAGGCTCTCATTAAACCAAATACAAATAGCTTGTGCAAATAAAAAATCTCAGTTAAATTAACTCCGATAGTGGACAAGAGGAACCAAATGGACCCTTGTGGGTCCATTTGTACACTATCCGAGTTACAGACCTGTTAAGAATCCTTTTGGACCCCTGGTGGTCCCCATGTTGAGAAACAGTGTTCAACTATATATATAAAAAAAGTAATAACATTTACATCACAGAACAGTAACAACAGTCACAGACAAGGCAACTCAACAGCGGCCGCTGGAGTCACAACATTAGATAGGTCAACCATTTCTGTCCAACATTGGTATACAAAAACACTAAGTTAACATAAGTTCCCAACTATAATAAAAGCAGTACAATACAACAGTTTGAATTCCTATTTAAGTGGATGCTATGTGGATTTGGCATAGATCATTAAATTAAACAATCGTATATTTCTTATCCAGAAGGTCATACATACAATATTTGCCCAGATAATTGTATGAACCCCAGATGGCATATCAAAGTGATCCCTTGTCCTGTTTTATGGTTTCGAACTTCCGCAAAAATCCAAATCAGTCCAAACCCAGCTCAGATGGGGATTAGACGTCTCGAGATGTGGAGAACAACACTCAACCAGAGTTTAATCCATTTTAGGCCTAGAATTATTGAATGCTTTAACTATTGAAAAATAGCAGATATACAAGCTCGCAGCGCGGCACCGAGTGCCGCGCTGCGAGCTTGTAGAGCTGCTATTTTTGAAAAATCATGGAAAATGTGCGCAAATCTTTGAATATCTCATTTTTAAAGTGAACGACGCCATCATATGAAAGACATCATTTCGTGCTGTGGAGCGAAATATCGACCTAAGATGCCCTCCAAACACAAGGCTCACACAGTGGTGGTCTCGTGTGAGGATGACTGGGAACTGTGCGGTCCGGGCCGTCTCTGCCTCTCTCCCCATCGTCACCGCCGAGTTCCTCCTAACGGGGGTCCTTCAGCAGAAGGTGGACTTGGAGACCCACATGTTGTCGGTCCCCAGGGGCGTCACACCAAATTCTGGGCCCTGGGTACAAGGATTCACTGCGGGCCCCCCATGAATGTTAACCATTGAAAAATAGCAGATATACAAGCTCACAGCGCGGCACCGAGTGCCGCGCTGCGAGCTTGTAGATCTGCTATTTTTGAAAAATCGTGAAAATGTGTGCAAGAAACCTATGTCAAGGACCCCCAAGATGATATGTATTTGACCACAGACCCCGATCTCAAAATATTTAGTTCCAGGGACCCCCAGAAGCAAAATTTTAGTTAGAAATGTTCGCTTAAAAAATACACATATTCAAAGATTTGCACACATTTTCACAACTTTTCAAAAATAGCAGATCTACAAGCTCGCAGCGCGGCACTCTGAGCTTGTATATCTGCTATTTTTCAATAGATAACCTTGGGCCCTGTTAACTCAGTCCCACTTTCCTACCCCTTGTGACGCCCCTGTCGGTCCCCACTGCCAATTTCTGCTCCCAGGTTGCAGCAGGCAGAGGGAGGGGCAGGACGAAGAACCAGAAACATTTGACCCTTTTTCTCGACCCCGTCCCAGTACTTTACCCCTGAACTACAGCTACCCCTCACTGTCAGGGTCTAATAACAAAGCATCCTAAAGATATAATTCTATCTTGGATGCTTATGAATTCCCATTCAAATGTTTGCTTCTGGGTGGTCCCTAGAAGTAAATATTTTGAGATGGGGGTCCTTGGCCAAATGCATATTATTTTGGGGGTCCTTGGCATGAAACATTTAGAGAACCACTGACAGATTTTTTTTCTTTTTTTTTTAACCTTTGAATATTTTGACGCGATTCTATGTCATGATGGTCTTCTAAATTTGCACACATTTTCAAGATTTTTAAAAAATAGCACTCGGTGCTGCGATGTGAGCTTGTATATCTGCTATTTTTTTATATTTAAAGCATAAAATATAATATATAATAATGTGTTCAGGAATAAATGGATTAACCCATTTAGACCGGGAACGCAAATCTTTGTCATGTTAGATTTGAACCACTTTAACCACCGTTTTATGCTTTAGCTATTGAAAAATCTCGCTGTGAGCTTGTATATCTGCTATTTGTTTAATAGTTAAAGCATACACTAATGTTTAAAGTGGTTAAATAATAATAATAAAATAAGTGTCACTCTGACCCAGAGTTAAGTGTTCCTGCGATGGAACCCACTCTAGCCCACAGTTAAAGGTCACTCCATAGGTGTGTGATGGAACCCACTCTAGCCCACAGTTAAAGGTCACTCCATAGGTGTGTGATGGAACCCACTCTAGCCCACAGTTAAAGGTCACTCCATTGGAACCCACTCTAGCCCACAGTTAAAGGTCACTCCATAGGTGTGTGATGGAACCCACTCTAGCCCACAGATAAAGGTCACTCCATTGGAACCCACTCTAGCCCACAGATAAAGGTCACTCCATTGGAACCCACTCTAGCCCACAGTTAAAGGTCACTCCAGTGGAACCCACTCTAGCCCACAGTTAAAGGTCACTCCAGTGGAACCCACTCTAGCCCACAGTTAAAGGTCACTCCAGTGGAACCCACTCTAGCCCACAGTTAAAGGTCACTCCATAGGTGTGTGATGGCGCTCCTCTTTCAGCTGGAGATGCTGCGGCTCCTCCTTCAGCAGCCTGGGGCTCCTCGACACACCCTCCAAGTCGCGCATGGGGTGGTGGTGGTGCATGGTGTCTGTACAAAACAAGACATGAGAGAACCGTTAAAGACCCAATGAAACCAAGTTTTCCACTCACTCCACAGTGACGCATTTACTATATTATCGTGATGTTAATGCTGGCGATTCAATTAATCGATTTTCAAAGTTCAGAATCGATTTTCCCGATTTTATTTATTTATAAAAAAAAAAAGGCGAAATTAACCTGAAGGTGAAATAACCACTTTCAGTCAGAGTAAGTACAGGTCCTAAAGGAACAGTTTTATGTCATGAGGTCATGAGGATGTCATGTTATGGCTAAAGCTAGCACAGTGCTGTAGGCCTGCAGCAGAGCGATTTTTATTTTTATTTTTTATGACTGTTGTGTTCTGTGTTTTCTGGCATCTTGACCAGGAACATGTTGTTGTAATGTTGTACCACTGGCACTTTGGCTGAAATAAATGTCAGAAAGATTGACTGACTTTATTTGGCTGCATTGATTTGAAGTATATGATTCAACTTTTAATGTTTTATATTGTTTAGAATTGTTTTAAAATGTTTCAATATAAAAAAAGCTGTAATTTTTGGAATAATCGTGATTTGAATCGCAAATCGCAGGAAAACACAATAATCGTGATATAATCGAATCGTCACCCTATGAATCGAAATCGAATCGGGAAAAAGTGAATCGTCACAGGCCTAATTTCCTCCTGAAACGGTCCAGAAAGGAGGTACAGAGCACTTGGGTGAATGTGATTCGACGGTCAAATAGTAGGCAGGCCATAACTCATTGAAGACATGAATACGTAATGACGGGCGGGCTGACGATCGGCGCTCAGTATCACAGCGTCGCGCTATAGTCCGACAAGGCAGCGCCTACAGAAACAAATTTGTGTTCATAGGACATCAGATGTCAGCCGCGGCTTGTGATTGGCTGGACCAGAGGCAAGCCAGCACAACAGACTGGCTCTGCTGTGCGGAGAGGACGAACGGGGAGGCGGGGGAAGATGACGTTTATTGACGGACACCTGTCAGTCATTCTGACCTCATGAATTATACATTTTCTTGATGTTCGTCATCACGCAAGAGGTTCTGTTTAGGGGCTGGGCTTAGGGCTCCAATTGTTTCATTATAATACACAAATACTCTCATTTTTCACTTTTTTTTGGCATCCAGTGTTAGGTATGGCCATATTATCACTACAGATATGCTCTCAGAGTTACTACAGCGGGGGCGCCAAATCTTGGTGCAATTCCCTCCCCTGAAAATAGCAGTAGTGTAAGTGTTATGGAAATAATATAAATGTTTGGTGTAGGTGTATAAGATATAGGCTAGAAGGTGGCGTTCTAGAAAATCCCCACACAGACACGATTATACCAGTAAGACTCCCTAATCGGGAGATAAGCGACCGTCAGGTCGCATACACAAACTTTAGAAGGCAATGGTAGCCAATCAGGAGGGAATATGGGAAATGGGACAGATCCATGTTGATGACATGGCTGTAGTGTGTAGCGCTTTGCGTGATTTTAGGGCAAAATCTGTAGGAGCAGTGTCCAAAAATGTGTTTTGCAAGAATCTGCCTCATGGTGGCGCTAGAAGAAGGCCAGGGCCGGGACCCCTAGGGGGTCCTCAGAGTTACTACAGGGGGTCCTCCAAATCTTTGTGTGATAGAAACTTTTTTTTCTCCTTTTTTATATTAACCATTTGAACCCTAGTGTCCATATTCTGAGAACTTTAGCCAAAAATAGCCGATCTACAAGCTCACAACGCCTCGCACTACGAGGCATTGTGAGCTTGTAGATCTATTTTCGGCAAAGAGGTTTGGTGTAGAGGGGAAAAAAGAGCAGGCTATAGAGTGAAAGGTCAAGTTTATTAAGTATTGACCGCTCAAGTGGTTAAATATCTGAAAACACAAATTGACATGAATCCAAAATACACTGACGATTGTGCTAGTCGGGGATCCATATGGCCAAAAGCTCAAGGAATAGGGTTGAACCTGTGATTTTCTGCCGCACTTTTTATTTCTGTTTTATCTATTAGTTTGGTCATTAAGGTCCACAGAATGAGAGGCCTGCTCTGCCGGAAACATCGCGAAAAAAAGTTATGGCCATTTGTATATTCATCACTTTGAGTCATCACTTTTTTCCCACTTTTCACAGTTTTGGGTGGCCAAAATCTTACCCAAGGAATGTTTTTCATGCAAAACAAATGCTTGCAATTGTTTCAGAATGATGAAGAACCCCTAGTTTGACCCCTTACATGCTACTTAAAGTAGATTGGTTTTCTTTTTTCAATATTTCTAGTGGAGTCAATCTTTTCGCGATGTTTCCGGCAGAGCAGGCCTCTCATTCTGTGGACCTTAATGACCAAACTAATAGATAAAACAGAAATAAAAAGTGCGACAGAAAATCACAGGTCCTCTCCCATTTTGAGGGACTGGATCCCCGGCTATGCTGTCAGAGAATTAAACTATATGGAATCTATGAACAGGTTGTGGGGGTCCCTGCTTCATCTCTCTCTCAACTAAGGGGTCCTTGGCCTGAACATGTTGAAGACCCCTGATATAGAGTGTATGTATCCAACCTGTTCCGTCCAGTCTCATGTTTGGATGCACGGTGGCCAGCAGTCTGTTGAGTCTCTCCAGTTCTTTGCGGCTCTGGTGGTTCTGTTCCGCTAATGGCGCCAACAGCTCCGTCACCTCAAAACAACAAGGGAGGGAAAAACTCATCTAAGCCAGTCGTTCTCAAAAGTGGGGTGGTTATAGGGCAGCAAAATCAGTAGCATATTTTTTTTTTTTATCTCAAATGCAACAGACATCACAATTTAGGCAATTGGCACACGTTCTTAATCCAGAGCGATTTACAATAGGCAAGATATATACATCAACATTAAGGAGGACATAGTCTAGGATGAGTGGATTGTTGCCCTGGATTTTTTAATAATAGACTAACAGACATTGGGCTATTAGTATAGGCCTATAGCTTATCTACAGTATAAGCTCACCATGATGTGACCTCAAAGAATGCATAAAGTACACTCTTTACCGTTAACAGTAGCATGCATACATACATAAACAAGAGCTACTTGCATGCTCACAAGTCACAACACACTGTAACCTGCTTGCTACCCTCTCAAGTAAGTCTAGCTAAAAGTGCTTCAAGGTGGGAATTAGTTTAATCTCAGTCAGTGTCCAGGATGTTCCCACTGGGATGGCCCGTAGATATGCAAAGGATCATAATGGCAACAAGCATCTCAGATGATATGATGCTATCCGACATCCAGAGTTGCAAACAGTCCAGAACAAACTGATTAGGGCTGTGCTTGGTCTTCCTTCTCTGGCCCACCGGGGTGGCTTAGAGTAGCTGACAAGAGTACAGCATCTTGCAATGGGCCTGGTGTACAAGATACACTACACCTACAAGATATCCATGTACCTGACTAACTACTTCAAAAACGTCAAGGATGTCCACAACTACAACACCAGTAGCCGGGGAGCCACAGGCCCAAAAGCTCAAAGAATAGGATGTTACCTGTGATGTCATGACATACTTTTAATTTTTGTTTTTTCTATTAATTTGGTCATCAAGGTCCACAGAATGAGAGGCCTGCTCTGCCGGAAATCCTGCGAAAAAAAGTTATGGCCATTTGTATATTCACTCCATCGACCTCAATATAAAGGAAAGAAACACACCCAAAACAATATGCTTTAAGTAGCATGTGAGGGGTCAAACCAGGGATTCTTGATGATTCTGAATCCATTGCAAGCATTTGTTTTGCATGAAAAACATTCCTTGGGCTAGAAAACGGACCAAAATAACGGTGAAAAGTGATGACTCATCACTTTTCACAGGTTTGAGAGGCTGAAATCTAGCCCAAGGAATGTTTTTCATGCAAAACAAATGCTTGCAATGGATTCAGAATCATGAAGAACCCTTAGTTTGACCCCTCACATGCTACTTTTTTTGGTGTGTTTTTTTCCAGTATAGTGAAGTCAATGGGAAACTTTTTTTCGCAGGATTTCCGGCAGAGCAGGCCTCTCATTCTGTGTACCTTATTGACCAAATTAATAGGACAAACAAGAATTTGGAGTATGTCATGACATCACAGGTCCTCTCTCATTTTGGCCCAGTGGCTCCCCGGCTACAGAGGCAGCTCCACTAATCATGTTCAACCCCGATTTAACACTAAAAAAGGCTCCAATTTGTTTTCCAGCTATACCACCAAAATGTGGACCGCCTTCCCGCAGGAGTGCAAACCTAGCCTTTATTATTTTCTTTTCTGCTTTTGTAATTGATGATATCCTATGCAAAGTACTCTGTTCTATCCGTCTGTCTTTCAATGTTATATGAGATACATAAAGTGGTTCCTGTGTAAATAAGCCATATTGATTTATTGAAGAGTTTATTAGCAGTTTGCAATAGAAAAGAGTACAGTTTCATGACAGCACAAATCACTGGTACAAGGTCAACTAAAAGGAGATCCTAGTAAGCTTTACGGCTTATTTGCACAGGAACCACTACCGCAAAGCTTACTAGGATCTCCTTTTAGTTGACCTTGTACCAGCGATTAGTGCTGTCATGAAACTGTACTCTTTTCTATTGCAAACTGCTAATAAACTCTTCAATCAATCAATCGCATACCAACCCCTGGCTGGAAGTGAGAGCCCAGTCATTGAAGCCAGAAAGTCATTCACCAGCAAATTTGCAGCTGTATGGAGAGTTTGGGTCATCAGAAAGTAACCCCGAAACATGATGGTCGTCATGTTATCAGCAGATAATATGACGTAATGACCATCATGGATGAGCATTCATCTCGGTTGGAGGACGCTAATTCAAAAGAGTCTACAAACTACACAAAGATGCAAATTTCACAAACAGTGCATGCTTAATAAAAGTCACAACCCATTGTGAATCTTGGCCGGTGTTATAGTTTATCTCGAGACTAGATTATCTCGAGACAGCGTCAGTTGTCGCCCTGGTAACACGCCAAGGAGAGGTGCCACCGCTCAAAAATATGTAAATGGTAAATAAATGGTAAATGGTGCATTTATATAGCGCTTTTATCCAAAGCGCTTTACAGAGAGTGTGCATTACATTCACCCATTCACGCACACATTCATACACCGGTGGCGGAGGAAACCATGCAAGGCACCAACCTGCTCACCGGGAGCAATGTGGGGTTTAGAGTCTTGCCCAAGGACCCTTCGACATTAACTCAGAGGGAGCCCGGATTCGAACTGGGAACCCTTCGTGCTCTAATAACGGTTTCTCTACCCCTGAGCTATGCCGCCCATGTAGGCCTACTTATACATTCCAGAGAGCTTCCTGATGGATAGATTAGCCTACACTTGGAGAAAGAAGGGAGCACCTTATATTTTGCATTTGTGCATGTTTTATTTATTTAATTATGTATTAACATAGCCCATGGAGGGTTGGTGAGCCCATTTGATCCCTTTACTGGTCCAAACATGCACACATGCAAATTATAAGGTCTTCCCTTTTTGCTCCCAAGTGTAATCCATCCATCAGGAAGCTCTCCGGAATGTATAAGTAGGCCTACATATTTTTGAGCGGTGGTCACAACGCTCCTATACGTGGCCGTGTGTGTGGGTATGTCTGTCTCCGTCCATGTCTGTCTGTCTGTCTGTCTGTCTGTCTGTCTGTCTGTCTGTCTGTCTGTATGTAGCCTACAGTACCTTTTATGACCACACATGTTAAGGGAGGGGCGCTGTTTTCAGGCCAGGCCAGGCCAGGCACACACACACACACACACGCGCACACACACACACACACACACACACACAGGGGGTAAGGGGGGGGGGGGGGGGGGGGGGGGTAAGAGGGTGCTGTTGAGACTAGCCTGGGGGGGGGACAGAATTCATAGATCTAGAACACATAGAATTCATACATATAGAACACAGAATATGTACAGTACAGTACAGTACAGGGTTGGTGGGTAAACCACCGCTCAGTTCACACGGGTGTGATTTTTTTTAGCTGTGGCACCTCTCCTTAGCGTGTTACCAGGACGACGACTGACTCTGTGTCTCCTCGAGATAATCTGGTCTCGAGATAAAGATAAACTATAACACCTGTCCGGCATTGTATAAATTACCTGGGACTTCCGTGTTCTTTAAAAAGAAGCCTTTTCATCTGATATTTTTTTCTGTTTTCCCATGCATTTCCTGGTGTTCCCCATGCGCACCAACCCCATATATGGAACACTGATATGTGAAAAATGGGAAAACAGAAAAATATCGGATAAAAAGGCTTCTTATTTAAAGAACACGGAGGTCCCAGGCAATTATACAATGCCTTTGTTTTATGAAATTTGAATGTTTGTGTAGTTTGTAGACGCTTTTGAATTCGCGTCCTCCAACAAACACAGGTGAATCCTCATCCATGACTGTCGTACGCAGAGGCGTCAATTGGGTATGGCAAGCTATGGCAGCTCCCATTCCTTGGCTACAGGGGGAAAATAATAAAACGTACTGTAATCGTGCCTGTTGCTAAGGTATGGCAACATGACTGGTGTCTTGCACGCGCGCGAGGGCGCGCGTGCAAGACACCAGTCATGTTGCCATACCTTAGCTTTTGCCAAACTGACGCCGCTGATCGTAGGCCTACGTCAAGTTATCAGCGACCGTCATGTTTCACTTTCAGGGCTAAATCAGAAAGTAGCTCATAACATGCATACGGTGGATCTTGATGAAACAAGCCTTTACGGAACTTTTACCTCCACACAGATGTCTGAAGCTGCAACCCCCAGCCGCTCACTGATGAAAGAATTCAGCGTCTGACGGGAAGATGACATCTTTGTTTCTTCGTTCGTTCCTTTGTTTGTTAGGTTTCTGTGTTTTCTTTGTTTGTCTGTGAGTGTAAATAAATAAAGGTTAAGAGTGCGAATAATTCCAGCGTCGCCAAAACAGCCAAACGAGAAACGAACGCGAAAAAACCAACAAGATCCCAGTCGGGCAGTGGTTGTTTCTGTGCGCTTTAAATAGGCCTGTGTTCTTTTAGCAAATCTAGGGTAGCTAATATAGGACTTGTGGTAGTTGATCGCTTCAGAATAAGAGTACCCCTGAAGCCATTGAAAAACGATTAATTTGCACATGATATGCACGTAACAACATGATATGCACATTAAACATATAAATTACGCATTTAAACAAAGCTATACAAACGAAAATGATGTTTTTGTGTAAAGAAAGGTTTAATTTAATATACATATTTATAGATATATATGTTTTTCTTATTAAACACCTTTTTAACACAGAAATATATTTGTTGTTGTATAGCTTTGTTTAAATTCTTAATTTATATTTTTAATGTGCATACAATGTGCGAATTAATCGTTTTTCAATTACATTAATTACTAGGATTTTATTTTGAAGGCAAATAAATGAAACCGGAAGACTTAGATATTCCTTCTCTAAAACCAGATATTTTAGATTCGCAGGTACTGTGAGGTGGGAAAAGTACTACAAAAAGTAGTTACGTTTTTTATTTTATTTTTGAATGACACGTGTTTAATGTTTATAAGTTAATTATAATGTCAATTCTAGTTTTAGTGAACCCTGCTGACAGTTATAGGCTATGCCTTGATAAAGCAAATCGTTGAGCCATACCAGTGGTGTAAAGTAGATTTACTTAAATACTGTACTTGTGTACAATATTGAGGTATTTAGGAGTGGTATTTCCAATGTTCAATAGGCTAATTTTAATTCTACTGAATCTACTCCACAACATGGGTCCAAATATTGTACCTTTACTCCAATATGTTTATTTGAGCTCTTTGCTTTACCAGTTACTTTTCAGATTTTGATTATTATTACAAAAACATTGATTAACCACTTCGGCTCTATACAATTTGGTAATTTACATAGGTCTATTCTAGGCCTTCATTAGAGTACTTTTTTTTACCACCACTGCTGGGGAAATGATACAGCCTTGATAAAGCAAACTTCAAATTGAGCCGTACGTACACACTCCCACCAGCAGATGGCGATAAGCACCACATCCTCACAACCTTTAGGCCTACTTGACATGCGCGAACCCTTGCCGACCAGGAAGGGACTGCTGTGCTTCCATTGTTTTGTTTACATCGATCGCAGGAGAATCCATAGGACACAACAAACAGCAGCCATTTTTCCAATAGAAACCCGTGTTAAAATGTGTGACATCGAGACACTGAGACTGTTCATTAATGAACGCCTGTCCGCCGTGGCAGAGGACATTCTGTCCGTGTTTGTGAGGACCCTGGTGGACTACCAGAGACAACTGGACGTCCTCAATCCTCCTGTCAAAACTCAGCCTGCAGGTTGGTCAATGAAAACACCCGTTATACTAACTAACTGCATGCTCGAAATGATTGCAAATAATAATATTACAATTATATGATATAAATTATGTAATATAAATAGTTTTATTTGATATTCTCTTGTGATATGGAGGAAAATGAAATCAAGGTTATTTTTTGTTTTGTTTATTATGATGCATTAAGACATTTTATTTTTTAAATTTATTTTATGTTTATTTAATGTCATCTATTTGTGTTAGATGGATGATAATGAAAGACTTGAATTGTGTTTTTTGCGACCGTAGGTCGATACTTACTATTAAAGCCTCTAGATCAAGTCTGTCACACTTCTGAGTCTGTCACTCTGCTGTCACTCTTCTGACATGACAAATCACAATATAGCTGACCTGTTCTGACATCAGCTCATACCAGCTCAGCAGAAGGATATTGCTGACCTGTGCTGACATCACCAGTAAGACTCCCTAATCAGGAGATTAGCGACCGTCAGGTTGCATATACAAACTTTAGAAGGCAATGGCAACCAATCAGGAGGGTATATGGGAAATGGGACAGATCCATGTTGATGACATGATTTTAGAGATACTGGCCCTCATTTATCAATGGAGTGTAAAAAATTGTCTATTTTTTTCACCAAATTTTGCGTAGGGCAACGTGTGCACGGCATTTATCAATGCTTCCTAAACAGACACACCTGGCGTACATTTGATCCCAGCGTTGATAAATGCGCAGGCTGAAATTTAAATAACACGCCCTTAATTATTCTCGAAACGCCCCGATTTTACGACCAGAACAACCCGAATACGACCTAACAACCAAAGAAAAGCCGCGTCCCACACAGACCACGCACACATGCACGCACGCACGCACGCACGCACACACCTACACACGCAACTAGGAACAGCAGCATTTTGGTTTACACAGCAGTCTTTGACAGTGGAAACGTGGGATTAACCAACGGTACAATCTTTGACAAGGAGGCTATAGCACGGCAGCCGACATGAATGACACAAGTCACTGCATGGTCACTAACTGCCATGAATACTTTTGGATATTAATTTAAACCCGTGCCGTGCGTGCGCAGACAGAGCGCGTTCATTTGGTTACAAGCAATCATAATCCCCATGGTCATGATCTCAAGGCTCGCCACGTCGGGTTTCATCATTAACTCCAGCATAGTGTACAGTATCTACTGTATAAATTGAGAGACCCCACGGTTACGTTTGGGATATTAATTTAACCCAATTTCGGCGACGAGCAATGGACGTATGAGTGCTTGAACTAGTGATCATGTAGGTCTACCGTTCCTGCGCGGGCTGGTCTTCTCCCAGGTGGGCCGTGGACCCCTAAATAAATCATCCGCAGCGTGCGTGCGCGGGGCTGGGCACAGCCCGGTTTGGAGCTTCGGGTTTTATCCATATTTAAAAGGACTCGCGTCACTATAAATTGGAGGCTCACGCCTCACGGTAGATCACAGCGGCGCTGCGCTGGTCCCGAAAATGCTCTCGCATGCGTTCGTAGGCTATAATGTGCTTGTTCTGAGCCAGATCTGCAATCTTGAAATATAGACTGTTAAAGCACTTAACAGTAGATTGCTTCCATGTTGCTAGATTTTGATTGCTTGTCATTGTAACTTGGAAATAAAATCCATGTGCATGTCCATGATGTAGCTGGCTATAATATACTTTTATAAAATGTTATATTTTCACAGGATTATTTATTATTGTGTTGGATATACATTTTCGAGTGGATACATGTGTCCATTGCCTGTCAAATAGTTAGACAATGCTGCTCCACACGTCTACAATGGAACAAAGTGGTGTAGGATGAATCCTACACCACCTCAGGACCTGACGTGAGATTTGATCCTACCCTAGACCAAAGTCAAAGTCAAGTTGAAATGATAAATGTCGAGACTTCCCTAAATTTCGGTGTACACCCAAATTTTGATCTGCACCACGTTGATAAATGAGGGCCTAGACTGTGTACCGCTTTGCGTGATTTTAGGCCAAAATCTGTAGGAGCAGTGTTTTGCAAAAATCGGCCTGATGGTGGCGCTGAGTGAAATGAGGGGTGGAGGTTGTGAGTTGCCATCCAAGGAGTGTGTGTGTGTGTGTGTGTGTGTGTGTGTGTGTGTGTGTGTGTGTGTGTGTGTGTGTGTGTGTGTGTGTGTGTGTGTGTGTGTGTGTGTGTGTGCAAAGTTTGGCATGGATAGGGGCAACGGTGCCAGAGATAAGAGTAGGGCAATAGTGTGACGTGACGGACAGACAGACAGCCGGTGGAGCTTTTCATAGTAAATTAATTCTGTCCTTGTACCTGTTATGCCCACATATGGAGAGCCCCGATGTCATCAATAATATTAAGCCCCCAGTGCGTGACATCCCAGCTCCCAGCTCATCCATATTTGTGAAAATATGGCCGATTTTGGCCCTATTTCTTTGTCTAATTTAAACGGTCACCAGCACTTTCGCCTAGAACATATTCGCCTACACGCATTTGGTCCTTTCGCCTGGCATTTTCGCTGTGGAGGAGAGTCTTTTCACCTACCTGTCTGAGCCATTTCGCCTACCCTCAATTCTGCTGTCAGACTGTCCATGTTTGCATATTATCTCTTTGTCATTTAAATATTATAGTGACTGTGACAGTGGTGTCAAGTGAATCTAACAGTTTATTTGACATTTATTATTTACATCACATTTTATTCCTAAAAAATGGCAAAATAGTTTTTTATGCCTGTTGACAGGCAAGGTTGATTCTATAGGCTATTTTTAGGTGTAGCATATATCTTATATAGACCTATATAGGCTAATAGCCTACATATTTTGTATAGCCTAATGTTAAAACAATATAGGCCTACAATACTGTTCATTTTACAATACTGTTCAATACTGCACCAAAGAATGTATAGTATCGGGACATGGATTAATTAATGATTTGGGCCCACCTGATTCAATAGCTCTGTATTTATGTGATTACTATGGAGTGCATAGGATAGCCGTGTTTAGGTTTGACATGTAACACCACTGTCACAGTCACAGTATAATATTTAAATGACAAAGAGATAATATGAAAACATGGACAGTCTGACAGCAGAATTGAGGGTAGGCGAAATGGCTCAGACAGGTAGGTGAAAAGACTCTCCTCCAAGGCGAAAATGCCAGGCGAAAGGACCAAATGCGTGTAGGCGAATATGTTCTAGGCGAATATGCCTGACACCATTTAAACAACCAACCGCAACGCAAGTCACACTTGCAAGTTGCAAATTAATTCCGTCCTTGCCCATATCTGGGAATGCCCATATATGGAGATATTATGTCAGTCTCATGTGATCTATGACGTCAGACATCAGTCATCTCCATATTTAGGAAAATATGGACACATTTTGGCCACAGTCTGGTGCCCATGTGCGCGGCCTCAGTCGCTTCTCGCCCTTAGGGCGTCTTACTGGTAGTAAGGCATTTTCTTTTTGGTAGATTTTGTGTGTAAGGCTTGGAGGAGAAAGGGTGTTCTATGTGTTTGAAGTGGAGTTATAAACTGAGTTTTTGTTTCTATTTTTATACTGTACACCTACTAGGGCTGCACGGTTAATCGTTTTCAAACCGAAATCGCGATGTGAATTCTCGCGATTAGCGAATCGCAAAGGCCGCGGTTTTGGCGATTTTCTGCAAAGTTGACTTCCCAAGCAATATGGAGACGTTTTAATTTTAGAAATCCCTTCATAATTGACTAAGGAATGATCAAATCAAACTGTGGTGTCTTTCTTAAATACCCGCGCATCGCCGCACCGAGGATTAGCATTACGGGTTGCTCCAATCTCCTCAGAGGAGAGGAGCCAAGCCAAGGCTTGACACTGTCTGTCTAACAGCACGTAAAAGTGTATGATCCCTTCCAACGGAGTACTCCATGGCTACAGGTAGTGAATGTTCTGGTAATCATTATAAATATAACATCCTTAAATCCTTGTGCATAGACTTATTTATATTTACATCACATTTTATTCCTAAAAAATGGCAAAATAGTTTTTTATGCCTGTTGACAGGCAAGGTTGATTCTATAGGCTATTTTTAGGTGTAGCATATATCTTATATAGACCTATATAGGCTAATAGCCTACATATTTTGTATAGCCTAATGTTAAAACAATATAGGCCTACAATACTGTTCATTTTACAATACTGTTCAATACTGCACCAAAGAATGTATAGTATCGGGACATGGATTAATTAATTATTTGGGCCCACCTGATTCAATAGCTCTGTATTTATGTGATTACTATGGAGTGCATAGGATAGCCGTGTGTAGGTTTGACATGTAACACCACTGTCACAGTCACTATAATATTTAAATGACAAAGAGATAATATGAAAACATGGACAGTCTGACAGCAGAATTGAGGGTAGGCGAAATGGCTCAGACAGGTAGGTGAAAAGACTCTTCTCCAAGGCGAAAATGCCAGGCGAAAGGACCAAATGCGTGTCACACTTGCAAGTTGCAAATTAATTCCGTCCTTGCCCATATCTGGGAATGCCCATATATGGAGATATTATGTCAGTCTCATGTGATCTATGACGTCAGACATCAGTCATCTCCATATTTGGGAAAATATGGACACATTTTGGCCACAGTCTGGTGCCCATGTGCGCGGCCTCAGTCGCTTCTCGCCCTTAGGGCGTCTTACTGGTAGTAAGGCATTTTCTTTTTGGTAGATTTTGTGTGTAAGGCTTGGAGGAGAAAGGGTGTTCTATGTGTTTGAAGTGGAGTTATAAACTGAGTTTTTGTTTCTATTTTTATACTGTACACCTATGCAATGATGCTGATTTATATGTTGTGTCCTGTAAGTCCATGTGGGCTGGGCACCTACCTACCTACCAACCCGAACCGCTATGCCAGCAGTCCAGGCCTCAGTGGGGGAAGTTAAAAGTTAACATGTCCTTTGCATGTTGAAGTTTCCTCCCTTTTCCAGAAAATGTATCTGCTGTACACCCGCTATCCTCTAGATCAGCGGTCTTCAACAGGGGGTCCGGGACCCCTAGGGGGTCCCCAGAGTTACAACAGGGGGTCCTCCAAATCTTTGAGTGATAGAAACCTTTTTTGTATTAACCACTTGAACCCTAGGCTAGTGTCCATATTTTGGGAACTTCAGCCAAAAATAGACAATCTACAAGCTCACAACGCCTCGCAGCACAAGGCTTTGCAAGCTTATAAATCTGCTATGTTTGGCTACAGTTCTCAGAGTATGGACACTAGGGTTCAAATGGTTAATATAAAAAAGGATTGGAAGATTTGGAGGACCCCCTGTAGTAACTCTGAGGACCCCCTGTTGAAGACCCCTGCCTTACAGTTTTACACTGTAGTCTGCAGGGGTGTCTGGTGGAGATAACGTTCCAATATGGGTCCCATCAATACTGCCCTACAAAGACTAAGTGCAGTAAGTACGGTTTCGGACACATCGACTTATTTGTGTATCCCAAAGGTCAAATTAGCCTTCGTGATTTTTGGGGGATAAACAATTACCTCAAGAACAGATATAGAATGAGTGTCACTTATGTGCCAACATCTCATTTGGCTGACCAGTTGAAATACTTTTAAACCCATTTATCAGTTGCTGTTGTTGTTTTTAGTTTTTGTCTCCACCAGCCGAAGGCATGGGGGAGAGTATGTTTTCGCCTCCGTCCATCCGTCTGTTACCAGCTAATCTCCGGCGCCGTTGGCCCGGTAGCTGCCAAACTGTGCGCACGCACTCCCTGGATACCAATTCAGAACCTGTGCCCCACATTTTTCACATGGGCCTGTTCTAGCACCACCAGAAGGCACCTTTGGCCAGTACTCCTACAGATTCTGTCCAAAAAATCACGGAAATCAGTAGACGGTATCTCTACAGTGATCGACATGTATCTGTCCGATTTTCCATATTCCATCCTGATTGGCTAAAACTGGCTTCCAAAGTTTGCAGGATTGGTCTGTTTTGAATAAAATGCCTGAAATCATGAACGCACATTCCCACTAGGTCAAGGAACAAATGCCACTCTTTTCACATTGGCCTGTTAGAGCGCCACCAGCAGGTCGACTTTTGCCTAACTAATTTTTGGAACAAAATGCCTCAGATCATGCATGCAGTGTCACATTGCCGTTAAAGGCCAAATAGGACATGGCACCCTTTTCACATTATAGCGCCACCAGGATGTGCCTGACCTGGTGGAGAGCTGTGCTCGGAAGAGCACTGCTTCTAGTTTTCCTTCTTTTTTTAAATCATTATTTTGCCCCTCCGTGTCCCGGACCGCTGGCCTTGCGGTCCGGCAGGGACGTGCTGGCCATTGGGAAAAGCGGGACAACTCCCGAACGGCCGGTTCATTCCCGGCCGGTCCAGGCCGGCAATTAGGAAAAAAAATAAAAATAAAATGTCGGCCTTCGTTCCATTTTGGGGGCTGGGCGGCCAACAAAGTAAATCGCCACTGTCGGGCAGAAACATCGTATCTCCAAGTTTCAAATTTGTAAATTTTTCGTAAAGCAAAGCCCTGCTTCATCATACAAGGCGGTCGCACAAAAGTAGTGAAAACAGCCGATCTACAAGCACACAACGCCTCGCGGTGCGAGGCGTTGTGTGCTTGTAGATCGGCTGTTTTCTAATTAGCTAGTTTAAATACCAGTAAAACTCCCTAATCGGGAGATAAGCGACCGTTGGTCGCTTATCTCCTGTCACACTGCTGACATCAGTATGACATCACACCGTACACAATTGACCCTTATATAAGACCGGCATTATCTACCGACAGATTAGTAACAAGATGTCAAAATCGTTGAAGGTTGAATCTCCAGATATGGAGATAACCAACACATCACTCCATATATGGAGATAACCGACGCATCTCACTAAGTCTGACCTCACAAGCCCCATATTTGGACACGAACAACGTATAAACCCATATATAGAGACATAGCTGCTGACATCAGTATGACATCACACTGCTGACATCAGTATGACATCACACCGTACACAAATGACCCTTATATAAGACCGGCATTATCTACCGACAGATTAGATGCAAGCAGGATCTCGACTCTGACACAACTCATCGGCTCATAAGCTGGTTCTCCCTCCATATATGGAGATAACCGACGAATCTCACTAAGTCTGACCTCACAAGCCCCATATTTGGACACGAACAACATATAACTCCATATATAGAGACATAGCTGCTGACATCAGTATGACATCACACTGCTGACATCAGTATGACATCACACCGTACACAAATGACCCTGACGGCACACACCAAGCAGTGTGATGTCATACTGATGCGGAGATATGAGCAGGGCAAAGGTGTGACGTGTGACCGACGGACGGACGGACGGACGGACGGCCGGTGGAGGTTTTGATACTAAACTGCGACCTGACGGTCGCAACAAAACAAACGGTTTTGGACATACAAGGTTTCCACCCGACAACAACGAAATATACCGTAACTCATGTAATTGGCCCACTGGCTTGTCACTTGTCATGATCTGAAATGGCAAATCTTTGAGTAGCAGCAGCGCTATAGAGAGAGACAGTGATGTTACTAGGTTTTCAATGTAATGGGTCCCGGGACCCACAGGTGGTCATTCAAATGGGTCCCAGAAAAGTTTTATGAGTCCTCAATGTAAAGTTTACGCGCGCAAAATGGCGTTGGACGTCGGTGGAATCAAAACATTGACGTTTCTATCGCCTGTTTAAGACTTTCTACATGGATTTTATTTGTGTTAACGTAGGGTAAAGTAGGATGCTTTCACCCATGAACAATGGTGGTGTCTGTGGACATTTTTTTTTCTTTTACCGCGACGCGGTAAATTATTTTAACATGGACTCCAATGGAGGCGCATCCCTGGGACCCCAGGACCATGACATGAATGAGTCCCTGAGTGACTTGAATGAGTTTTTGATGCGGGATGCGCACGTAATGACATCACTGGAGAGATCTCTCTCTATAGCGCGCAATGAGGGCCTCTCCAACTCTTTTTCCTGGGCTGAATCAGGGGCCCAGCATGTCCCTGCGGTCCGGGACATCTAGCCTCATAAGTAGGGCTTTCACAATTATTACATAATCGTCTAATCGCAATTATTTGAGGTAATCGCAATTATTTTGCATAATCGTCATAATCGTTTCCCTGTTGAGAAATGTTAATATAGTTTCAAACACTTTCAAAAAGTAGTGGAAATAGCAGATCTACAAGCTCACAACGTGTCGCATCGCGGCGCGTTGTGAGCTTGTAGATCGGCTATTTCCACTACTTATGTTCATTTTTTAATTATAAAGTTGTCAAATATGTCAGTAATTTCTTTGTATATTGAGGTTATGTGTCATATCTGCCATGTGCAACTTCAAATCCTACAAGCCAAACAGAAATGTAATTGTCAACGACTGAAACACAATTAAATCGTTAATCGCAATTATTTGAGTGACAATTAATCGTCATGTAAAATGTCATGATCGTGACAGCCCTACTCATAAGTAACCAGACTCTGTCTTTGCTGCAATGTCTCTCCCCTTCTCTCTCCTCCTGTGTCCTGTCCATCTCTACTACAAATAAAGGCCCACCCAAAAACATCAGAAAACCAAACAAACAACAAAAATAATATCCCCTCCACATTGTGGGAAACCATAACGTTCACGGAAACCTTGAATGATTATCTTGAATTAATGTTCAGAGGGTATTCTAATGTATAGTGCAGAGATAACGTCATTGGCTATATCGCTAGCGGTTGAGATGCCAATCCCAAAAGAATGTGATTGAAAGTGATGACTCGTCACTTTTCATCACAAAACCATAGTTTTTTGGGGCTGTTTTTAGCCCACGGTATGTTTTTCATGCTACACAAATGGTTGCAATGGATTCAGAATCATGGAAAACCCCTAGTTAGACCCTGCACATGCTACTTAAAGAAGAGTTTTTGGGGGGGCTTTTTTTTCCTGTATAGTAAGTGAATGGGTAGGTGCAAGAAATCATTAAAAATGAACCCCATGAGAACATATTTCAGCTTGGTACCTGGCAGAATCTTAAAATATACCCTTCAAGGATTAAGAAAAAACAGATGGCGAAAACAAATCCACCTTATGCGCACAGACCCCCCTGTCCATCTAGACTATATGGCCGCTCCAACTTCGACTGTCACTGCGTTTCTCAATGTGTCTGCTCTGGTGAAGTCCTCATCTGTGATGTTATCAGTTTGTCCCCCTCCGTCGGCTCTCTTATCCGTTGGTCTAATGCTGCAGCTTGGATAGACATATACTGTTGGAGGAATCGCTCAACCATCAGGAAAAGAGTGTTCCACCTGTTTGTTTTTTTTCCTCTTCTCACCAAAACAACACACAGCACTATTACTAGTGTTACTTTGGAGTTGATTAGTATAGGAAATTGAGAGTTGAGATTGTGAATATGCTATTTAGTAAAACTATGTGACGGGAAAATGTCTCTGGCTTATTTTGGCTTGGTTTTGCAGCAGTAGCAAACATAATGGTCCATTCTACAACTCCCTCAATCCTACCAACGGCCAGGGCCGACTCTGCTGCCGAAAACCTGCCGATGATATCCCTGTCGGCAACCAACGCTTTCTGCCTTCTTCCGCCGCCGATTCGTGGCCAAATCAGTTTGGTTAAAAAAAGTGCACTTTAGAGTTAGGGTTAGGGTTAAGGTTAAGGATAAGGTTTAGGGTTAGAGTTACGGTTAAGGTTAAGGTTAAGGGTTAGAGTTAGGTTTAAGTTTTGGTGCACCTCTGCCGCGGTCCAAGTGACTACAATGGAACGCTCCCTACCTCAGCCAATCACAAGCTTCAAAAATGAGTCCGGGGCGTGGTTATCCATCTTTCCCAGTGGGCTCCATAATCACGCACTACTGTGTCCCGTCTGTGCCTAACCCTCACCCCCCCTTTTTGTTTGCACTCAACCCCTCAGGCAAAACATTGTGAATGGGCAATACTGAGGCTTCTATCTTTATCTTTATTTATTTGTGTTATGTATTTATTTATTTTTTAGATAGGGAAATATCAACCCATTTAGGCCTCGAATCTTTGAATGCTTTAACGATTGAAAAATAGCAGATATACAAGCGAGCTTGTAGATTTGTTATTTTTGAAAAATCGTGAAAATGTGTGCACATTTTTCAATATAGATTTTTCAAAGCAAACTTTACTTCTGGGGGGTCCCTGGAACAACATATTTTGAGATGGGGGGTCTCCGGGCAAATAAATGTAATTTTGGGGGTCCTTGACATGAAAAAGTTTGAGAACCACTGATTTAGAGGAAGGATTTAGAAGTCGGGTGACTCGGGTCAATGATATTCACTTGCACACATTTTCACGATTTAAAAAAAATAGCAGATCTACAAGCTCGCTGCGCGGCACCGAGTGCCGCGCTGTGAGCTTGTATGTCCGCTATTTTTCAAAAGCTAAGGCATAAAATAATGGTTAAAGCGGTTAAAATCTAACGCGACTTGGGCACGCTCCAGGTCTTTGAGGGTTGTTAAGTAGCTAATGGATTGTTTCAAATGTTCTGTTCCACCAGACTTTTTCCCCGTGTGCGAAGCGGAGGTTTCGCCTGGACATCCGGAGAGGAGCGACGGAGAGGAGGCGTACGGGTCAGCGTTGCCGCTACTGGCGGTGAAACGTGAAGACGGGGGAGACGGCGTAGAGACAGAACCTGTCGCCAGCACCTCGGCTCTGCACGTGACAACACAAGCCGACGTGCAGGCCTGTGGAACATCACAGCCAACCGGTGACGTCCAGATCCTCTCGTCTGAATCTGAACCCGAACTCACCGAAGACAGCGACGAGTGGGAGGAGACCAGGGGAGATCAATCAGCTTTAAAACCTCTGAAATCCCACGTGAGGCAACACGCGGAAGGAAAACATTTGTCGCTGGGAAGCGAGCTGTCCCAGGACCTGGAGTCGCCAAAGCAAACTCTGCCGTCCGGTTACACGGGGGAGAAATCCTTGAATTTTGCGTTTGCTCAAAGTAGACATCTGAAAAGTCTCATAAGAATAGATACGGGTGAGAACTGCTTTAGTTGTACGTTCTGTGGCAGGGGCTTTAGCCAAATGAGTAATCTCAAGAAACACACGATGACTCACACGGGGGAGAAGCCCTTTTGGTGTACGGTGTGTGGCAAAGGTTTCAATCAGAAGGTCAACCTGAAGACGCACTTTAGGGTTCACACGGGGGAGAAACCCTTTAGTTGTACCATTTGCGGCAAAAGTTTTAACCAGCACGGAACTGTCAAGATGCACATGAGAGTCCATACGGGGGAGAAACCGTATGCTTGTTCAATTTGTGGGAAAAGTTTTAGTCAGCGCGGCGTACTGAAGAGTCACATGGGGATTCATATAGCAGAGAACTGCCCGAAAAACAGTTAACAGTTTTTTTAATCAGATATGTCACATCTCACTCAAACCCAGATATTTTACTAAAACAATTAATAAAAGTGGGGTTGGCAAAAGGGCCTTTCTGTGTGGAGTTTGCATGTTCTCCCCGTGTCTCCTAGGGTAGATTCCCTCACAAAAACATGCAGTTATCCTGGTCTCTATAATTCCTCCCCCTGGCCAGCCGGGGCACCTGATGGAGGGGAAAGGAACTGGTTGGGATAACGTGTTCCTTCCACGTGCTACGTCCAAACCGGGGAAATCCCCTGTTAGGTGAAAAGAAGCAACTTGGAGTGGACTAATCATGCATAGAAGGAAGCATGAGGTCAGTCCGTTGTCTCCCCAGGCGCGGCAGAGGGAGAGCAGAGCCAAGGATACAGCTTAGGCAATTGGCACTGGGTGAAAAAAAATTGGTTACAAAATTGTTGAAATGAAGGCAATTTTTTTAACACATTGACCGCCATTTTAACATACCTCCGTACTCCCACCTGCCATTCGTCTCCATAGACTTCCATGTAATTGGGTGTGCACGGATCATGCACACCCATGCCTAGATAATGCACCACGTGTGTCCACATTGCTCACAGCTTTCAAACAAAAAAATCCGAATGGAAATCCGTTCAGGCATTCATGAGATAACAGCCACTATGTTTAACAAAGATGGCTGCCAAAATGGCTGCTATGCTTGAAAGATGGGGTTGCTATGGGGGTTAAACATGCAATTTCGCGATTGCTATCATGCCTACTCCATTTTTGGGGGTCAAAATTTTTTTTTGAAAAAAAAATGTTTTGAAATTTTTTTTTTTTTTTTTTTTTTTTTTTTTTTAAATTCTCGGGACTATCGGGCCTGGCGGGGAAAGACATTGGAATAATCTCGGGACTATCGGGCCTGGCAGGGAATGAGTTAAGTAAATACAATAATAATAATAATTGTAATTTATTTATGGAGGGGAGGGGGTATGAATATGCATATATTTCCTCACTCATCCTCATCTTTTCTTTTTTTGTTCTTAAATGTATAATCTGTAAATGTATTCCATCTTAACTTATTAATTTTCATGATTGTAAGTGGTTACCAAAACTTCCTTACAATAAACATTGAGTAACAAGGTTTGAATCCATGCTGTCTGCTGATTATGATTACTAAAGGTCATTATGCACCGGCGAATTAGTGAAGCGGTGCGAATAAACAACCCGAAAATGCGAAATATTTGTGCCAGAAAGTTGCCTTGTGCCTCATCAGTACATAAACTAAATTGTCCTTGTACTATAGGGCTGTCACGATTATGACATTTTACTTGACGATTAATTGTGACTCAAATAATTGCGATTAACGATTTAATTGTGTTTTTGTCATTGACAATTACATTTCTGTTTGGCTTTTAGGCTTTGAAGTTGCACATGGTAGATATGACACATGACCTCAATATACAAATAAATTACTGACATATTTGACAACTTGGACATAGCCGATCTACAAGCTCACAACGCGTCGCGATGGGACGCGTTGTGAGCTTGTAGATCTGCTATTTCCACTATTTTTTACTTTAAAAAAATATATATGAATTTTTTTCAACATGGAAACGATCATGACGATTATGACAAATAATTTCGATTATGTCAAATAATCGCAATCAGACGATTATGTAATAATTGTGACAGCCCTACCTTGTACCGTGTGTCGGGATCGTTTCGCTGTTACTACGTGTCATCTTTTCGACACCCAAACCAAACCCTTACCCTAAACCTAACCTCCATGGGGTGAGTCGCTAACCCTCCCGACGCTCCGTTGTCGAAATGATGACACGTAGTAGTAGCGAG
Source organism: Nannobrachium achirus (assembly GCF_963921795.1). NCBI lineage: Eukaryota > Metazoa > Chordata > Actinopteri > Myctophiformes > Myctophidae > Nannobrachium > Nannobrachium achirus. The sequence continues at coordinate 3,003,985 of NC_137811.1, forward strand.
ATTTCACCCCGAGTGTCAGGAAGACCCAACGCTGTGTTGAACCTGGCCCTCACAGAAGAACCAGAGCGTGTTCCTCCAGCCCCTGCCTCGGCCCGTTTGCCGCGGGAGCTTGAGGGTCCCCCCGCACCCGCTGAAGTGCACGCAATGAATCAGCCGGGCGATGCCAAGGGCAAGAAGAGAAAGAGGTGCCAGTTCTGCCCTGCCAAGACGGACAGGAAAACCAGCACCACCTGCTGCTCATGTGACAAATACATCTGCAAGGAGCACGCTCAAACCCTCGCATACTGTTATTTATGCGTGCAACAAAATAGTGTTAAAACGTTGAGGTACTGATCCTGTGAGGGAGATTCGGTGGCCTAAGGCAGTGGTTCTCAACCTTTTCAGGCCGTGACCCCCAAAATAATCACATTTTATCTGGGGACTCCACCCTGACGAGCACTTGGAATTGTAGGAGTTGGCATTACATTTAGTTTGACTCGATCTATTACATTATGAAATCAGCTATTTTCACAATTTCTGCCTCTAACATTTGACAATTTGACCAATGTTTTGACCAGAGGTACCATAAAGTATAAACTTATACTATATGTTGGTCTGTTTACTGTTAACATTTATCTAATCATCTGGGGACCCCCCGAAATAATTTGGGGACCCCCAGGGGGGTCCCGACCCACAGGTTGAGAACCACTGGCCTAAGGCAGCACAACAGTCAAGGTACAGTTAGTTACAGGGCAGGAAAAGGTACTGTAGATACACCAGGGTAAAGACATCAATAATGAATCGGGCTGTCACGGTTATGACATTTTACATGACGATTAATTGTCACTCAAATAATTGCGATTAACAATTTAATTGTGTTTTTGTCATTGATAATTACATTTCTGTTTGGCTTGTAGGCTTTGAAGTTGCACATGGCAGATATGACACATAACCTAAATATACAAAGAAATGAAGGATATATTTGTCACATGCAAGTTAGCGAACATCTGGTGTAATTAGTGTGACTATAGTACTTGTCTGACTTTATTTCCATTCATCCATCCAGGCACGTGCACACATATACATCAAAGGGGGCTTGAGCCCCTGCCCTTTTATCTGTAAAAAAAGTGCCCTCTCCAGACCGCAAATGCAGTTTTTTACTATTGTGAAAGAAATGCAAATGTCATACCTGAAGGCAGCATTCAAGAGAATTGCCTTGTCCAAACTCTCCTGAACTTGAATGCAGTATCTTATGTTGAAAGAATTGCCCTCTCTGTGTTGAAATCCATGCCGTACACCACATCTCCAGTAGTGTGGTATCAACACAACGCGTCGCGGTGCAACGCATTGTGAGCTTGGAGGTCTGCTATTTTCAATATGTTCACCAAAAGGCCCTTTTAGAAATGTCAGCCCCTGCCCTTCTAACATTCTCTGCACGTCCCTGGTGGCACGCCATATGGCCATATGGCAAATGGGCCAGCTACGCTTCATCGGTCTCCTAAATCCTAACGACCCCCCATCTCGAAGTATTATTTATCAGGGAGGGACCCCCCATTAGCAAATATCTTGAGTTACAAATGTTTGCTTTAAAAAGAGCTTTTTTGAAGATTTTTCAAGAATAGCAGTCAGATATACAAGCAAGCAGTGCGACACTCGGTGCTGCGCTTTGAGCTTGTATATCAGCTATTTTTAAATGGCTATAGTGTAAAATAATTCCAGGCCTTAATGTATTTATTTATTTTCTAAAATTTGCAGACATTTTCTAGATTTTTCAAAACTAGCAGATGATCTATATTGGAATAGGTAAAGTATAAATGAATGGTTAAAGTTAAAGTTAAAGACTGCTATATTTATATATATATATCCACGAGTTTCCTACGCCCCATAGTGCATTGCGCAAACGTTTGCACCGAGGTTCCGCCGCCGATTTACAAGCTCACAACGGGTTGCATCTGCGACGCGACGTGAGCTTGTATGTCTGCTGTTAAACCCGGAAGTTTGGTCCTGATAGTCTCCAGTAAACTCCCGCGGAAACTTGTGTATATATATATATATATATATATATATATATATATATAAATATATATAAATATGTATAAATATATATATATATATATATATATATATATATAAAATTATTGTTCTTTTTTTTTTTTTTTTTTTTTTTGCTGGCGCAGCATAATGTAGATCTGCTTTTTTTTTGCCTTAAAATGTCTCTCTATGATTGAAAACAAAAGTGAAACTGAAAGGTAACATGCATGGCACGCAGAGTGAAAAGCCATCGAGGGCCTCGATTCTATTGGCTGCTGGAGGGGAAAGGGGCGGAACCTCTGTCAGACAGCACGCGTGCAGGAAGCAAAACACTGTTGTTGTCGTCAAGTTGTCAACAGTCAAAACTCAGAAGGAACCTTTTCTGCAGCGACTGGAGGGAGAGAGCACAACAATGGAGGTAATGGATGGTTGTTTCTGTGTTTGCAACGAGTGCACGACAGTTATTCAGTAAGAATCAGCATGATCACAAAGTAGTAAGGATATTTTATCCACTCTTGCAATGTAAGATTGGTTAGCCACAGAAGCACTAGAGGAGAAAGTGCACACTCCTAGTCAAATATTACTGAACTTCAAATGGAAGTTCATATCTGTACACAAGTTATTTTACTTGTTGTGGGCTTGTAGATCTGCTATTTTCACTATGAAGTTCTTTAACATCTTCAGTATAGGCTACTGCGAAAAGTGCCCAATAAAATAAGCAGTAGCCTATACTGAAGTAGTCAATCTATGTTCAATAACTTTCCCCCTAAAAGTTATAATTGCGATAATAGCAGATCTACAAGCCCACAACGTGTCACCATGCAGCACCGTGAGCTTGTAGATCTCTGATTTTCCAGTTGAAACAGGGTTTAAGTGGATAATTCATTAATGTACATTGACCCTTCCTAGACATGTAGTGGAGTCAACAGCAGGGGTGTCACACCAAATTCTGGGCCCTGGGTACACAGATTCACTGTGGCCCCCCCATGAATGTTCTTCATAGGGGGAGTGGATTTAACCCATTTAGGCCTAGAATATTTGAATGCTTTAACCAGTGAAAAATAGCAGATATACAAGCTCGCAGCGCGGCACCGAGTGCCGCGAGCTCCAGTTAAGTGAAAAGGACCTTTTCTTTGACGATGGCTCGCCAGATTGCTGACATAGAAACATAGGTTTTTCAAAAAACCTTAGAAGGATTCAAAAGACACTTATAGAATCGGGTCAAAATTCTAATTTTCACGATTTTTAAAAAATAGCAGATCTACAAACTTGCAGCGCGGCACTGTGAGCTTGTATATCTGCTATTTTTCAATAGTTAAAGCATAAAATAATGATACACAATAATGTGTACACATTCTAAATGGGTTTGCATCACAGCCCTTATAGTTCTGGGGACGGCCATTAAACAGGTTATTTAATATACAAGTATATAATATTTGGGGCTATTTGGTGCACTCCACCCATGCAGTTTGAACTCCATTCCATGTAGAGCCACTGTACATTAAAGAGTAGTTCACCCCCAAAATGAAATGTATTTTTCCTATTGATTACTCACGCCATGGAGACTTGAGTTCAATAATATTTGTTTGTCGCATTCCTAAGACAATAATTTGATTAACAATAAATGTACCCCCATTTGATTCCAGATGGGGACCCAAATGCATTTGTGTCCAGACTGTCCACATCCGGACATCAAATTGTAATCAAATGTTTGTCTTACAAAATAATGCAACACATAGAACAAATATTATTCAACTCAAGTCTCCATGGCGTGAGTAATCAATAGACAAAAAGTCATGTTGAGGGTGAACTATTGCTTTAACTATGTTATTATTGTACTCTACTGTACTTATGTTCCTACTGTATGCACAATCTACTGTTTATAGAGTGGTTGATACAGACTACTGTTGTTCCTGGAACAGCTTTCTAGCTCTGGGGTCTTCAACTTGGGGGTCCGGGACCACTAGGGGGCAGGGGTTTTCAACATGTGGGTCGGGACAATTATTTTGGGGGGGTGGGTCCCCAGATGATTGGGTTAATGTGCAACAGTATAGAGGGTATCTGCACTTTTCTGAAGAGACAATTTAAGGACTTTTCAATACCTCTAAAATGACTAATTAAACATTTGCCCAAGTGTCAAATATTAGAGGCAGAAATTGTGAAATGAGCATGTAGATCTGCTATTTTCACAATAGCACCGTGTTATACAAAATGTAATGCCTCAACTCTTAGCACTCGTCAGGATGGGGGGTCCCCAGTTCCAATATGGTTATTTTGGGGGTCGCCGCCTAAAAAGGTTGAGAACCACTGCACTAGGGCAGGGTTTCCTGCAGGAAAAAAGGCTTGGCCAGGTGGTAGGGGGAGACACATTTTAATTAATTTATTCATTCATTCGATAAAATTAATTCCCTTAATTTTGATTAATTCTTATTTTTTGCCCTCAACATAGGAGGAGAAGTTGCTTAAACAAACACAAAAGCAAAAGTATAGTTTGCTTTGCACGTTTAGGAAGAATTTTGCATCATTTTCACCAGACTTTTGGCCGGGTGCTACAGATTCTAGGCCGGGTGGCCCGCCTGGCCAATAAAGCGCTGCAACACGTCGCAGCACGACGTGTTGTGAGCTTGTAGATTGGCTATGTTCGGCTAAAGCCTCTATCAGAGTCCAGGGTGAAGAGCTATTCACTTCACCGCGGTGTAGTTTTCTAGCTATCACCTAAAAATGCATAACAAAGCCTAGGTGATAGCTAGGAAACTACAACGCGGTGAAGTGAATAGCTCTTCACCCTGGACTCTGTTAGAGCCTTAAGAGATTAAGTGTAGAGGGGTAGAAAAGAGCACACCGATAACAGAGCCAAAGGTGAATTTTACTAAGTATTGAAGGTTCAAGTGGTTAAAAATCTGAAAATATACATGAATATGAATCCAGCATATTAATAGAAAATGTACAAACAAACAAACATGTCTACAGTATGACAGACGCTATCTATGTTTTAATCTGCAATACAATTTCATTCAATATGTTATTATGTAGTAGGGCATTCACGAATAGTGATTTTTAGTATTCGAATTATTCGACCTCAAAGTATTTGATTAGTCGAATATTCGACTGCCCATACTGTCAAATATTAAGTAAGCAAGCGGCGAACATTGTGAAAATAGCAGATCTACATGCTCACAACGCCTCGCGTTGCGAGGCGTTGTGAGCATGTAGATCTGCTATTTTCACAATATTTATCTGCGGAACCGAGTAACAATAAATGTAATAACAACTCATTCTTATGACTTCCTATCTAGCCAAGCTTTATAAACTATATATGTTAAGAGAAAACAATAAAAAAAAAAAAAAAAAAACGGTGAACAACGTCAAATAGTGACTTTGATATTCGAATATTTGAATATTCAAATATTTGGTGAATGCCTTATTATGTAGTGGGGGTCCCTGCTCCATCTCTCTCAGCTAAGGGGTCCTTTACCTTCATTCACCTGTGATATGTCTATGTCTTTAATTAAAGGTCAGCAGTCGCCGCCGCGTGGTGCCATTTCACCAGATACTAACTGCAAAACAGGTGAGATCTGATATGCTTTAGGTTTCCTTTAGTTTAGAGTTGACTAGGTCTGCCAGTCGATTACAATATTTAATCAGATTAATCACATGATTGTCCATTGTTAATCATGATTAATCACAAATTAATCGCATATTTGTATCTGTTCTAAATCTACCTCAAACTGATATTTTTTTAAGTTTTTAATACTCTTTATACACCACTGCATTGTCTGAAAGGCAGCCGAACAAAAATAAGTTTTACTCTTATGTACCTGTACAAAAGACGTAACAATAAAGTACAACCTTGAACCTTGAACTACTTGCTTTTGCAAACGTTTATTATTATTGAAACAATGGCAAATACTGTCCAGCATCTTCTTCAAGTAACACAAGTTGTGCATGGGATGAAATCATAAACTCAAGCCCAACAAATAACAGGTGGGCACATTGATATACTAACTGTAAGTTAACATAAATTGAGTGCAGCATATTGTAGTCTCCGTGGCGTGGTACATTCCAATCATTTAGCTCCCTATTGAAAGTAGTTGAAGAAATAAGTAATGCCTAATGAGTTGTGGGGTAACAACAGTAAAGGTACAGTAACATCTACAATGACCATGGAAATTCACAACACAACAGCAAAACATAAGCAGCAGCTTCACTGACATAGAGCAGGGGTCTTCAACAGGGGGTCCGGGACCCCTAGGGGGTCGCCAGAGTTACTACAGGGGGTCCTCCAAATCTTTGTGTGATAGAAACTATTTTTTCTCCTTTTCTACATTAGCCACTTGAACCCTAGCGTCCATATTCTGAGAACTTTAGCCAAAAATAGCAGATCTACAAGCTCGCAACGCCTCGCACTGCGAGGCGTTGTGAGCTTGTAGATCGGCTATTTTTGGCAAAGAGCTTTAGCGTAGAGGGGGAAAAGAGCAGACTAAGTACAGAGTGAAAGGTCAAGTTTATTAAGTATTGACGGTTCAAGTGGTTAAATATCTGAAAAGACAAATTGACAAGAATCCAAAATACACTGATGATTGTGATGTCAAACAATGAAACTATATGGAATCTATGTTAAGGTCGTGGGGGTCCCTGCTTCATTTCTTTCTCAACTAAGGGGTCCTTGGCCTGAAAACGTTGAAGACCCCTGACATAGAGAACTGTGCTAAACTACGAATAGGTCAAATGGCTAAAATAAATAAACATGCGCTGTGATAAAATTATTAATCGCGATTAACATAATGTTTTGTTAATTACGATTAATCAAGTTAACTCTGACAGACCTAGAGTACTAAATCTACAGTTGACTTCAACAAAAATGTATTTTGGCGGGCCTTGATGGCGTCATGATGCCAGATTTTACACTCGCATGCTGAAAATAGCCGATCTACAAGCTCACAACATGTAGTTCTGAGCTTTTAGATCTGCTATTTTCAGGGCGCAACAACACCCTCAAGCGCAACCAAACATGGAATGACTTGTCTTTTAGTTCTAATGGATCTCTTCTCCACGAGTCCCTCCCTAACATTGTGGTCTAGTTGAGGCAATTGTCAATATACTAGAGGTTCGCGGCCCTTCGGGCCGCTCACATCTAGAGTCCACGCCCGCTTCTTTACTAAAAAATTTAAAAAAAAAAACATTTTTTTGGGGGGGGGAACTATTGTGGCGGAACTATTGTGGCGGAACTATTGTGGCGGAACTATTGTGGCGGAACTATTGTGGCGCAGCGCACGTTTCCGGCCGGACATATTTGACCGCCGGACGCACTTCCGGTTAAGAACTCTGTGTGCCACGTGATCAGTCCTAGCCAAGTGGTGTATACGGTAGAGATGTTACCGATCAATCGGCAATGGATCGGATCGGGCCGATCAAAGCGTGATCTGCGATAATCGGTGGTTTAGATCAAAAGGTAAATTCACCGATCCGATCGGATCGGTGCATCCGATCAACCAGCCGTTCGGTATGCCCGCTTGAGGCCATTTTGGGGTATTGATTTCCACAGTGATGAAGGAATAATTAGTTACTGCTATGATAATACAGTAAATACATAGTAATGCTGGTAAATAACTATAAGGCAAATATATAAATGAATTCATGAGTGAATGAATGAATTAAAGTTAAAACATTAACATTTAGAAAATATAAATAATAACTTGATCAGATCGGTGATTGATTGGTATCGGGTGATCAAACCTTTGTGATCGGTGCTCGCTGATCGGTTCCAAAAAACCTGATCGGACCATCCCTAGTATACGGATGTTACTGCGATTGAGGTGAAAGAGAAAAGTGGAAAGTTGTGAGCTAACTATTAGCTATTTTTGTGTGTGTGTGTGTGTGTGTGTGTGTGTGTGTGTGTGTGTGTGTGTGTGTGTGTGTGTGTGTGTGTGTGTGTGTGTGTGTTCTGGCTACGCCCCCCTCGGTTGAAATTGGATCCGCCGGTCCCATAGCTGGGAATACGAGCCAATGGACGGCGGTCACCATGGCAACGGGGGGCCAATGATAGAGTTATGGGCGGTATTCCTTACGTTCTAGCACCTACCTATGAGTTGAAGTCGATGTAAAGGGGGCGTGAATGGGCTTGGAAGTGGGATGCGGCTCTTAGAGGAATGTATATATAAGATTCAAGTCTTAGTTTTAGTCACCTTAGCTTAGTTTTTATTAAACAGGGCTAAATTATTTTGCATAATCGTCATAATCGTGTCCATGTTGAGAAATGTTAATATAGTTTCAAACACTTTCAAAAAGTAGTGGAAATAGCAGATCTACAAGCTCACAACGTGTCGCATCGCGACGCATTGTGAGCTTGTACACACCTTTGTAAGTAAAACACTTCACTACACAATTACTAATTAAAACAAATGCTACTTCTATCCATAACTCAACTGGGTACAGCCACTGGTCAATTTTAATGTGTCTACATTGTTTAATCCTGTTTTATGAGCTACAGTGACTAATATTGATTATCTCCCGTTCAGTTAAAGGCTAGCGGTTGCTGTCGTGTGGTACCGTTTCACCAGGTCCCCACTGCAAAGCAGGTGAGACAGCCTCCATTCTCTATCCAAGGGCGTCACAAGGGGGGGAAAAGTGGGACTGAGTTTCTAGGGCCCAAAGTGGAGGGGCCTTAATTGTGGGCTCGCCTGAAAGGCGAGACCAGTATGTTATCTTCATTATTTATAGAGTGAGTTCCGTCGCAGACAGTACAAAGGCGGGGCTCTTAGCCAATGAGATGTGGAAAATCTGGGAGTGGTGTAAGCTGGGGTATTGGTTGAGCTTCACTTCACATGACAGTTAGCACGCTGCAGAATATAGTCACGAGCGAGCCCACACTGTTTTGTAGGAACAGTATTTCTAGTTACTTTAGCTCTTTAAAAATAGCAGATATACAAGCTCACAGCGCGGCACAGAGTGCGGCACTCAGTGCCGCGCTGTGAGCTTGTAGATCTGCTATTTTTCAATCGTTAAAGCATAAAATAATAATACGCAATAATGTGTACCCGTTCTGAATGGGTTAACATTTACATCAAATATCTATATATTGAATCAAGCAAATTAAAATCTGTTCAGGGTGTTCATAAAAGCCTGATTAGATGATAAAATGACCAAAAGTGAAATATCCCTTTAAAATGCTTATTATTCCCAGCTTGGTGTTCACAGAGTGCATTTCAACTACATCTTTTTCTTGATTTGATGAATTCTCCTTTGACAGCTTAGAGAACGGACAGTGGCTGAACATGAGAGAGACAGCACACACAGTCTGATCAGCACCATGCAGGCTCTGGTGAGTAGGACCCCCAGGGGGGTCCCTTATGATTTGGGGGATGGGGGGGGGGTCCCAGATGATTAGGCCTAAATTAGCATTTAGGCCTAGAATTATTCAATGCTTTAACTATACAATTTTTTTTTTAAAAGTCTTTGAATATATCTTTTTAAAAGCGAACATTTGTAACTCAAATATTTGCTTCTGGGTGGTCCCTGGAACAACATATTTTGAGATGGGGGTCCGCGACCAAATACATGTAATTTTGGGGGTCCTTGACATGAAAAAGGTTTGAGAACCACTGATTTAGAAGAAGGATTTGGAAGACATTTATAGAATCGGGTAAAAAATATTCAAAGACCTGCACAAATGTTCACGGTTTAAAAAAAAATAGCAGATCTACAAGCTCGCAGCGTGGCACTCGTTGCCGTGCTGTGAGCTTGTATATCTGCAATTCTTTTTAATAGTTAAAGCATGAGATAATGGTTAAAGTGGTTCAATTCTAAAGTCACACAGAATTGCGTTCAGGCGGGGGCACTGTAGCGCAGTAGGTAGCGCTGTCGCCTCACAGCTAGAAGGGTTCGATTCCCGCTGGGGGACGCTGTGGGCGCTGGGGGGCGTGTTCTCTCCTCCGTGTCATCAGCACCCCGAAAGGGCCTTTCTGTGTGGAGTTTGCATGTTCTCCCCGTGTCTCCTAGGGTTGATACCCTCACAAAAACATGCAGTAATCCTGGTCTCTATAATGCCTCCCCCTGGCCAGCCGGGAAGCCTGATGGAGGGGAAAGGAACTGGTTGGAATAACGTGTTCCTTCCACGCGCTACGTCCAAACCGGGGAAATCCCCACTATCAGGTGAAAAGAAGCAACTTGGACTCCTCCATGCATAGAAGGAAGCATGAGGTCAGTCCGTTGTCTCCCCAGGCACGGCAGAGGGAGAGCAGAGCCCAGGATTACATAGGCAATTGGCACTGGGTGAAAATGGGTTACAAAATCATGGGATAAAAAAATCTTAAAAAAATAAAAGAGAGAATTGCATTCAGGCTTAATAAAGGTATATTCAGTGATTGTATTTCATTTACAAATAAAAATATAATTGGTACATTTTCCATTCATTCTCCTCGCTAGAATGTGTGCTGACCATATAAGGACTTCCACCATGGCCCGTGTTACGAGCATAGCTAGATTCGGGTTTCAGAGGTGGCCAGCCAGTCCTCGACCAATCAGAGTAGAGTATGGCCGTAGTTATGTTATGATGTTTAGTTATGATGGTCAAAATAAAAGTTTTGAGAACCACAGTCGCTGAATTAAGAACGTCTGCTAAATGCCTAGATTGTAAACTACTGAACTCATAAAATGTTACAGTCTCGTAGTAAATCAGTATCATACATATCCTGAAGCTGGAGACGTAGGCCTACCGATATTCAGTGATTGTGTCGAATGATCAAAATGAGAACATTAAAATGGTGCAAAAAATCTATAAAAAACTAAACATTTCCACGCTGTAAGGCCAGTAAGGGATAATACTAATAAGGTGTATTCAGTGATAATTTCATTATCACTGAATACACCTTTAATGTTCAACCATAGACTGTAAGAAAGAGAAAGCTACGCCCATGTACCGGTACTCTACAGGCGGTAAATGAAGCCTATTTAGCAAGCGTCTTTCGACATCCTGAAACTACTCCTGAGTATTGGAATTTAGCTATATTATATGTTGAGACAAACTGGTGATCACATGCTGTGCTACTCTTTCAGAGTCTCACATGTAACGGGCCCCTCACCAGCACACAGGACCCCTCAACGCCTCCCAACGGACCCCTCACTTGCACAGGAGAACCCTCCATACCTAACGGACCCCTCAACAGCACAGAGGACCCCTTCTTACCTGCTAACGGACCCCTCAGCAGCACAGAAGACATCTCCACTCCCAACGGACCCCTCATCACCTCAGAGGACCCCTTCACACCCAACGGACTCCTCAACAGCACAGAGGACCCCTTCTTACCTCCCAATGGACCCCCCACCAACACAGAAGACATCTCCACACCCAACGGACCCCTCAACCACACAGAAGACATCACCACACCCAACAGACCCCTCACCAGCACAGAGGACCCCTCAACACCTCCCAACGTTCCTCTCATCACCACAGAGGACCCCCCAACACCCAACGGACCCCTCAACAGCACAGAGGACCCCTTGACACCTACTAACGTACCCCTCAACAGCACACAGGGCTCCTCTACACCCAATGGACCCCTCAACCTCACAAAGGACCCCTCTTTAACTCCTAATAGACCCCTCAACAGCACAGAAGACATCTTCACACCCAACGGACCCCTCAACTGCACAGAGGACCCCTCAACGCCTCCCAACGGTCCCCTCACCAGCACAAAGGACCCCTTCTTACCTCCTAACGAACTCCTCAACAGCACAGAAAACATCTCCACACCCAACGGACCCCTCATCACCTCAGAGGACCCCTTCACACCCAACGGACCCCTCATCACCTCAGAGGACCCCTTCACACCCAACGTACCCCTCATCACCTCAGAGGACCCCTTCACACCCAACGTACCCCTCATCACCTCAGAGGACCCCTTCACACCCAACAGACCCCTCATCACATCAGAGGACCCCTTCACACCCAACGTACCCCTCATCACCTCAGAGGACCCCTTCACACCCAACGGACCCCTCAACAGCACAGAGGACCCCTTCTTACCGCCTAACGGACCCCATAACAGCACAGAGGACCCCTTGACACCTACTAAAGCACCCCTCAACAGCACACAGGGCTCCTCTACACCCAACGGATCCCTCAACCTCACAGAGGACCCCTCAACGCTTCCCAATGGACCCCTCAACAGCACAGAGGACCCCTCCATGCCTAACAAGCCCCTCACGAGGACAGACGAAGAGGAGGATGAGGAGGGGACGTCGGGCCCCTCCACACAGGACGTCCCTGTCTCTGAGACCCCAGGAGCTGTGAGACCGGCCAAGAGAAAGCGGCGTCCACCTCCACACCTCCAGGACTTTGTGCTGGGGTAAGCGACGGCGCAAAGCGCCATTCACGCCGACCGCCATGACTATGGCGACAATTACAACCGCGAATATTATTCTAACCAACACACAGACGTAAAGGGTGTTCAATAGCACATATTTATGAAAGAAAGAGAGGACCAATCGGGTGGAGTTAGCTGGTTTGGCAGAAAGTGTGGAGTTAGGAGGTTTTGTCCCTAGCACTTTTTACTACTTTCCATTGGTTCAATATTATTGGAGCGGTGTGCTAGCACAGCTCCTTTTGTGTGGCTTTGTGTGTCCAAATTGTGTTGGTCAGCACGGCGGCATCTGCGCATGCGCGGACTTTTACCACACACACACACACACACCCGTGATAGCCGCTAGAGTGGAGGCTCACGAAGCATGCAGCCACCGTAGCGAGCCACGGGCAATCAAGAATTGACACATGTCAATATATAAATTGGTGAAAAAAAAGTCAGGGACTATTCTATTCTCTTCCCCCTGCCACGGGAGGTTAATGTTGTCAATCTGTGGGTCAAGACCCGCAGAGAGGTCCCCAACATATGTATATTCAATATTCAATTATATATATATATATATATATATATATATATATATATTTACCTGGAACTGCTCAAATTCACCGCTCCACTTCGAACCGAGGTTTGATTTTTTAACCAACACTCAGATGTAAAGGGTGTTCACTGTTCAATAGCCCTGATTTATGCCAAAAAAATCAAAAACATCAAAAATGGAGTTTGGAGTTGGAGGTTTTGGCCAGACAGTGACGATATGTGGGTCGTCCGTCCGCACTGATGCACGGCACATTCTGTGAACGGCGTGAGCGTCCTCACTAGGGTTTGGATCTTGTTTTAGGACAAGGGTCTTCAACAGGGGGGTCCGGGACCCCTAGGGGGTCCTCAGAGTTACAACTGGGGGTCCTCCAAATCTTTGTGTGATAGAAACTTTTTTCTCTCTTTTTTTTATGTTAACTACTTGAATCCTAGCGTCCATATTCGGATGACTTTAGCCAAAAACAGCAGATCTACAAGCTCACAACGCCTCACCCTGCGACGTGTTGTGAGCCATTTTTCTAAAATGTTAGCCAGCAGAGAATGACAAGTTCCAATATTTGTTTTGTTTTCTAATTGTGTTGACAGCGAAGGGGACTTGCGTGTGGCCCTCACCATCACAGAGGACCCCTCCATGCCTTACGGGCCCCTCACCATCACAGAGGACCCCTCCATGCCTTACGGGCCCCTCACCATCACAGAGGACCCCTCCATGCCTTACAGGTAGGGTTGTCACGATTATGACATTTTACATGACGATTAATTGTCACTCAAATAATTGCGATTAACGATTTAATTGTGTATTTATCGTTGACAATTACATTTCTGTTTGGCTTTTAGGCTTTGAAGTTGCACATGGCAATCATGACACATAACCTACTGACATATTTGACGACTTTATACTTAAAAAAGAACATTGATAGTGGAAATAGCCGATCGACAAGCTCACAACGCGTCGCGATGCGACGCGTTGTGAGCTTGTGGATCTGCTATTTCCACTATTTTTTACTTTGAAAAAATATATATGAACAACATTTCAACATGGGAACGATTATGACGATTATGTCAAATAATCGCGATTATGTCAAATAATCGCGAGACGATTATGTAATAAATCTACTTACAGGCCCCTCACCAGCACAGAGGGCCCCTCCACACCTAACGAGCCTAACGAAGAGGATGAGGAGGGGACGTCGGGCCCCTCCTCACAGGACGTCCCTGTCCCTGAGACCCCAGGAGCTGTGAGACCGGCCAAGAGAAAGCGGCGTCCACCTCCACACCTCCAGGACTTTGTGCTGGGGTAAGTGACGGCGCAAAGCGCCATTCACGCTGACCGCCATGACTATGGCGACAATTACGACCGCGATGAATATCTCTGCTGTCTCTGCCGAAACCTCCTAACTCCAAAATGTTCTTTTTCGGAAAAATTAGCTCAAGTGGAGTTAGGAGGTTTTGACCGAAGGGCTTTTTACTACTTTCCATTGGTTCAATATTATTCTAACCAACACACAGACGTAAAGGGTGTTCAATAGCACATATTTATGAAAGAAAGAGAGGGCCAATCGGGTGGAGTTGGTTTGGCAGAAAGTGTGGAGTTAGGAGGTTTTGTTCAAAGCACTTTTTACTACTTTCCATTGGTTCAATATTATTTTAACCAACACTCAGATGTAAAGTGTGTTCAAAATGGAGTTAAGAGGTTTTGGCCAGACAGTGACGATATGTGGGTAGTCGGTCCGCACCGATGCGCGGCACATTCTGTGAGCGGCGTGAGCGTCCTCACTAGGGTTTGGATCTGTTTTAGGACAAGGGTCTTCAACAGGGGGGTCCGGGACCCCTAGGGGGTCCTCAGAGTTACAACTGGGGGTCCTCCAAATCTTTGTGTGATAGAAACCTTTTTCTCCTTTTTTTTTTTTGTTAACTCGTCCAGTGCCACCACTAGATGGAGCCCAACTCCTGCTCAATGGCCCGGGCTAAGCCCCATAGACCAGCGCTGAAGCTGCGCAAGCCCTTCGCAGCGTGACGTGCGCGATGACTTTCGTGCGTGTCATCACTATGCGCCGGAAGGCCTTGGCTTCCATTACCTCTAGGCCAGGGGTGGGCAACTTTGATGATGGCGAGGGCCACTATATTTCCACCTTCACTCCAGAGGGCCACATTGCATATTGCTACGTCCCACTTTGACATTCTAGTATCTCATACAAAACAAGCAAAAATAGCAGATCTACAAGCTCAAAACGCATCGCAGCGCGATGCGTTTTGAGCTTGTAGATCGTCTATTTTTGCTTCTTTTGAATTGGAATCCTGATTTATTTTATTGTTATTTTTGAATTGGAATCCTGAAATGTAACACTTTGATTTAATTTCAAACACATTTAGTTACAAACTCATGTTAACTTCATGAACCTAAATACAAATACATTTTAATACTACTATAATAGTCATTAAACTACTAAGATAGACTGACGGAATTAAAGCAGGTCATGTTTGGAATTGTAACAGCTGAAATCAATAATGTATCAGTATTCTGATATTAACCTGCGGGCCGCATTAAGTGAAGGTGGGGGCCGCATGTGGCCCCCGGGCCGCCAGTTGCCCATGTATGCTCTAGGCTAATGTTATTGTTAGAAGCACATTTTTCTGATATTTTGCCGCAAATAAAGGCTGTCCTCTTCCAGAAAAGCATAGATTCAGAGAAAATGGGCTTCACAGTTGGCCATCTGCATTGGATTACATTGAATGAATCGGCGGAATATGACGATACTAACATTAGTAAACGTAGGACGACCTCGGACCACCTACGTTTTCAATAATCAGCTCACGGTAAGGACCAAAGTACAGCGTTGCTTGCCGACAAAAAGAGCCGAACTAGTTCGGGATCGGCACTCCAAATTGCGTCGCTAGCCGACAAATCTGAGCCAAACTAGTTCGGGGTAGGCACTAGAAGAGTTAACTACTTGAATCCTAGCGTCCATATTCGGATGACTTTAGCCAAAAACAGCATATCTACCATATATCTCGCGCTGCAACGTGTTGTGAGCCATTGTTTTAAAATGTTAGCCAGATAAAATGACCAAAAGTGTTTTGTAAGAGTCCAGTATTCAAAACTGTCTTGAGTTTAAAAGATTAAAGGGATATTCCACTTTCAACAGGGAGCAGTGGTAGGGCTTCTCTCCACATACACACCCATTGTAACTTCAAACTCCATTTTAACCATGCTAGATTCATTAAAAACACACATTATTTTTTCTGGAGACTCAATTTACCTTCCTAATACGTGAGCAGGCCGTGTTTTTTCGATAACTTTTTTCATATATTTTTAATAATTATTTGGAAAAATGGAAAAATGAATTCAAAAAAATAATTGTTAAAAATAAATGAAAAATGTTATCGAAAAAACACGGCCTGCTCACATATTAGGAGGGTAGTATGAGTCACCAGAAAAAATAATGTGTGTTTTTAATGAATCTATCATGGTTAAAATGAAGTTTGAAGTTACAATGGGTGTGTGTGGGGAGAGGCCCTGGGCCTGGGGGCTGGGGGGCCTGGTAACATTTACATCAAATATCTAAATATTCAATCAAGCTAATTAAAAACTGTTCAGGGTGTTCATAAAAGCCTGATTAGATGATAAAAATTACCAAAAGTTTTTTTGAAAGTGAAATACCCCTTTAAGTTTAAAAGTAGTGGCATCAAAATATACTTAAAGTACGCATTGTGCGGAAATGTCCCACTTCACAAGTTCAAAGTGTACAAAATAATCTTTTGAAAATAGCCGATCTACAAGCTCACAATGTGTCGATCAATTTCAGATGGCTGAAACACACACACACCACTGACAATAATTATAACTATAGCGATGATTATGTGAGCATCCTCACTGACGTACGATACCTTCTGTGGTATGTTTTGTTTCACAGTAAAGGTAAGGTGTACGCAGACTGGCTGGTACGGTACAGGAACCTGATCCGCCTAGAAGAGGCCCTGCTGAAGACAGAGGGCCCCTCCGTGCCTTACAGGCCCCTCACCATCACAGAGGGCCCCTCCATGCTTTACAGGCCCCTCACCATCACAGAGGGCCCCTCGGAGGGCCCCTCCATGCCTTACGGGCCCCTCACCATCACAGAGGGCCCCTCGGAGGGCCCCTCCATGCCTTACGGGCCCCTCACCATCTCAGAGGGCCCCTCCATGCCTTACGGGCCCCTCACCATCTCAGAGGGCCCCTCCATGCCTTACAGGCCCCTCACCATCACAGAGGGCCCCTCCATGCCTTACAGGCCCCTCACCATCACAGAGGGCCCCTCCATGCCTTACGGGCCCCTCACCATCACAGAGGGCCCCTCGGAGGGCCCCTCCATGCCTTACAGGCCCCTCACCAGCATAGAGGGCCCCTCCATGCCTTACGGGCCCCTCACCATCTCAGAGGGCCCCTCCATGCCTTACAGGCCCCTCACCAGCACAGAGGGCCCCTCCATACCTTACAGGCCCCTCACCAGCACAGAGGGCCCCTCCATACCTTACAGGCCCCTCACCAGCACAGAGGGCCCCTCCACACCTAAAGAGCCTAACGAAGAGGAGGATGAGGAGGGGACGTCGGGCCCCTCCACACAGGACGTCCCTGTCCCTGAGACCCCAGGAGCTGTGAGACCGGCCAAGAGAAAGCGGCGTCCACCTCCACACCTCCAGGACTTTGTGCTGGGGTAAGCGACGGGGTGGGCGATATGGAAAAGATACAATATCACGATATTTTCCCAAGCTGTATCTCGATACATGATCTTATCGCGATTATTTTTCATGTTGTTTTGTTATGCTTATTTTTCAAGTTACTTAACAGTAACCACCTACAGGGTAACTAAAGCTAAAAGAAAAAGGAGTAACAGACCATTTAGACCAGTGGTCCTCAAAGTGGGGTCCAGGGACTCTCTGGGTTCCTTTTGGGAGGTCTAAATTGACCCTTACAAGTACTGTATGTAACCAAATGGACCCTTACGGGTCCATGTTTGATCAAAAACACCCATTATTTTTCCTGGTGACTCATACTACCCTCCTAATATGTGAGCAGGCTGTGTTTTTTTTTTTTTCGATACATTTTCCATTTATTTTTAATAATTCTTTATTGTATTTAATATTTTCCATTTCCCCAAAGAATTATTAAAAATAATTGAAAAAAGTTATTGAAAAAACACTGCCTGCTCACGTATTAGGAGGGTAGTTTGAGTCACCAGAAAAAAATAACGGGTATTTTTAATGAATTTATCATGGTTAAAATGGAGTTTGGAGTTGCAATGGGTGTGTATGTGGAGAGGCCCTGGGCCTGGAGGGCCTGATAACATTTACATCAAATATCTAAATATTGAATGAAGCAAATTAAAATCTGTTCAGGGTGTTCATGAAATCCTAATTAGACGATAAAATTACCAAAAGTGTTATGTAAGAGTCCAGTATTCAAAACTGTCTTGAGTTTAAAAGTTTAAGTTTAAAAGTAGTGGCATTAAAATATACAAAGTACAAAAAGTTAAAGTACGCATTGTGCGGAAATGTCCCACTTCACAAGTTCAAAGTGTACAAAATAATCTTTTGAAAATAGCCGATCTACAAGCTCACAATGTGTCGATCAATTTCAGAAGGCTGAAACACACACACCACTGACGATAATTATAACTATAGCGATGATTATGTGAGCATCCTCACTGACGTACGATACCTTCTGTGGTATGTTTTGTTTCACAGTAAAGGTAAGGTGCACGCAGACTGGCTGGTACGGTACAGGAACCTGATCCGCCTAGAAGAGGCCCTGCTGAAGACGGAGGGCCCCTCCATGCCTTACAGGCCCCTCACCATCACAGAGGGCCCCTCCATGCCTTACAGGCCCCTCACCAGCACAGAGGGCCCCTCCATGCCTTACAGGCCCCTCACCTTCACAGAGGGCCCCTCGGAGGGCCCCTCCATGCCTTACAGGCCCCTCACCAGCACAGAGGGCCCCTCGGAGGGCCCCTCCATGCCTTACAGGCCCCTCACCATCACAGAGGGCCCCTCCATGTCTTACAGGCCCCTCACCATCACAGAGGGCCCCTCCATGCCTTACAGGCCCCTCACCATCACAGAGGGCCCCTCGGAGGGCCCCTCCATGCCTTACAGGCCCCTCACCAGCACAGAGGGCCCCTCCACACCTAACGAGCCTAACAAAGAGGAGGATGAGGAGGGGCCGTCGGGCCCCTCCACACAGGACGTCCCTGTCCCTGAGACCCCAGGAGCTGTGAGACCGGCCAAGAGAAAGCGGCGTCCACCTCCACACCTCCAGGACTTTGTGCTGGGGTAAGCGACGGGGTGGGCGATATGGAAAAGATACAATATCACGATATTTTCCCAAGCTGTATCTCGATAAATGATCTTATCGCGATTATTTTTCATGTTGTTTTTTTATGCTTATTTTTCAAGTTACTTAACAGTAACCACCTACAGGGTAACTAAAGCTAAAAGAAAAAGGAGTAACAGACCATTTAGACCAGTGGTCCTCAAAGTGGGTACAGGGACTCTCTGGGTTCCTTTTGGGAGGACTAAATTGACCCTTACAAGTATGTAACTCTGACTGTATACCAAATGGACCCTTACGGGTCCATTTGGTTTCATTTGTATACAGTCAGAGTTAAGGGGAGACCTTGACATTAAAGTTCATTCATTGTCTCACAATATATACAATATCTCTGAAAGGGCATATCGTGGAGACGATATTTATCATCATATCACCCACCCCTAGGTATGCGACGGCGCAAAGCGCCATTTACGCCGAGCAACATAACTAGAACGATAATCAGTTTTGAAAGAATTACCGGTACTTGCATTTCTTTTTTTTTACTTAAGTAAAAGTGTCAATGCAGATGTAGAAATGTAGAAAATACAAGTATGAGTCCAATATTCAAAATTGTCTTAAGTATATTTTGATGCCACTACTTTTAATCTTATACTCAAGTAGAAGTGTCAATACTGTAATGTAGAAAATACTCTGTTACAAGTAAGAGTCCAGTATTCAAAACTGTCTTGAGTTTAAAAGTTAAAGTTTAAAAGTAGTGGCATTAAAATTAAAAAAAAAAGTTAAAGTATGCATTGTGCGGAAAAGTCCCACTTCACAAGTTCAAAGTGTACAAAATAATCTTTTGAAAATAGCCGATCTACAAGCTCACAATGTGTCGATCAATTTCAGATGGCTGAAACACACACACCACTGACAATAATTATAACTAGTAAGACATCTCAGGGCGACATGCGACCTCGCCCTGAAGGGCGGCATTCTTTTATGCCCATACGTGGAGATCCCTGTCTGAACCAGCCGCACAGATATGGGCTGTCTTCCTCCATATGGGCATTCCCATATGAAGTCCTGTTAGATATGGGCGTAATATTGATGACATCAGGGATCTCCATATGGGCATAAAAGGGATTCTGTTAGAGTGGTTCCCATGACATCACAACATATAATATATTGTATGCCCATACATGGAGATCCCTATCTGGACCAGCCACACAGATATGGGCCATGTCTTGAGGCCATCTGGCCAGTGATATATATATATATATATCAGTGGCGAATTTTCAGGACCTTCAGGGTATTCAGAGAAGACCCAGGGATCCTCAGAAGAAAGACAATAATATTTTTATTTTTAAATAAAAAATATATTTTTATTTTTTATTATTTTTATTAAAATAATTACAATTATTTGTGTTGGTAATCTGTTAAACTGCACTGTTTCGCTCGCTATACTCGTTGTAGTTGTTTCTTCCCCAAGTTCTGTGCATAGGGAGTGCTTGTGTGCTGGGAAAAATAACAGCCAATGAGAGATTTTTTCTACTGAGTCTCTGCGCAGATTACTCTCACTCGCAGTACTTCTAGAATTCCCTGAGCCAGTTCCCCATAATACAAGCCTTGGTGTGGATTGACAGTTTGATCAACCAATCATATTTTGAGGGCTCTGGTCAAGGGTATACGGAACACCCACGTTCAACCACCAATCAAAATGAGTCAAGTGACTACTGGCCAATCACAACACGGCTTTTCCGGGACTTGGAGTGGAACAACAAGCATGTTTCACACTCACTATGCATAACACGTGAAACTTGTAAAGTAAACAGACGCGACATGGCTGCAGCTGGAGTGAACGCTGTGGATTTATTATTATCGTTGCCTTTTTCAAGAAGACTGTTTTATGAAAAGATGGACAGAACTTAAAAGGAATGATAGCTTTATGAACCCATCTTTGAGAAATTCACCCAAAAGGACAGGAGGATGTTTTTCTTTTCTTCAAGTGAACAACTTCATTGGTGAGAGAAACTGAATTAATTTATATTGCTGGATATGCCGCTGTGCATTTAATTTCCATTGATTGATCATTGAAGAATGTATTAGAAGTTTGCAATTGGAAAAGGTACAGTTTCATGACAGTACAAATCACTGGTCAGCTAAAAGGAGATCCTAGTAAACCTTACAGCTTATTTACACAGGAACCACTTTATGTATCTCATATAACATTGAACGACAGATTGATACACTTAGGCCTGTTTTTGTCTATTTAATGTGGGTCTTTCTTGACGTGGTCTTTCTTTGCATTGATAGCTGGTGTTGTTACATGATGGTGGACAGTGCGTTTTGCTTTGTAAAGCGCGCTATGTTAAATGGACGTTTCGATTGGTTGCGCTGGTTGTGTCTTGTGTGGCTCTGTCTGTCAGCAGCGCACATCTATTTAATCCTTATATTGGCATTGGTTTGGAAGTCTTGGTTTGGAGTATGTGTGTAGTGCTAATTAGGTTAAGCCTACCCAGCGTGCTTGCCTTGTACACAGTCTGCTGTTCATTGTTAACCAGTTTTGTAAAAGAAAAAGAAGAATGAAAAAGGCATACAATTTGCGCGCATGTGCACGCGCGGGGGGGGGGGGGGGGGGGGGGGGGGGCGGTGGTGCGTCCCCGAAGGTCCGGTCCCTTGGGGCACGCATCGCCACTGATATATATATATATATATATATATATATATATATATATATATATGTATATGTATATGTGTGTGTATATATATATATATATATATATATATATATATATATATATATATATATATATATATCGATGACATGAGGGATCTTCATATATGGGCATAAAAGGGATTCTGGGGAATACCCATATATGAACTTTTACATAGTTGATGTCACCTGTGATATCATCTGTGATGTCACAGTGATGTGTCAAGGGAACCAACCCATATGTGTACGCACAGAGACAAGCTGTGACATTTCTCATGGTAAACAACTATAGTGACGATTGTGTGAGCATCCTCACTGATGTACGATACCTTCTGTGGTATGTTTTGTTTCACAGTAAAGGTAAGGTGCACGCAGACTGGCTGGTACGGTACAGGAACCTGATCCGCCTAGAAGAGGCTCTGCTGAAGACCAGCACCCGGCCCTCCACACGCCCTGGGACCCCAGAACCTCAGACCAGGACCCGGCCCTCCACTCGCCCTGGGACCCCAGAACCTCAGAGAACCAGGAAGAGAAGCCGGTGTCCGCCTGCACACCTCCAGGACTACTTTATGCTGGAGTAATCACCCTTTAAGAGGATACAAGTGATTTATGCTGGAATAAGAACTCTTTAAGAGGATACAAGTGCATCCTTTCATCCTTTAAGTGTTTTATGTTTTATAAATATTTTATATATATTATTTTTGTTGTTGTTGTTGTTGTTGTTAAATAGCTATATTGTGATAGTAATCATTGCTATTCAGTTTTGTATTCAGTAACAGGTTTCTCCCCGTCTCTCCTGCTCTTTAACGCACCGAAAATACATGTTCAGGCCGGGATACCGATTTCATCCAGTCAGGAGAGAGAGCTCACACAGGATACAGGAGAAGCGAAACTGGAAGTGATGAAACGAAAAAAGAGAGAAAAAAAAGGCTCTCTCCTGATTGGACGAAATTGGTATCCCAACCCAAATACAGTACTTTCTGTTGTCTACTAAAGGAGTGTTTCTCAACCACTGTGCCTGGGGACCTTTGGTGTGCCCCTGAGAAGGGTCAAGTGTGCCCCTTGAAACTGCTTGAAAGCCAGTATTGTATTCATCATTTGAAAAATGATTTAAACTAGTGAAAACAGCCGATCTACAAGCACACAACGCCTCGCGGTGCGAGGCGTTGCGTGCTTGTAGATCGGCTGTTTTCACTACTGTTGTGCGACAGCCTTGTATGATGAAGCAGGGCTTTACTTTGCGAAGAAACGTACACATTTGAAACAAGGAGATACAAGGTTTCTTCCCGACAGTGACGATATTTACACCCCCGTATTATGTCGGTGTGCATGAAAAGTGTGCCAGAAAAAAAGGTTGAGAAACACTGTACTAAAGAGCTGGAGAGATGGGGAGGCTCCTGTTACTGAAACACTCTAAAGCACTGGTTCCCAAACACTGGTTCGGGACCCATTTGTGGGTCGCAAACACATCTTTATGGGTCCCTTAATTTTTGGGGGTTTCCGACATTTTGTTTTTAATTAGTATTATTTCAAAAAACAATTTCCAAAAAAGCAAAGATTTTCATGATAAATGCAATGATTTTTCCAAGTAATTTCATGAATAAATGAAACAAGGATCTAAAAAATTTCAAAAATAAGAAAACAAATGTAGTGAAAATAGCCGATCTACCAGCTCACAACGCGGCGCGAAGCGACACGTGAGCTTGTAGATCAAATTTCTCTGTTGGATCACGGTCTAAAAAGTTTAAGAACTACTGCTTTATAGCAATGATTACTATATATATTTAAAAACAAAGAAATTACTGCCTTTAAGGTCAGTGTCCTGACAACAAATAGTGTCATGTCCCGGAAAATTTGCGGACGCGTCATAAAATACCACTTAGGCCTACTCGGATCGGTTGGGAAAGCCAAGCAAAGCAAGCACCGTTATTATGGAGATACCATGGAGATACGCAAGACCAAATATTCACGTCCTCGTTTCAAAACATGTGAACATGGCGAGACAACGTAGCACATGCGAACTGCCGCGCAGACAGTTGCTGAAAGCATAAAATTACCTATCGTAGGTGGGTGCTGTCTGTGTAGAGTCAGGATAAGCACCTTTGGGGGGGGGGGGTTTGGGGGCAGGGGTTGGAGAGCTTGGGTAAGGGGGGGGGGGGGGGGGGGGGGGAGTAGCCTTGAATTCTGATGGGGGAGTAGAGTTTAGTTAAAGGGATATTTCACTTTCAAAAAAATGTTTGGTCATTTTATCGTCTAATCAGGCTTTTATGAACACCCTGAACAGTTTTTTAATTTGCTTGATTCAATATTTAGATATTTGATGTAAATGCTATCAGGGCCCCATACACACCCATTGTAACTTCAAACTCCATTTTTTTTTCTAGTGACTCATAATACCTTCCTAATACGTGAGCAGGCTGTTTTTTTTATAATTCTTTGGGAAAATGAAAAAATACATATATTAAAAATAAATGAAAAAAGTTATCGAAAAAAACACGGCCTGCTCACGTATTAGGAGGATAGATGAGTCACTAGAATAACAGGTGTTTTTAATGAATCTATCATGGTTAAAATAGAGTTTGAAGTTACAATGGGTGTGTATGGGGGGAGGCCATGGGCCTGGAGGGCCTGATAGCATTTACATCAAATATCTAAATACTGAATCAAGCAAATTAAAAACTGTTCAGGGTGTTCATAAAAGCCTGATTAGACGATAAAATGACCAAAAGTATTTTTGAAAGTGAAATACCCCTTTGAGCACCTTTGGGTCGGGTATAGACTCGTTTGGATACTCAACATTTGGGGCGATGTGTAGGGCTGGATAGGTCATCTTGTGGGGTAAAGCACCCTTAACTACTTAAACCTTCTATAGTTAGTAAACCAGACCTGAGGTGGCTCTGTACGACTTTGTATTTCATTTTATTTTCATCTGCACCAAATATCTTTGCATGCACGCACACACAGCATTCTATTGTTCTGTCATGGTGTTATTTTGCTACAGGGGGAAATTAAATGTGATTTGTGATTGTTGTTGATAATGTGTTAATTTAATCAGTTATTTGATGTGTATTATTTTGAGATACAGATCACCCTCCCATGTTCCAGGGTTCAGTTTGTTTGGAGTTTGTTGTGACTGCCACAAAATAACAGTATTCCTATGAGAGTCTTGTGTTGTTTGACAATAAACAAGTCAACGAAAAGGGCCCCTCTGTCTTGCTTCATGTACAGTATATTAATATAACCATTTTTTACAGATCACATAAAAAATAGTAAGACTTCAACAGGAACCTGGACATTATTTAGTATCTTATATTTAGTTGCCTATATTTTTTGTGTTCTATGTTCTATGAATTACTAGAGAAATAGAAAAGACACTCCACAAAGCACATGCATTTTTATTTTATTATTATTATTATTTTTTTTTAGAATAGGCCCTAACCCTAACCCTAACCCAAACATTGGAAGGCATCACATTAGCATTTCTCTACAGAAACAAAGTCTGATTTGATTTCAACCGTAGAAAACGGCTGATCCATGCTACAATTTTATCAGTTCTAGATGTAATTTACATGCATTCTGCTCAAGCCACATGCAGTATTGGTAAATGGTGCATTTATATAGCGCTTTTCATCCAAAGCGCTTTACAGAGATTGTGCATTACATTCACCCATTCACACACACATTCATACACCGGTGGCGGAGGAAACCATGCAAGGCACCAATCAGCTCACCGGGAGCAATGTGGGGTTCAGAGTCTTGCCCAAGGACCCTTCGACATTAACTCAGAGGGAGCCCGGATTCGAACTGGGAACCCTTCGTGCTCTAATAACGGTTTCTCTACCCCTGAGCTATGCCGCCCCAGTATACCACTCAGCCCTCCGGTTGCAGTCTGAAAATAGCAGATCTACAAGCGGAAGGCAAAGCTCTCGGTCTACCGAGCAATCTTCGTTCCTACTCTCACCTATGGTCATGACGTTTTTTTTGACGTGGGCGTGTGTGTGTCCATCATGCACGATCTGCATGTACGCCACGGTCCGTTGGCGGCGTGCGCGCCTTATTTTTGGTACACTGCCCGTCTTTGGGCATGGCACATAGGAGTAGGAGACTTGAACGATTGTTATATAGTCCTGGAAATTGAGTTAAATATATTGGAAGAGTTTGGGAAAAGTTTTGGAAATTCATTGGTAAAAATGATAAATCATTTTTTTGTTGACAAAATTAAAACTCATGTTTTCTGATGACTAATATGATTAAAACTAACTGAAATGAACTGATTATGACTAAAGTAAATCAAAATTTGCGGTTTGTTTTGAAGAAAAGGCTCAAATCTACAAGGGGCTCAGAGGAGTTCACTTTTCTAGCTCTACTGTCTCTCGACCCTAACATATAGGCTGGTCCCAATATGTGCAACAAAGTTGCAACAATGTGCAACTTATTGTTGAATTTACGTGCATACCATCATGATTCCACCAATGACATGATACAGATTGTATTTCAGTACCTCCGTGAAATTGGCAACCCATATGATGAAAACATATAAAAATGGTGTCATTCTTTAGTGCTGGATTTGTGCCGAATTGTGCCATAAATGTTATAATTTTGTGCTGCTTTAATGTTTGAGTTATTCTACACACCACCACTGTTCTGCTGCTATGTTCTACTATTAAGTACTGCTGCTATATTAACGGCCCATACACAAACGTGATGACCTGAAAAAGTGGCTATGGCTGTTTATAGTCCAAAGATTTTTTATTATTATTATTTTTTTTTTAACAAATGCTTGCAATGATTTCATAATGGGAAAATAACAATTTTCAGCAGCTATCACAGATTCCCCTAGTAGGGAAACTGAATGCCAATCTTTGTGAGAGGTGTTTACTTTACAAACATATTGGTGAAGAAACTTTTTTGGTAAGGAATTTATTCCCAGATTGATTTCTTTTTTTTGATAATATTCCCTGACTAAAAAGAGAAATTAGACATTTGCTTGATTCCCAAACAGGTAAAAATAGCTGATGTACAAGCTCACGTGTCGCTTTGTGCCCCTTTTTTTTACTTTACACTTAAAGCCTGCCACAAGCAAATGTGAGAATATCTGTTTCTATTATGACAAGATTGAGAATAACTTCATACTTGATGTTTAACTTCTTGAAACCAAGTATCCCTAATAGGGGGACATTCACCAAAAGTAGCCGATCTACAAGCTCACAATGTGTCCCGTTGTGCAGATTTTGGTTTCCCGTTATGGATTGAAGATTTAAATGCAATTTAAAGATGATTTATTATTATTATCATCATTATTTTCTTCCATTTTCTGGTAAATTTCGATAAGACAGTGAGACAAGAAAAGCTTCTTAACATACAACAGGGGTTCCCAAACTTTTTTGGCTCAGGGCACCCCATAAAGATTTTTTTTTCATCCGAGGCACCCCTACTTATATTAACTTTTTCCCTGCCAGATTATTTATTTATTTATTGGGTCTGGTGCCATCAAAAGCGGCTTACCTTTGCGACGTTATAGTAGATAGATAGACAGACATTCTTTTTTTTCTCACCAGGCAGCAGAGGGCGGCGTCATGCCATTAATGTGAATTTGGCCGGTCTCGCTTCCCATACATTGAGAGCAGTCACTGGCCACAGAGCCTCTGGGACAGAGAAAATCAACACGGAAGAGAATTGGTCTCCGTTGATGTTAACGCATAATGGATTTTTAAGACCATCACTGCTCGCGATGTGATTACAGTACACGGCGGCGCGACCCCTCATCAGCTTAAGGACATCAACAAGGTAAACGAACAAACGGCCGTATTGGCGCGGCTCACTCTCTAGAATTGGGGCGAACAGGAACGTCCAAAGCAGTATAAGAGTTAAAGGAGTAGTTCACCCCCAAAATGACTTTTTTTCCATTGATTAGTCACGCCATGGAGACTAGAGTTCAATAATATTTTTAGTTTTTTGTCACATTCCTAAGACAAAAATGTGATAACAATAAATGTACCCCCATTCGTTCCGGATTCATCCGGAATCAATGGGGGTAAATTTACTCGAATAAATGTTGTCTTAGGAATGTGACAAAAACCTAAAAATATTATTTAACTCTAGTCTCCATGGCGTGACTAATCAATGGAAAAAAAATCTTTTTGGGGGTGAACTCCTTTAATATCACATTTTAGTGATTATGTTGCGAGGAAAACGTTGAGATAATAGCCATTTTGGTTAGAACTGACTGAAAATATGTTTGTACTTCAAGTTTAAAATGATACTAAATATTTTTTTAAGTGTTCAAAAAAATTCCAAATATTATCAAATTATCTCGCGGCACCCCTGGACTGCTGTCGCGGCACCCCAGGGTGCCCCGTCACCCACTTTGAAAACCCCTGACATACAGATTGGTCAGAATAATAATGCAAACTTCAGTCAGATAACTCACAAATAG
The DNA here is from genome assembly GCF_963921795.1 of Nannobrachium achirus. Taxonomy (NCBI): domain Eukaryota; kingdom Metazoa; phylum Chordata; class Actinopteri; order Myctophiformes; family Myctophidae; genus Nannobrachium; species Nannobrachium achirus. The sequence goes on from NC_137811.1 coordinate 3,032,331, forward strand.
ATTGAACCAATATTTTATTATTGAATGTTTAATACAATGTTATCTTGGAGTTCAGGCTTGGCTACATTTAACTCATTACTATTGGCCCTTCACAGATCCAGTGCAATGGATGACCGTTGCATTTGTAGTCATACCACGTCTTCCTTACGTCTTGTCCCTTTCTGTAATAAATAGCTGCGCAGTCCTCCCCGTTTGCTCCATGGTTGTTGGGTTCCCCATCAATCCAGTAGCTATACAGAATAAAACCACAATGTATTAGAGAAAAATGCTAATTATGTGTCCCGTCAAAAAAATGCATCAGTGCTGTTAGCAGTGTTGGGAAAGTTCACTTTCAAAATGAACGAGTTCAAGTTCAAGTTCAAAACTTCTCAAATGAACTAGTTCATTTCCTAGTTCATAATTCTACATTTTGAACTAAAGTTCATGGTTTCCCAAAATGAACTAACTTAGTTATTTTTAGTTATTCTTTTAACCATAATATTTGTATACTTTTTTTTTTTACGTTGCTGCAAGCTATTATTTGTCAAAATTATTGACACAGCCCAAATAGAACCACACAGCAATTACCGTATTTCATCCAACTTAACATTGAAGTGCCCACAATATTTAGATGCCCACCACTAGTGCCCAGACTTCCTGCACCCTCATAATGACTGACCACTCACTTACTTTTCTTAGACCACCAGGATATAGTTGTAATACATGATAATAGATTATATTGTGTTTTAACCACTATCCTAATCTATTATAGTGTATTATAATTATCATAGTAATACATTAATACAATAGTGTATTATAATCACAGTTATAATCCATTATAGTGTATTATAATTTAGGATAGTTGTAATACAAATTTATATTGTTATTATTATAGGTGTATTCTCTTACAACACACGTTGGGTCATGCGGTACACCCAAACCCATGTGCCCTCCACAGCGATGTCAGTAAGGCCAATCCAGAATCCATTTTCCCACCAAGGCCCAGTGGAACCTGTTATTGGTAAGCTGTAGCTCAGACGTTGCTGTGTGAAAATACAAACAAGTTGATTATGTTAAGGCAGACTTATCACAATGGCAAAGCAACTGTATTGTACCTAGAATAATAAAAAAAGGTTGCACTTGTGATACAATTAGGTATGTCACGATCACGAATCACAAGTTATCGATTTAAACGGGGATGATTTAAATAGAGGAGGTCTGTGTGTCTGACCAGCTGATGCTTTTTGACGCATTGGTAATGTGTCAAGGAAGGCATTTGTGTTACTGCACTGTCAACTAGGTCCATAATAAGGTTTTATACAGGTTTTAGCCTAAACAAACACTCAGATATTGAAATGTCATGTTCTGTCTGTCTCGAATTCCAAGCCCTTTCAGATGCAATACCAAAATGCCCTTTGTTGGCAATATTCAATGAAAACGCCCATCTTTTTTTCTGGTGACTCCTGACACCCTCCGAATACATGAGCAGGCTGTTTTTTCTTTCTTTTTTTTTTTATAACTTTTTTTCTTTCATTTATATAAAAAAAAGAATGATAAAGGTTATATATATAAAAAAAAAAAAAAAAACACTGCCTGCTCACGTATTTGGAGGGTGTCAGCTCACCAGAAAAAGGACGGGTAATTTAATTTAATCTATCATGGTTAAAATTGTTTGAAGTGGGTTTGTATGGGAAAGGGGCAAATGAGAGAAAAAGAATATCAAATATCGAAATACTGAATCAAGCAATTCAAAAACTGTCCTGAGTGTTCCCAAAAGCCTGATTAGATGATAAAAAAGTGTAATCGTGAACGTATCGCGAGTCGAGTGAATCTTGAATCGTGAACCTTGAACCATTATTCCAATCGTATCGCGAGTCGAGTGAATCGTGACATGCCCATCCACGAGATTGGTTTGTTGTAGAATTTCCATCTAAACTTGGATTCGACCAGTGTTGTAAAGTAACTAAGTAGATTTACTTAAGTACTGTACTTAAGTACAGGGTTAGGATTAGGGTTACAAGCTCACAACGTGTTGCGATGCGACGCGTTGTGAGCTTGTTGATCTGCCATTTTCAAACTAATACTTTCATACTTTTACTCAAGTAGGCCTACATTTTGGATTCTGGACTTTTACTTGTAAGGGTGCCCTCACACCAAAATACCTATGAGAGTGGAATCTGCGTTCCGCCAATGCATTTCAATGAGAAGGGAGCGTTTTTTGCAGAAATCCTCTGCTGGCATGAAACGGCTTCACTCTCATTGAAATGCATTGGCGGAACGCAGATTCCAATCTCATAGGTACTTTGGTGTGTGGGCACCCTAATGCTGCAGCCACACCAAAATACCTAGAGTGGAATCCGCCAATGCATTTCAATGAGAATGGAGCGGTTTCATGCCCATAGAGGATTTCTACAAAAAAAGTAAATGCATTGGCGGATTCCACTCTAGGTATTTTGGTGTGGCTGCAGCCTAAGGGTGCCCACCAAAATGTGAGTACTTTTTTCCACCACTGTCCACTGGATTGGACTGACCTGCTCCTCCCAGTCATCGATCACAACCAGCCAACCTCCACGATTTCTGCAATCTGATGGACTCTCCGTCCACGTCTTCCTCTCAGGGTAAGAAAAGAAATAGCAGGTTTGGGACCAGTTGAATAGAACGAATCCATCATTGCTGCACGATGGTGGTGGTGGTGGTGCTGGGAAGAAGCGATGCGTTGTGCCCTCCACAGTCGTCTCAATGGCGGGCAGTCCTGTCGGGAGCCATTTTGTCTTTCTGGAGCTGGCATCCGGCAGTAGAGTTTCTCAGCTCCAGCATTAAGGCTCTCAGCTCCTTCAGTTCAGTCAAGATGTCCTGGTGGTCCATGGTAGCAGGTGGTACACCTCCATCCTTGCCTAGAGACAGCAGTCCACAGAGACAGACTGATCAGCAGAAATCCGCAAACTCCATTCCCATTGAAATGCACAGGCAGAATCCACTCTGACCGCGCCCTAACAAAGTATTTCTACATTGCAGTATTGAGACTTTTACACGCACACGCACACACACACACACACTTTTTTTTTTTTTTTTTTTTTTTGCTAGTTGTTTTTATCGCTCTGACCTTGGACACTGCACTATTAGGTTGTGTTAGTAGCTTTTTTTTTGTATTTTCTGCTTGTGTTTGACATGATGTAGAGATACTTGTTGCACTAACTAGCATTGACTGTTATGGTCACTTTGATTTGGGCACTGTATTATATTGATAGTTGTGCTTAGGACACTTTATGTATGGTCACTTTTGATCTGGGCACTGTATTATATTGATAGTTGTGCTTTAGGACACTTTATGTATATACAGTATGTGTTCCCTTTCTTGTTGTACCTTGCTCTTACTGTACTTTGTTCTTGTTTTTCTTTTTTTCATACTTCTCTGTATCTTTGTAAATAACCTTATACTGCTGTGCTGCCTCTGGGCAACTGATTTCCCCCCTTGGGATAATAAAGGTATCCACACACACACACACACACATACACACACACACACACACACACACACACACACACACACACACACACACACACACACACACAACGGAGCAATTAGCCGACAATGACTCACAGGGACTGGATGGCCATCAATGTCCTTCTCAATAGAAAAAGCTATTAAAGTGTTATGTTGAGTCTCGGTGGTCTCTCCTCCATTTATCAGGGTGAGTCTAGACAGACACAACAGCACCTCCAGGTGGAGCAGCAGGGCAACTGCAGCCTTCATCCTTAAAGCTTTTACCTGTTCTTGGGGGAGGATTATGTGAAGAATTGTTACTCTGTGGATAAAAGCATGACATTTGGTAAAGATGTCCCTTGGGTCATCCTAAAACATCCTAGAAGTGGTGCCAAAAATAAAAATAAATCTTACCAGGGCAGGGAGTGAGTTATGGACAAAATTCAAAAGGATTTGGTACGGTACATACATTGAGTTCCCAAAAATAGAAATACTTGAAATAAAAAAATTGAAAAAAATCAGATGGTGTTGTAGGAGTCTTAATCAGAGGAAAATGTAATAAATCATAAATCATGCTCTAATTTACATATGGGGGATATTTTTCACAATAATAACTACATGTTCTAGACATTCTAATGATCACCAAAAAAAAAAAATAGTACAGGCATTTTACTTATGTTTCTGTGAGGAATAGCTTCCATGAAAAAGTGAGATGTTGTTTACTTTCTACATATAGGGTTACCGTATAGAGCAGGGGTCTTCAACGTTTTCATTTATACGTACCAACATTTTTAAGATTTTAAGATCACCCAAGTAAAAATGTACCACATTTCATGCTTTTGAGATTTGTGTCTTTTGCATCATCTGTCAACAACTGCAATTCGAGAATCCTTTGGGTGCTTAGGATGTCTTAAGATGCCCCAAGGGTCTCATGGGCCAAATGGCATGCATCTATGAGATTTCAGAGGCTTTTTGAGCCAATCGCCAACAATGTTGGTATCTATCTAGGTCGTCCTCAGACGAGCCCTCCATCGTTGTTTCCAGTCATCTCGGTTCTCCATACATCTGGCCAGCTCATTGGTGTTCTGTGTCCCTACGTCTTCCTTGAGTATGTCCACGTATGTTTTTGTGGGACGTCCTCGCGGCCGGTGCCCGTGTGTTGGCTCCCACAGTACCAATTTGCTGGCTGGAAGCTCCTGGTGTCTTTGGCAGTGTCCTGCTAGTCTCATTCTTCTGGTGGCAATTTTCTCGCTTACCTTTGGTATTCCCTCATACAGGCTCTCGTTTGTAACATGTGCACTCCTGTTGATGTTGAGTACTGCACGCAACATTCTAGTGTAGCACCCGTCTAGAGACTTCTGCAGGGTTGGCTTCAGGGTCCAGCATTCACTGCCATAGAGGAGAACAGACTCCACCGTTGCAAAGAAGAAGCTAAGTTTGATTTGGCGGGGGAGGTTAGAGTTCCATACACTGTTCATGCCGTTCAGGGCCCTCCAAGCGAGTGCCTTCCTTACTTTAAGGTCTTTCTCAGTTGAGTCGACCCATGCGCCCAGGTACTTGAAGTCCTTGACTTCCTTCAACACAGCTCCTTCTGTTGTTGTCAGAGGTGAGTGATCAGGTAGGTTATAGGTGATAACCTCAGTTTTCTTAGCGTTTAGCCTGAGACCAACTTTGGCACACTCTATCTCCACCCTGTTCAGGAGTTCTTGTGCTTGTTCCATGCTGTCGGAGAGCAGGCTGATGTCGTCCGCATAGTCCAGGTCTGTCAGAACTACTGCGGGATGCCGTCTTGACCTCCTTGGTGTTAGCGTGAAGCCAAGCTCTTGTTCCCGTCCCCCTATGGCTTTCCTGAGCGCATAATCTAGAACTATGATGAAGAGGTAGGGGGCTAGGGTGTCTCCTTGCATTACCCCAGCTCGGATGTCAAACACCTCACTGCTGCCATCTGGGGTCACCACTTTGGCCCTTGTTTTTGCGTACATGGTCTCGATAGCCCGGAGAATGTTGGGAGGGACATTGTAGGCCTCAAGGATCTTCACCATCTTGCTTCTGTGGATAGAATCAAAAGCCTTTTTGAAGTCAATGAAGCACAGTACAGCTGCTAGGTTGTTCTTTTTCACCTCCTCTATTAATCTCCTTAATGCCAGGATCTGTGCTACGGTTGTTCTCTCCTCTCGAAAACCATTTTGGTTCTCTCTCAGGTGAGGGTCGATGGCATGCCGTATCCTGTTCAGTATCATTCGGTTGAAGACCTTAGCAGTGATACATGTCAGGCTGATGCCTCTGTAGTTGTCTGGCTTTGAGAGGTCTCCAGCTTTAGGCACCGGGATGATATTAGACAGAGACCATATTTCAGGTTGCTTGTTGTGCTGTAGAGCATTGTTGCAAAAGTCTAGGATGAGGTTGTCTAGGTCGCAGTTCTTCAAGACCTCTGGGGGTATGCCATCCGGCCCAGCACTCTTTCCCTCTCTTAGGGTGGATTTTGCCCTGGCGAGCTCGCTGATTGTGAAGGGTCCATCGTCGATGTTCAGGCCCTGGAGGACTGTCGGTATATTTTCCTCCTCTCCCTCTTCCACTGATGTTCCCAGGAGCCTCTGGAAGTGGTCGAACCATGTTGCCACCCTCTCCTCTGGACTGTGTCCCTCCACCTGGCCCTCCTTGGCCCTCTTCCGCCCTGTCATCTCATTTATTACCTTCCAGGCCTCCCCGTATTGCCTTTCACCTTGCGCTGCCTGCACTCTTCGCACACTTTCCATCACTTCTTCCCCTTTGATGGCGTCGTAGGTGCTGAAGAGAGACTGTTTGGCCTCGTTCAGTGTCTCGCGACCCTCCTCTGTTGGTTCACGCTCAAAGTTGAGTCGTGCTTCCTCCATCCTGCCTCGTGCTGCTACAACCTTCGGGTGTCTGGACCGTGGTGGTGCTCTTACTCTGTTCAGCACTGGCACGCACAGTCTGGTCGCCTCCTCATTCGCTGTGATGAATCTCCCATATTCACGGCTGGGCTCCTCTCCCCTATCCAGCTGCCGAAAGCGCTTCCTGACTTCCTCCGAGTACCTGGTTTGGAGGCCCGGATTGGTCGTGAATGCCTTCCAGTCATGACGAATCTTGGGGCTTGGCTTGGGGACCCTGAGGCTCAGTCGTACCCTCATGGAGACCACACGGTGGTCAGAGCCTACAGAGCTGAACGTGCTGTATGGCTCAGCGTTCAGGATGGAATTCCTCCACTTTTGCCTCACTAGGATGTAGTCCAACTGGTATAGCCTAGGTAGCTCCCCAGGCCTTGAGGCTCGGTCTCTGAAAGTCCATCTCTTCCCTGTTCTCTTTCGGAACATGGTGTTCGCTGCCAGGAGCTGGTGTTCCATGAGAAGGGCTTTGAGGTATGTGCCGTTGCGGTTGGTAGACTCATGGTATGGGAATGGTGCATCCTCCTGTCCAATCCTGGCGTTGAAGTCGCCAAGGATTGCCAGGAAGTTGTGCGCTGGGACACCACGGACTGCTTCTGTGAGGTCCTCATAGAACTCCTCAACCTTCTCAGGTAGTGCCGTGTTAGTGGGCGAGTACACCACTATGACTGTTGTTACTGGGTTACCTGCAAACTCAGCTATGAGGATCCTTTCAGTGTGCTTGTGTACCCGTCGGAGAGCTCTGCGCGCCAGAGAACCCAGCATTATTCCCACACCCCCTGTTGCAGCCTGGGCCCCGTTTCGCCCCGCAGATGCAGTGATGAACGTGCGTTTCTCTACTTGGTGGTAAACTATCTTGTCGCCAGTGTGGACTCTTCTGTGTTCCTGGACTCCCAGGATCTCTACCCCCTGTTCTTCAGCACAATGTGCCAATTCCACCAGTCTAGCTTCTTCTCTCACTGTGCATGCGTTGAAGGTCCCCATTACAAATGGTCTCCGACAACGCATGAGTGCATTGGATGGGATGCTGTGGTCAGACAGAACCCTCCCTCGTTCCCGTGGGTTTGAGGCCCTGTCGTCATGATGTCCTCCGGAAGGAGGACCAGCACCACCATCCGCCGAGATGCTCCTGCGGACTCCCGCCGCTGGAAGTATAGGATTTGAGATGACTTTGTTCTTCATGGTTGGCTTTTCAATGCTAGTTAAGGACTGTGGGGTCGCAAATTCTCACAGTCCTGGTTTTTACCTCAGAGTGACCTTCTCCTAGGTGGGTTGCCTACCATGGCTAAGAGCCCCACCCGCCCCGACTGATAGCTCAGATTGCCGGATCTGAATGGTGCACATGCCATTTTTAAATTGGTCAATAATTCACTTCCTGTTTAAGATTTGTTTTGGGCATCCCTTCTAGGATGTCTTAGGATTCTTAGTTCAAATAATTAGATTGATTATTACAGTCTGCTTGATGTGTAACACAGCTTTAAACATATACTGTAGCAGCCAGTGGTACATATACAGCAGGGGTCTTCGTTACTACAGGGGGTCCTCCAAATCTTTATGTGATAGACACTTTTTTTCCTCCTTTTTTATATTACCACTTGAACCCAAGTGTCCATATTCTGAGAACTTTAGCCAAAAATAGCCGATCTACAAGCTCACAACGCCTCGCACTGCGAGGCGTTGTGAGCATGTAGATCGGCTATTTTTGGCAAAGGTTTGGTTCAGAGGGGAAAAAGAGCACACCAAGTACAGAGTGAAAGGTCAAGTTTATTAAGTATTGACGGTTCAAGCGGTTGATTATCTGAAAACACAAATTTACATGAATTCAAAATATACTGATGTTTATGCTGTCAAACGATGAAACTATATGGAATCTATGAACAGGTTGTGCGGGTCCCTGGCCCTGCTTCATCTCTCTCTCAACTAAGGGGTCCTTGGCCTGAAAACGTTGAAAACCTCTATACAATGACTCCTTGGCCATAAAATAGGCCACAACAAACTACCTTTTTGTGTCCACAAGACATAATATTGTCAATAGAAAAAATGGTTGGAGTAGGGTTTGAATTCATGAAAACTATTCAAGATCAGGTGGGTAAGCGCACATCATGGCGCGGTTCTAGCCCTGAGCAGCAGGGGGTGCTGCAGGGAGCTTCCGAAAATTGGCGTTTTTTCGCGGATTTGATCGCGTTTTATTCGGGTTTCCGCGGTTTATTTCTTTGCAAGCTGTATACCATTTTAAAGCTAAGATTCTTGTGATTCCGAATCCGCAAACCATTTGATTATAGCACCGAAACTCACGCCGCAAACAACGCAGAAGTCCGACATAAACAATAAAGGTTTCCGCGGTTTATTTTTTTGCTAAACAATCGGGAACGGCACACAACACTTTCCCTTTGCATCTCTCCACATGCACCAGCCAGTAGATGGAATTCTAGGTACCAACACTCCAACAGACAGACAACACCAGTGTCATATAATCATTCAGTTCCAAAAGCTAGGTCAGAATCAGACATTGGTGAAGAAATCGTTTGGTAAGGAATTTATTCCCAGCTTTGACAGGTATTCTGATTGTATTCCCTGACTATACAGTCGCATATACTGTACTTGCTTCACTGTTTCGAACATGGTGGAGTTGACCTTCTCAGCTAGGATTTCAAAGAGCTCTTCCTTGTTCATCGTTTTATCTTTTTTATAAATGAAATCAGAGAACTTATGGGGAAGCTTAGAATGCAGAAATTAAAATGATAGGATGTTGAGTGTAGATGTAAACTGAAAGGTAGACCAAAATAGGCCTATGCCAGGTTATGCATGCAGACTGCCGTTGTCAACTGTTTAAACAGCCATTTAGAATTTCTTAAACATGGATCCCTTCCTAACAAGCGATCAAACAAATAAGTAACCCCTTCTAGGATAAGGAGCGGTCAATTTATACGTACCAACATTTTTATGATTTTAAGATCACCCAAGTAAAAATGTTCCACATTTCATGCTTTTGAGATTTGTGTCTTCTGCATCATCTGTCAACAACTGCAATTTGAGAATCCTTTGGGTGCTTAGGATGTCTTAACCCTTAAGTTCTGTTCAGATTCACTACACCTTCGTTCTGTTCGGGTCATTTTGACCCGGTGGATATTTGGTTTAAAAAAAACAACACTAATATAAATTTTAACTTAACAAATCATCATGATACATTGACTTTGACTCAATACCAAACAATTCATATGATATATTTGGTAAATGTTTGCATTTCTGCTTTGCTATATCACATTAAACACTGAAAGATCTAGGCGTTTTTACTGATTTAGCTGAAATCCATGTAAAAAAAACTACTTCATTTAATACTGGGCAATATTGCTCATGCTTATAGGAAGGGGGGGAGGGTTCGGAATGGGGCTTCGGAAGGGGGGTGTTAGAAGTGGGGGTGACTGTGTGTCTGTGTTTTGGCATAATACTGTGTATTTCTGTGCTTCTGGGTCAAAATGACCCGAACAGCACTTAAGGTTCAAAAAATATGAGGGGGGTGTAGCATGGGTGTAGTGCAAAAAAAAAATTTTTACATGTTCATCTCAGAAGAATCTTTAAGGCCAGTGAGTTTCAGGTGGAAACATTTTTAACTTCTACCTTTTTTTTCCAAATGAAAATGTGAAACGGGTCAAAATGACCCGAACAGCACTTAAGGGTTAAGATGCCCCAAGGGACTCGTGGGCCAAATTGCATGCATCTATGAGATTTCATAGGCTTTTTGAGCCAATCGCCGACAATGTTGGTGGCCATTTTAAAATTGGTCAATAATTCACTTCCTGTTTAAGATTTGTTTTGGGCATCCCTTCTAGGATGTCTTAGGATTCTTAGTTCAAATAATTAGATTGATTATTACAGTCTGCTTGATGTGTAACACAGCTTTAAACATATACTGTAGCAGCCAGTGGTACATATACAGCAGGGGTCTTCGTTACTACAGGGGGTCCTCCAAATATTTGTGTGATATAGACACCTTTTTTCCCTCCTTTTTTATATTAACCACTTGAACCCAAGTGTCCATATTCTGAGAACTTTAGCCAAAAATAGCCGATCTACAAGCTCACAACGCCTCGCACTGCGAGGCGTTGTGAGCATGTAGATCGGCTATTTTTGGCAAAGGTTTGGTTCAGAGGGGAAAAAGAGCACACCAAGTACAGAGTGAAAGGTCAAGTTTATTAAGTATTGACGGTTCAAGCGGTTGATTATCTGAACACACAAATTTACATGAATTCAAAATATACTGATGTTTATGCTGTCAAACGATGAAACTATATGGAATCTATGAACAGGTTGTGCGGGTCCCTGCTTCATCTCTCTCTCAACTAAGGGGTCCTTGGCCTGAAAACGTTGAAGACCTCTGATATACAGTATATAGCCTACTGAAACCCAAGAGGGCGATAGCAAGAGGGTGCAAAAGACCTGTACTTCCCGTTTCTGTGTGACGTAGGTAGATACATGTTTAGGAGGCGGAAGCATGTTTGGAGTCTATTCATTTACAATGGGAGAGCTAACGTGAACACAGAGCAAAATAATAGTTCAGAAGCTATAGTCACTGAACTAAATATTGGACCAGATCATCACAAGCCACATAATATTAACAAAATTGTCATACTAAAGTGGCTTTTTTCAGGGACACAACAACTGAGAAAATCAACTTTATTATTGCTCTTTAGCTGTCCCAGCAACACACTCTCGCGGGATCTATAGCACCAGTAAACAGGACGTGCGCGAGATTTGCCGTCAGAGCCGGCACCTACTTAGGAGTCTATTTGTAGGATTTGTGTAGCCTACCATGTCGCACTCTAGTGGATCCAATGAGGATGAGCTATCTTCATTAATTAAATATCTTTGCTGAAACTCACCCAAAGAGACTCACCTCCCACAGGCTTCCTGGTTGGTTCCTAGGTTGGTTCTGGGCAGTGGCAAAGGACCCAAAGGTAGTTTCAGGCTGCCTTTTATAGTGCCTGACTCCATTGTAGGGAGTATGCTCGGTCCATCCTACTGGATCACGACTGTGGGTTTTTGACTTATAGTCAATTTACAATTGCAATTTACAATTTAGGCATTTAGCAGAAATATTCAAGTTATCGTAAGTGAAGACAGTGTGCGGGACTCCTTTCCTCCATTCACAATATTCTTTTTAGAAAATAGCGAATCTACAAGCACACAACATGACGTAGCCGGAATGTATAGAACTTAAGTGCTTAGGCTACGTATGTTTTTTTTTAATAATCAAAATGTACAAAGTAGGCCTAACTAAGGTTTTCACATAATTATTGTGGAGTAAAAAGTACAATAGGCCTATTTGCCTTTGAATGTAGTGGAGTAGAAGTACTGAAATTCGGGAAAACTCAAGTAAACTAAAAAAAAAATACATCAAAATTGTGGTTTACAAGATTAATCACAGACAGACAGACAGACAGACAGACATATATCCACGAGTTTCCTACGCCCCATAGTGCATTGCGCAAACGTCTGCACCGAGGTTCCGCTGCCGATTTACAAGCTCACAACGGGTTGCATCTGCGATGCGACGTGAGCTTGTATGTGTGCTGTTAAACCCGGAAGTTTGGTCCTGATAGTCTCCAGTAAACTCCCGCGGAAACTTGTGGATAGGCTCTAATGCAGCTCGAGAGCGAGTCACAGGTTCGATTCCCGAGCCCGATATTACTCCCTGTTAAATTAAAAATCACACCCGTGTGAACTGAGCGGTGGAGTCTGTGCGCGCGTGTGTGTGTGTGTGTGTGTGTGTGTGTGTGTGTGTGTGTGTGTGTGTGTGTGCGTGCGTGCGTGCGTGTGTGTGAGTGTGAGTGTGCCTTGCCTGTTCTGGCCTGGCCTGAACAACAGCGCCCCTCCCTTAACATGTGTGGTCAGAAAAGGTACTACACCACAGGCTTGAGGCTACATACAGACCCACCCACCCACCCACATACATACATACATACGTACATACATACAAACAAACATACATACCTACACACACGGCCACGCTATGGAGACGGTGTGACCACCGCTCAAAAACTTCACACATCCTGCCATTGGCAACAAAAGCAGCTGACAATGTTACCAGAAACACATAAAGAGATAGCCCTGATCTTTTCCCCATACATCTGGCAAAGCCATATATGGTTATTACATTCTAACCTCATATATGATTGGCTGTGGGGCGTAACCTATGTCAGACCCCGTCTTTGTACTGTCCAGTGGCGTCATTTCAGAAAAAGCTAAGGTATGGCAACATGACTGGTGTCTTGCACGTGCGCGAAGGCACGCGTGCAAGACACCAGTCATGTTGCCATACCTTAGCAACAGGCATGATAGATTTATTTTAAGAAGTACATTTTATTTTGTTCCCTGTTTCTACAGTTTCTTGGGCTGGATATGGCAGCCTGGAACGGTTGTTCAAGTGCAGCTCAACTTGGCATGTTAGTACACATGCCACAATTAACAATAATGAATTGCACCTGTGCAGCTGACCTACGGAATCTGGGAATATAGCATCTTGTCAAGATGGGGAGAATAAAAGTGTAGAGAATATAATTATAATACCTTGTTAAAGTGACTATTTTGTTAAATTTTGCATTTATAGTTATTTTACTGTCATTTAACAACATAATAACCAGCACAGATAGACAAAGAGACATTCACGGATTTATATTTAAAAGTAACTTTTATTTTCCCCCCTGGACCCAAGGTATGGCAGCTGCATACCCCTGCCATACCCAATTGACGCCCCTGGTACTGTCGTGGCAGAACTTGGTAAATAAATAATGAAGATAACATAGTGTTCTCCTCTTTCAGGCGAGCCCACAACTACCTGTTTTATATCTGTCATAGAGGGGAGACTTGCCTAGTTCCCCTTTAAATGCATTGAGTTTCACCAATTAGGTCTCACATAATCCCACACAATCACATGTGGCTTTGTGCAGAGGCAACGCAATCATAGTTGTGGGCTCGCCTATAAGGCGAGCACACTTTAGATATTGTCATTAGTGTGGTTGCCCTTACAGGGCAACACACTATAGTTCTAGGGAAACTTTATTTATTTTTTAGTGTGGTTGCCCTAACAGGGCAACACACTATAGTTCTAGGGAAACTTTATTTATTCTTCTTTCTTTGGGGGATAAACTTTATTTTGACGCCTTTCACGGCCCACAGTTTTTGCGCCACACACTCGCGCCGTATGTCAAATCGACCGGCTTCATCGGGAATCGTGTGCTATCATTTTGCTAAGAGAAAGGTTGTATCCTTTAATTGATATGAATTTATTAGTGAATTAATTTTCCCCATTGACTTATAATGGGAATCACAAAAACTCACATTCAATTATTTTTCTCTCACAAACCATTGGGGCTACAGTTTCAAAACTTGGAGAGGAGGTTCATAATGCAGGCAAGGATTAACTGAAAAATAATTACATCATTCGGCCTCATGGTGGCGCTATAACAGCCCACTTTACGTTTCGGCCTGTAACTCTTGAACCGTAGGTCGGAAATTTAAAATTCCCTTTTCCCTGGATTCCTTGGGTCATGACGCATCTCCTCATATAGGCCACGCCCATTTGCGTCAGGATAGATTTTCCGCCATTTTGAATTTTCTTCAAAACACACTTTTTGCTCCTTTTCCTACATATTTTCTCCAAATGTCACAAAAATCGGTACACATGATCTATGGACTCATGCGATAAACATATTCAAACGATATTTTAATAGTCCATACCGTTTCTCCGTAACAGCCTTCCAAATTTAGTGGGAGGGGCCTATTTAGCAAAAAATAGCCATAAATTGCGAACAAAACATCCAATCAACACCAAATTTTAACCACAAGTCAGGGGTGGGATACTCAACGAATTCCCAAAAGCATTTCCACTTCGACCCATAGGGGGCGCTACAAATGCGCAAAACGTAACCGTTTTGTGCCAAAATGCGTTTTTCAGGATGAACGACCATCTCAAAACAAAATGCAAACGATCCCGAGAGAGACGTGACAACATAATCACCTTGCAAAATGTGTGGGAGGAGCCTATTTCTTAAAAACAAGAAACCATATCCTTACATCACGAACTCAGGATCCGACCGGCACCTTTTCAACGGCCCCGATGGTATCCGTCCCGACGTCGTCTCCCTCCGACCCCTGCATTTTCCACAGGGTCCCGGCGGCGCGCCCCACTGCTCGCGCCGGGGCGGGGCGGGCAACCACACTCGCAATTTCACAAATTGCACATTTTCTAGTTCTTTATTCTTCTTGATAAGACTTTTTTCGGCGCGTTTCACGGCCCACAGTTTTTGCGCCACACACTCGCGCCATATGTCAAATCGACCGGCTTCATCGGGAATCGTGTGCTATCATTTTGCTAAGACAAAGGTTGTATAGTTTAATTGATATTAATTTATTAGTGAATTAAATTTCCCCATTGACTTATAATGGGAATTGCAAAAACTCACATTCAATATTTTTTTTCTCGCAAACCATAGGGGCTACAGTTTCAAAACTTGGAGAGGAGATGTATAATGATATCAAGGATTAAATAAAAAATAATTTTGTCAGTTGGCCTCATGGTGGCGCTATAACAGTCCACTTTACGTTTCGGCCTGTAACTCTTGAACCGTAGGTCGGAAAATTAAAATTCCTTTTTCCCTGGATTCCTTGGGTCATGACGCATCTCCTCATATAGGCCACGCCCATTTGCGTCAGGATAGATTTTCCGCCATTTTGAATTTTCTTCCAAACACACTTTTTGCTCCTTTTCCTACATATTTTCTCCAAATGTCACAAAAATCGGTACACATGATCTATGGACCCATGCGATAAACATATTCAAAGGATATTTCGATAGTCCATACCGTTCTTCCGTAACAGGGTTCCAAAGTTAGCGGGAGGAGCCCGTTTCGTAAGAAGTAGCCATAAATCAGAAACGAAACATCCAGTCAACACCAAATTTGAACCACAAGTCACGGGTGGGATATTCAACAAATCCCCAAAAGCATTTCCAGTTCGACCCATAGGGGGCGGCAGGGCAGGCAACCACACTCGCAATTTCCCAAATTGCACATTTTCTAGTTAGTGTGGTTGCCCTAACAGGGCAACACACTATAGTCCTAGGGAAACTTTATATACTAACTAGGGTAACCAAAAGTTTGACGGCTTTCTTCGCCCACAGTTTTTGCGCCACACACTCGCGCCATATGTCAAATCAACCGGCTTCATCGGGAATCGTGTGCTATGATTTTGCTAAGAGAAAAGTTGTATCGTTTAATTGATATTAATTTATTAGTGAATTAATTTTCCCCATTGACTTATAATGGGAATCACAAAAACTCACATTCAATTATTTTTCTCTCACAAACCATTGGGGCTACAGTTTCAAAACTTGGAGAGGAGGTTCATAATGCAGGCAAGAATTAACTGAAAAATAATTACATCATTCGGCCTCATGGTGGCGCTATAACAGCCCACTTTACGTTTTGGCCTGTAACTCTTGAACCGTAGGTCGGAAAATTAAAATTATTTTTCCCTGGATTCCTTGGGTCATGACGCATCTCCCCATATAGGCCACGCCCATTTGCGTCAGGATAGATTTTCCGCCATTTTGAATTTTCTTCAAAACACACTTTTTGCTCCTTTTCCTACATATTTTCTCCAAATGTCACAAAAATCGGTACACATGATCTATGGACTCATGCGATAAACATATTCAAACGATATTTCGATAGTCCATACCGTTCTTCCGTAACAGGGTTCCAAAGTTAGCGGGAGGAGCCCGTTTTGTAAGAAGTAGCCATAAATCAGAAACAAAACATCCAGTCAACACCAAATTTTAACCACAAGTCACGGGTGGGATATTCAACAAATCCCCAAAAGCATTTCCAGTTCGACCCATAGGGGGCGGCAGGGCAGGCAACCACACTCGCAATTTCCCAAATTGCACATTTTCTAGTTAGTGTGGTTGCCCTTACAGGGCAACACACTATAGTTCTAGGGAAACTTTATTTTTTTTTATTATTTATTCTAGATAAACCTTTTTTCGGCGTGTTTCACGGCCCACAGTTTTTGCGCCACACACTCGCGCCATATGTCAAATCGACCGGCTTCATCGGGAATCGTGTGCTATCATTTTTCTAAGAGAAAGGTTGTATCGTTTAATTGATATTAATTTATTAGTTAATTAATTTTCCCCATTGACTTATAATGGGAATCACAAAAACTCACATTCAATAATTTTTCTCTCACAAACCATTGGGGCTACAGTTTCAAAACTTGGAGAGGAGGTTCATAATGCATGCAAGGATTAATTGAAAAAAAATTACATCATTCGGCCTTATGGTGGCGCTATAACAACTCACTTTACGTTTTGACTTATAACTCTTGAACCGTAGGTCGGAAAATTAAAATTATTTTTTCCCTGGATTCCTTGGGTCATGACGCATCTCCTCATATCTCCCCCGCCCATTTGCGTCAGGATAGATTTTCCGCCATTTTGAATTTTCTTCAAAACACACTTTTTGCTCCTTTTCCCACATATTTTCTCCAAATGTCACAAAAATCGGTAGACAAGATCTCTGGACCCATGCAATAAACATATTCAAGCGATATTTCGATAGTCTATACCGTTCGTCCGGAACAGGCTTCCAAAATTAGCGAGAGGTGCGCGTTTCGCCAAAAATAGCCATAAATCACAAACGAAACATCCAGTCAACACCAAATTATAACCACAAATAGCAGGTGGGATATTCAACAAATCCCTAAAAGCTTTTTCACTTCGACCCTTAGGGGGCGCCACAAATGCGCAAAACGTAACCATTTCGTGCCAAAACGCGTTTTTCAGGGGGAACGACCCTCTCAAAACGAAACACAAACGATCTTGGAAGTAACGCGACAACGTAATCGCTTGCCGAAACTCGTGGGAGGAGCCTATTTCTTTAAAACAAGAAACAGTATCGTTACATCAGGAACGCAGGATCCGACCGGCACCTTTTCCAATCGCGCGTCGCACGGCCCCGACGGTATCCGTCCCGACGTTGTCTCCCTCGGACCCCTGCGTTTTGCTCAGGGTCCCGGCGGCGCACCCCCGCGACTCGCGCCGGGGCGGGGCGGGCAACCACACTCGCAATTTCACAAATTGCACATTTTCTAGTTAGTGTGGTTGCCCTAACAGGGCAACACACTATAGTTCTAGGGAAACTTTATTTATTCTTCTTTCTTTGGGGGATAAACTTTTTTTCGGCGCGTTTCACCGCCCACAGTTTTGGCACCACACACTCGCGCCATATGTCAAATCGACCGGCTTCATCGGGAATCGTGTGCTATCATTTTGCTAAGAGAAAGGTTGTATCGTTTAATTGATATGAATTTATTAGTGAATTAATTTTCCCCATTGACTCGAATGGGAAAATGCAAAACCTCACATTCAAATATTTTTCTCTCGCAAACCATAGGAGCTACAGTTTCAAAACTTGGAGAGGAGATTCATAATTATTGCACGGATTAATCAAAAAATAAATACATCACTCGGCCTCATGGTGGCGCTATAACAGCCCACTTTACGTTTTGGCCTGTAACTCTTGAACCGTAGGTCGGAAAATTAAAATTATTTTTTCCCTGGATTCCTTGGGTCATGACGCATCTCCCCATATAGGCCACGCCCATTTGCGTCAGGATAGATTTTCCGCCATTTTGAATTTTCTTCGAAACACACTTTTTGCTCCTTTTCCCACATATTTTCTCCAATTGTCACAAAAATCGGTACACAAGATCTCTGGACCCATGCGATGAACATATTCAAGCGATATTTCGATAGTCCATACCCTTCGTCCGGGACAGGCTTACGAAGTTAGCGAGAGGGGCCCGTTTCGCCAAAAATAGCCATAAATCACAAACGAAACATCCAGTCAACACCAAATATTAACCACAAGTCGGGGATGGTATACTCAACGATTCATCAAAAGCATTTCCACTTCGACCCATAGGGGGCGCCGGGCAACCACACTCGCAATTTCCCAAATTGCACATTTTCTAGTTAGTGTGGTTGCCCTTACAGGGCAACACACTATAGTTCTAGGGAAACTTTATTTATTATTATTATTCTTTGGGGGATAAACTTTTTTTCGGCGCATTTCACCGCCCACAGTTTTTGCGCCACACACTCGCGCCATATGTCAAATCGACCGGCTTCATCGGGAATCGTGTGCTATCATTTTTCTAAGAGAAAGGTTGTATCGTTTAATTGATATGAATTTATTAGTGAATTAATTTCCCCCATTGACTTATAATGGGAATAGCAAAAACTCACATTCAATTATTTTCTCTCTCTTAAACCATAGGGTCTAAAGTTTCAAAACTTGGAGAGGAGATTCATAATAATTTTAAGAATTAATTAAAAAATAATTACATCATTCGGCCACATGGTGGCGCTATAACACCCCACTTTACGTTTTGCCCTATAACTCTTGAACCGTAGGTCGGAAAATTAAAATTATTTTTTCCCTGGATTCCTTGGGTCATGACGCATCTCCCCATATAGGCCACGCCCATTTGCGTCAGGATAGATTTTCCGCCATTTTGAATTTTCTTCAAAACACACTTTTTGCTCCTTTTCCCACATATTTTCTCCAAATGTCACAAAAATCGGTACAGATGATCTCTGGACCCATGCGATAAACATATTCAAGCGATATTTCGATAGTTCATACCGTTCGTCCGGAACAGGCTTACGAAGTTAGCGAGAGGGGCCCGTTTCGCCAAAAATAGCCATAAATCACAAACGAAACATCCAGTCAACACCAAATTTTAACCACAAGTCACGGGTGGGATATTCAACAAATCCCCAAAAGCATTTCCACTTCGACCCATAGGGGGCGCCACAACCGCGCAAAACGTATGCGTTTCGTGCCAAAACGCGTTTTTCAGGGGGAACGACCCTCTCAAAACGAAACACAAAGGATCTCGGGAGCGACAGGACAACGTAATCGCTTGGCGAAACTCGTTGGAGGAGCCTATTTCTTAAAAACAAGACGCCGTATCCTTAAATCACGAACGCAGGATCCGAACGGCACCTTTTAGAATCGCGCGTCGCGCGGCCCGACGGTATCCGTCCCGACGTCGTCTCCCTCGGGCCCCGGCGTTTTCCTCGGGGTCCCGGAGGCGCGTCCCCGCGGCTCGCGCCGGGGCGGGGCGGGCAACCACACTCGCAATTTCCCAAATTGCACATTTTCTAGTTAGTGTGGTTGCCCTTACAGGGCAACACACTATAGTTCTAGGGAAACTTTATTCTTTCTAGGGTAACCAAAAGTTTGACGGCTTTCTTCGCCCACAGTTTTTGCGCCACACATTCGCGCCATATGTCAAATCGACCGGCTTCATCGGGAATCGTGTGCTATGATTTTGCTAAGAGAAAAATTGTATAGTTTAATTGATATTAATTTATTAGTGAATTAATTTTCCCCATTGACTTATAATGGGAATCGCAAAAACTCACATTCATGTATTTTTCTCTCGCAAACCATAGGGGCTACAGTTTCAAAACTTGGAGAGGAGATTCATAATAATTGTAAGAATTAATAAAAAAATAATTACATCAGTCGGCCACATGGTGGCGCTATAACACCCCACTTTACGTTTTGCCCTATAACTCTTGAACCGTAGGTCGGAAAATTAAAATTCCTTTTTCCCTGGATTCCTTGGGTCATGACGCATCTCCTCATATAGGCCACGCCCATTTGCGTCAGGATAGATTTTCCGCCATTTTGAATTTTCTTCAAAACACACTTTTTGCTCCTTTTCCTACATATTTTCTCCAAATGTCACAAAAATCGGTACACATGATCTATGGACTCATGCGATAAACATATTCAAACGATATTTCGAGAGTCCATACCGTTCTTCCGTAACAGGGTTCCAAAGTTAGCGGGAGGAGCCCGTTTTGTAAGAAGTAGCCATAAATCAGAAACGAAACATCCAGTCAACACCAAATTTTAACCACAAGTCGCGGGTGGGATATTCAACAAATCCCCAAAAGCATTTCCACTTCGACCCTTAGGGGGCGCCACAAACGCACAAAACGTAACCGTTTCAGGCCAAAACGCGTTTTTCAGGGGGAACAACCCTCTCAAAACGAAACACAAATGATCTCGGGAGCGACGTGACAACGTAAAATCGCCTTGCAAAATTTGTGGGAGGAGCCCATTTCTTAAAAAACAAGAAACCATATCCTTACATCGATCTCGGGAGCGCATCCCCGCCGCTCGCGCCGGGGTGGAGCGGGCAACCACACTCGCAATTTCCCAAATTGCACATTTTCTAGTTAGTGTGGTTGCCCTTACAGGGCAACACACTATAGTCCTAGGGAAACTTTATTCTTCTAGATAAACTTTTATTTCGGCGCGTTTCACGGCCCACAGTTTTTGCGCCACACACTCGCGCCATATGTCAAATCGACCGGCTTCATCGGGAATCGTGTGCTATTATTGCGATAAGAGAAAAGTTGTATCGTTTAATTGATATTAATTTATTAGTGAATTAATTTTCCCCATTGACTTATAATGGGAATCACAAAAACTCACATTCAATTATTTTTCTCTCACAAACCATTGGGGCTACAGTTTCAAAACTTGGAGAGGAGGTTCATAATAATTTTAAGAATTAATTAAAAAATAATTACATCATTCGGCCACATGGTGGCGCTATAACACCCCACTTTACGTTTTGCCCTATAATTCTTGAACCGTAGGTCGGAAAATTAAAATTATTTTTTCCCTGGATTCCTTGGGTCATGACGCATCTCCCCATATAGGCCACGCCCATTTGCGTCAGGATAGATTTTCCGCCATTTTGAATTTTCTTCAAAACACACTTTTTGCTCCTTTTCCTACATATTTTCTCCAAATGTCACAAAAATCGGTACACATGATCTCTGGACCCATGCGATGAACATATTCAAGCGATATTTCGATAGTCCATACCGTTCGTCCGGAACAGGCTTACGAAGTTAGCGAGAGGGGCCCGTTTCGCCAAAAATAGCCATAAATCACAAACGAAACATCCAGTCAACACCAAATTTTAACCACAAGTTGCGGGTGGGATATTCAACAAATCCCTAGAAGCATTTCCACTTCAACCCTTAGGGGGCGCCACAAATGCGCAAAACGTAACCGTTTCAGGCCAAACCCATTGACTTATAATGGGAATAGCAAAAACTCACATTCAATTATTTTTTCTCTTGCAAACCATAGGGGCTACAGTTTCAACACTTGGAGAGGAGATGCATAATGAGTTCAAGGAATAAATAAAAAATAATATTGTCAGTCGGCCTCATGGTGGCGCTATAACAGTCCACATTACGTTTCGGCCTGTAACTCTTGAACCGTAGGTCGGAAAATTAAAATTATTTTTTCCCTGGATTCCTTGGGTCATGACGCATCTCCCCATATAGGCCACGCCCATTTGCGTCAGGATAGATTTTCCGCCATTTTGAATTTTCTTCAAAACACACTTTTTGCTCCTTTTCCCACATATTTTCTCCAAATGTCACAAAAATCGGTACAGATGATCTCTGGACCCATGCGATAAACATATTCAAGCGATATTTCGATAGTCCATACCGTTCGTCCGTAACAGGCTTCCAAATTTAGCGGGAGGGGCCCGTTTCGCAAAAATCAGCCATAAATCACAAACGAAACATCCAGTCAACACAAAATTTTAACCACAAGTCGCGGGTGGGATATTCAACAAATCCCCAAAAGCATTTCCACTTCGACCCTTAGGGGGCGCCACAAACGCGCTAAACGTAACCGTTTCATGCCAAAACGCGTTTTTCAGGGGGAACGACCCTCTCAAAACGAAACACAAACGATCTCGGGAGCGACGCGACAACGTAATCGCCTTGCGGAACTCGTGGGAGGAGCCTATTTCTTAAAAACAATAAACCATATCCTTACTTCAGGAACGCAGGATCCGACCGGCACCTTTTCTAATCGCGCGTCGCACGGCCCCCGCGCTATCCGTCCCGACGTCGTCTCCCTCGGACCCCCGCGTTTTGCTCAGGGTCCCGGCGGCGCATCCCCACGACTCGCGCCGGGGCGGGGCAGGCAACCACACTCGCAATTTCCCAAATTGCACATTTTCTAGTTAGTGTGGTTGCCCTAACAGGGCAACACACTATAGTTCTAGGGAAACTTTATTAGTGTGGTTGCCCTAACAGGGCAACACACTATAGTTCTAGGGAAACTTTATTTATTATTATTATTATTCTTTGGGGGATAAACTTTTTTTCGGCGCGTTTCACCGCCCACAGTTTTTGCGCCACACACTCGCGCCATATGTCAAATCGACCGGCTTCATCGGGAATCGTGTGCTATCATTTTTCTAAGAGAAAGGTTGTATCGTTTAATTGATATGAATTTATTAGTGAATTAATTTCCCCCATTGACTTATAATGGGAATAGCAAAAACTCACATTCAATTATTTTCTCTCTCTTAAACCATAGGGTCTAAAGTTTCAAAACTTGGAGAGGAGATTCATAATAATTTTAAGAATTAATTAAAAAATAATTACATCATTCGGCCACATGGTGGCGCTATAACACCCCACTTTACGTTTTGCCCTATAACTCTTGAACCGTAGGTCGGAAAATTAAAATTATTTTTTCCCTGGATTCCTTGGGTCATGACGCATCTCCCCATATAGGCCACGCCCATTTGCGTCAGGATAGATTTTCCGCCATTTTGAATTTTCTTCAAAACACACTTTTTGCTCCTTTTCCCACATATTTTCTCCAAACGTCACAAAAAACGGTACACAAGATCTCTGAACCCACGCGATAAACATAACCAAGCGATATTTCGATAGTCCATACCGTTCGTCCGGAACACGCTTCCGAAGTTAGCGAGAGGGGCCCGTTTTTCCAAAAATAGCCATAAATCATAAACGAAACATCCAGTCAACACCAAATTTTAACCACAAGTCACGGGTGGGATATTCAACGAATCCCCAAAAGCATTTCCTCTTCGACCCATAGGGGGCGCCACAAACGCGCAAAACGTAACCATTTCATGCCAAAACGCGTTTTTCAGGGGGAACGACCCTCTGAAAACGAAACACAAACAATCTCGGGAGTGACATGAGAACGTAATCACCTTGGAAAATTTGTGGGAGGAGCGGGCAACCACACTCGCAATTTCCCAAATTGCACATTTTCTAGTTTATTATTATTAGTGTGGTTGCCCTAACAGGGCAACACACTATAGTTCTAGGGAAACTTTATTTATTATTATTATTATTCTTTGGGGGATAAACTTTTTTTCGGCGCGTTTCACCGCCCACAGTTTTTGCGCCACACACTCGCGCCATATGTCAAATCGACCGGCTTCATCGGGAATCGTGTGCTATCATTTTTCTAAGAGAAAGGTTGTATCGTTTAATTGATATGAATTTATTAGTGAATTAATTTCCCCCATTGACTTATAATGGGAATAGCAAAAACTCACATTCAATTATTTTCTCTCTCTTAAACCATAGGGTCTAAAGTTTCAAAACTTGGAGAGGAGATTCATAATAATTTTAAGAATTAATTAAAAAATAATTACATCATTCGGCCACATGGTGGCGCTATAACACCCCACTTTACGTTTTGCCCTATAACTCTTGAACCGTAGGTCGGAAAATTAAAATTATTTTTTCCCTGGATTCCTTGGGTCATGACGCATCTCCCCATATAGGCCACGCCCATTTGCGTCAGGATAGATTTTCCGCCATTTTGAATTTTCTTCAAAACACACTTTTTGCTCCTTTTCCCACATATTTTCTCCAAACGTCACAAAAAACGGTACACAAGATCTCTGAACCCACGCGATAAACATACCCAAGCGATATTTCGATAGTCCATACCGTTCGTCCGGAACACGCTTCCGAAGTTAGCGAGAGGGGCCCGTTTTTCCAAAAATAGCCATAAATCATAAACGAAACATCCAGTCAACACCAAATTTTAACCACAAGTCACGGGTGGGATATTCAACGAATCCCCAAAAGCATTTCCTCTTCGACCCATAGGGGGCGCCACAAACGCGCAAAACGTAACCATTTCATGCCAAAACGCGTTTTTCAGGGGGAACGACCCTCTCAAAACGAAACACAAACGATCTCGGGAGCGACGCGACAACGTAATCGCCTTGCGGAACTCGTGGGAGGAGCCTATTTCTTAAAAACAATAAACCATATCCTTACTTCAGGAACGCAGGATCCGACCGGCACCTTTTCTAATCGCGCGTCGCACGGCCCCCGCGCTATCCGTCCCGACGTCGTCTCCCTCGGACCCCCGCGTTTTGCTCAGGGTCCCGGCGGCGCATCCCCACGACTCGCGCCGGGGCGGGGCAGGCAACCACACTCGCAATTTCCCAAATTGCACATTTTCTAGTTATTATTCTTTGGGGGATAAACTTTTTTTCGGCGCGTTTCACCGCCCACAGTTTTTGCGCCACACACTCGCGCCATATGTCAAATCGACCGGCTTCATCGGGAATCGTGTGCTATCATTTTTCTAAGAGAAAGGTTGTATCGTTTAATTGATATGAATTTATTAGTGAATTAATTTCCCCCATTGACTTATAATGGGAATAGCAAAAACTCACATTCAATTATTTTCTCTCTCTTAAACCATAGGGTCTAAAGTTTCAAAACTTGGAGAGGAGATTCATAATAATTTTAAGAATTAATTAAAAAATAATTACATCATTCGGCCACATGGTGGCGCTATAACACCCCACTTTACGTTTTGCCCTATAACTCTTGAACCGTAGGTCGGAAAATTAAAATTATTTTTTCCCTGGATTCCTTGGGTCATGACGCATCTCCCCATATAGGCCACGCCCATTTGCGTCAGGATAGATTTTCCGCCATTTTGAATTTTCTTCAAAACACACTTTTTGCTCCTTTTCCTACATTTTTCCTCCAAATGTCACAAAAATCGGTACACATGATCTCTGGACCCATGCGCTAAATATATTCAAGCGATATGTCGATAGTCCATACCGTTCGTCCGTAACAAGATTCCAAAATTAGCGGGAGGGGCCCGTTTTGCCAAAAATAGCCATAAATCACAAACGAAACATCCAGTCAACACCAAATTTTAACCACAAGTTGCGGGTGGGAAATTCAACAAATCCCCAAAAGCATTTCCACTTTGACCCTTAGGGGGCGCCACAAATGCGAAAAACGTAACCGTTTCAGGCCAAAATGCGTTTTTCAGGGGGAACAACCCTCTCAAAAGTTTTCCTCGGGGTCCCGGAGGCACATCCCCGCCGCTCGCGCCGGGGCGGGGCGGGCAACCACACTCGCAATTTCCCAAATTGCACATTTTCTAGTTATTATTCTTTGGGGGATAAACTTTTTTTCGGCGCGTTTCACCGCCCACAGTTTTTGCGCCACACACTCGCGCCATATGTCAAATCGACCGGCTTCATCGGGAATCGTGTGCTATCATTTTTCTAAGAGAAAGGTTGTATCGTTTAATTGATATGAATTTATTAGTGAATTAATTTCCCCCATTGACTTATAATGGGAATAGCAAAAACTCACATTCAATTATTTTCTCTCTCTTAAACCATAGGGTCTAAAGTTTCAAAACTTGGAGAGGGGATTCATAATAATTTTAAGAATTAATTAAAAAATAATTACATCATTCGGCCACATGGTGGCGCTATAACACCCCACTTTACGTTTTGCCCTATAACTCTTGAACCGTAGGTCGGAAAATTAAAATTATTTTTTCCCTGGATTCCTTGGGTCATGACGCATCTCCCCATATAGGCCACGCCCATTTGCGTCAGGATAGATTTTCCGCCATTTTGAATTTTCTTCAAAACACACTTTTTGCTCCTTTTCCTACATATTTTCTCCAAATGTCACAAAAATTGGTACACATGATCTCTGGACCCATGCGATAAACATATTCAAGCGATATTTCGATAGTCCATACCGTTCTTCCGTAACAGGGTTCCAAAGTTAGCGGGAGGAGACCGTTTTGTAAGAAGTAGCCATAAATCAGAAACGAAACATCCAGTCAACACAAAATTTTAACCACAAGTCGCGGGTGGGATATTCAACAAATCCCTAAAAGCATTTCCACTTCGACCCTTAGGGGGCGCCACAAATGCGCAAAACGTAACCGTTTCAGGCCAAACCCATTGACTTATAATGGGAATAGCAAAAACTCACGTTCAATTATTTTTTTTCTTGCAAACCATAGGGGCTACAGTTTCAACACTTGGAGAGGAGATGCATAATCAGTTCAAGGAATAAATAAAAAATAATATTGTCAGTCAGCCTCATGGTGGCGCTATAACAGCCCACTTTACGTTTCGGTCTGTAACTCTTGAACCGTAGGTCGGAAAATTAAAATTCCTTTTTCCCTGGATTCCTTGGGTCATGACGCATCTCCTCATATAGGCCACGCCCATTTGCGTCAGGATAGATTTTCCGCCATTTTGAATTTTCTTCAAAACACACTTTTTGCTCCTTTTCCTACATATTTTCTCCAAATGTCACAAAAATCGGTACACATGATCTATGGACTCATGCGATAAACATATTCAAACGATATTTCGATAGTCCATACCGTTCTTCCGTAACAGGGTTCCAAAGTTAGCGGGAGGAGCCCGTTTTGTAAGAAGTAGCCATAAATCACAAACGAAACATCCAGTCAACACCAACTTTTAACCACAAGTTGCGGGTGGGATATTCAACAAATCCCCAAAAGCATTTCCACTTCGACCCATAGGGGGCGGCGGGGCGGGCAACCACACTCGCAATTTCCCAAATTGCACATTTTCTAGTTATTTATCTATCAGGCAGGCAATCAGTAGACGGGATCTTCGGTTCCTTTCTACTCCTACATACTTAGTGAGAAAATGAAAATAAAAACATCAATGTGTTCAGTTTACAGTGGCGAAGTGTGCTATTATTTTTTATAGCAATCGGCCAAATGGTGGCGCTGTAGGAAGCCTTCGAAAGTGCGAACTTTGAACAGGTATAGCTCATGCTGTGTTTTAGGTACAGCCATGAAACCTGTATACACGTATGCGTCTCCTCATGCCGAACAACTTTTACACTCTGACTTTTGACCTCTGACCTTTAGATCCCCCAGAATTGTGAATTATATGAAAAACAGTAAAAATCTATCTCCTCCTGGGATTTTTGCATAACGCGCACAAAACTTTTTTCACATGAACTTTTGACCAATACGGTCAAACTGTCTGGTCGGATTTCTTTTAAAGTGAAATATAATTTTTTAATAGTTCAATCAATATTGCGGTTTTATGCAAATTATTCTTCGGCCTCTAAATCATACATGCAAAGTTACACGTTCATGGCATTTGGGAAAGATGTAGAGGGTTAGTCAAAGTATCACTGAAACCAATTTTATTCCAATCGGCCAAAGGGGGGCGCTATACGAAGCGTTTGAAAATTCAAACTTCAAACGGGCATAAGTCATGACTCGTTTCGTTTGAAGACATGCAACTTGTTACACGCGTGCTTTGACTCAAGCGGAAGACATCTGTGTTGTTGTTAAGTAAGCTCCGCCCTTCGATTTTCCGCCATTTTGAGCAGTTTGTAAAACGCGTAAACCCGCTTTTATTCTGGAATTTTCGCTCCACGTGCACAAAACTTTTTTTACGTGAACTTTGGACCAATATCTAAAGATCTGTCAGATCGGATTTCTTTAAAATTGAAACATGCTTTTTTAAATAAATTCAATGAATATTGCAGTTTTATGCAAATTATTCTTCTGCCTCTAAATCATACATGCAAAGTAACATGTTCATGGCATTTGGCAAAGATGTAGAGTGTTAGTCCAAATATCACTAAAACCAATCTTACCCCAATTGGCCAAAGGGGGGCGCTATATCATTTTGAGCAGTTTGTGAAACGCTTAAACCCGTTAGGATTTTTTTTTGCAATTTGCATGAAATATTCTACACACAATCTAAGGACCTTTATCTAATATGCCTATGAAGTGCACAGTCTGCACACACACACACAAAAAATAAAATAATGAATATAGCTGCAAGCAGCGATAAAGTGGCCAAAAACACCTCAAATCATGAACAAAGCCTGCAATGTGCGTGAAATCTTGCAAGCACATTCCCAATAGGTCAAGGAACAGATACCACCCTTCTTACATTGGCCTGTTATAGCGCCACCAGCGGGTCAACTTTTGCACAACACATTTTTGGAACAAAATGGACCAATCTTTGACGTCAGTAACGTCAAAGAGAGCACTGCCTGCGATCTTGACATTTTGTACTTTTATAGCCATTGTTTTCTGGCTTGAAGCGAGTCCACAATTGTTTCGAAGGAACAATATTTTTCTAGTTGACCTTATTGTCTGTCATTCTTGTACTATGTTTAACTATGTCTGTTGTTACTTTAATGGGGGAAATCTCGCTTTTGCGAACGCCCATCATTTCGACCAGAGGGTTAGCGACTCACTCTCCACAGAGGTTAAGGTTAGGGTGAGGGTTAGAGTCGGGTGTCGAAAAGATGACATGTAGTAACAGCGACACGCTCCCACTTTAATGTTTACCATATATTTTCCCCGTCTTTTTGCCACCATTTTAGGATAGTTACAATAGTGTTGCGGCTGGATGGCCACTTAGCCGGTTTTCCACAGGCCCAACTCCACACCACTCCACACCACACCGCCCACTTGTGTCAGGTTTTCCACTACAAGGAACTGGGTAGAGTGGTGTGAAAGTGGTACTTAACGTGGTACCAAAACGGCTCCACTCTCGAGTGGAGCCGTTTTAGTACCCCTATGCCAAGTGAGGCCAAATCAGTGACGTATACACGCTGCTGATACTGATTGGTCAGAGTCTCACGGCTGAGCTGTGTCTTTCAACACAACTTGAGACAGATTTTAGTATGCAGTCACGGCTGCAAATCAAATATAAAAGCAAAGCCTGTTTGTTTTATATATCTGTTTATAAAGAGGACGATTAGGCAGAATTGTGTTCCCCAGCGCTGCAGTTGAGATACCACAAAGCACCAAGGACATTAACCAACACAAACAGTGGACATAGGCTATATCGTCGCGAGTCGCAATTATCAACGGCAAATGCGTCAGCAATCCGTTATTTTATATAGATCTCAGTGAGATGTCTCCTGTTTGTATTTGTAACTGCATGTGTTGAATGGGGGAACGAATCTACAGTAGCCTACATGTACTGTACTGTAATGTTGCTGCGCTAGCATAGCCTCTACATTAGCTTACTTCTTTGTGTAGTTTGGCCAATAAAGTTATTATTTGACCATGAACATCCCGATGTTAGTCGTCGCTATAGTTGTAAAGACTTGATGAAGACCTGTGTGAGTGTGTGGCATCTAAAACATTGTCCACCACATCTCCGTGTTGAATGGGGAAAATAATCTACAGTAGCCTACATGTACTGTACTGTAGCTTAGCATGTATGCTAGCGCAACTAGCCTCTACTCTTCTTTGTGTAGTTTGGCCAATAAAGTTTTTATTTGACTATGTTCACCCCGACGTTAGTCGTCGCTATAGTTGTAAAGACTCGATGAAGACCTGTGTGAGTGTGTGGCATCTAAAACATTGTCCACCACATCTCTAAAAATAATTAGCGCAAGTTGGCATCTCCGTTGTGTTTACAGACTGAGAAGATCCTATCCAAGTATCCATATGTTGAAAGGGGCGTCGATTTCTTTCGGGAGCGGAGGGGAGGAGGGGGAGAGGGGAGGAGGGTGGGGGTACTGTAGTGGAAAACCTACATAAAAAATGCGGTGTGGTGCGGTGTCATGCCGTGTCGTGTAGTGTCGGGCTAAAAAGTGGTATGGAAAACCGGCTTTAGTGGAGAGAGCCAATCCTTGAGTAGCACCGGCCCACAGAGCAGAGAGACATCACATGATTGGCTCACTGGCTTGTCTATCATCTGAATACTGGCCTAGTAGCCCAATCACAGGCTACTGTCTGTGAACAGCTTACAAGCCCACAGCGTGCCGCTGCCTCGATGCGTTGATGTTCGGTTCGCGCCCGTTCCGGAGGGCCGGTCTGGTGGGCCGGTCCGGCCCAAGATGCCAGGGCTGAATTTATGTCCCAGTCCGCCCCTGATACCAATCAGTACATGTCATTGAGGGTGGGTTTTAATCGCAGATGGAGGTAGATTTGCTGGTATAACAATGCAGGGCAAGACTAAACTGTTTAGAATAAGATTACATACCAGTCATGTTGGGTTAGTCACAGTATAGATTAGATATCTATCTAATCCAGTGTTTCTCAACCTTTTTTTCTGTCCCAAGAATCCATGGGCACACCAACATAATTTGGGGGTGTAAATATCGTCACTGTCGGGAAGAAACCTTGTATCTCCAAGTTTCAAATTTGTAAGTTTCTTCGCAAAGTAAAGCCCTGCTTCATCATACAAGACTGTCGCACAACAGTAGTGAAAACAGCAGATCTACAAGCACACAACGCCTCGCACCGCGAGGCGTTGTGTGTGCTCTCTCTTGTAGTGCTTGTAGATTTAAAATGATAAATACAATACTGGCTTTCAAGCAGTTTCAAGGGGCACACTTGACCCTTCTCAGGGACACACCAAAGGTCCCCAGGCACAGTGGTTGAGAGACACTGAAATCTACCGTATACTGTAGTAAGTGCCTGAACCCCAGTATGCATGAGGCCATGCAGTAGCAAGAAAAGACACAAGCGGCAAGATCAGGCTGTGTCTAATGCAGAGGAGACCTCTTTGACATGTGTTATGTTTATTCTCCATGTTGACAATTTGTTCTCTAGATACAACTAAACTGACACGGATGTTTAATGCATGTTAAACTCGAAGACCTTTCAATAGGGTATATGCACATACACCATTTTGTTCTACTTCCGGGTGTCTTTCGACTTCCTTCACAGGTGTTTCTGATGATACTAATCAAGGGTCTGTTCCATTCTGGTCAAACAGAGTCAGGGTGTTGATATTGTGAATGTTGGCTCACTGGAAACACCAGTGGGTCTCAAAGTGTCCTTGAGTGGGTTCCAAATGTCCCCATACAGGTGTGTAACTCTGAGAGTGTACAAATGGAAGCAAATGGACCTGCAAGGATCCATTTGCTTCCATTTGTTGATTCCATTTGTACAGAGTTTATGGGGGTCCTTGAAATTAAAGAACCACTGTACAATAAATCAAACAGAGCCTTAATTAGTATCATCAGTAACACCTGTGAAGGAAGTCGAAAGACACCCGGAAGTAGAACAAAATGGCGTATATGCATATACCCATTAACACCCATTATCACACCCTCTAACTGCTTCATGCTGGACTCATTTCATAAATAACCCTCTGGTATAATAAAGGACTCTGACAGGAATCATTTCCATAGATAGCATACCAACCCATAACTAGAAATACTGTTCCTACAAAACAGTGTGGGCTCGCATGAAACACCATGTATGGGCACAAAGATCTACCCTTTGGCTGCTCCTCATTGGCTAAGGGCCCTGCCTTTGTACGGTCGTCATTTTGTTGAGGAGAATAACCTTGGTCTATAAGGTTTCGGTATAACATACTGATACTAGAAATACTGTTCCTACGAAACAGTGTGGGCTCGCTCGTGACTATATTCTGCAGCGTGCTAATTGTCATGTGAAGCTCAACCAATACTCCAGCTAACACCACTCCCAGATTGTCCGCACCTCAATTGCACCTCATTGGCTAAGGGCCCTGCCTTTGTACTGTCGTGGCGGAACTTGGTGTAGTATATTAAGAGTGGTAGAAGTCTTGTTTTCCCCGGCGGCTGAGACAGATGAGAGACACAAAGTTGTCCAGCTTCCCTTGCCAAATGGACAAAGTCTGGTTTATTACAAAATCAAGCAGTTACAGTCAGTTGGCGGGCACAAATTCTTCAAGCTTCGATGTGGCGAGAGGTTGTCAAGAAAAAGGCCCGGACCAATGCATGCACCTCTCTTATATACTGTATTCTGTAACCTGTGTCTACGCCTGGGCACATCGGGCGCACGCTGAGCGGCGCGCATACATGTCTCCCCTGTTGTCATATTCGTGTGTGTGGGGTACAGAATCAGTGCACCGGTGAGGTCAGCGGTTCCTCGCAGTTAATGCGCATACATGTCGTGCACGAACAACCAGTATGAACTGGTCTACCAGTAATACATAGGTGAGTTGCGTACGTTCGAGAGCTGAGATTCGAACCACATGTGTAGAGGGACTCAATAACATGTTTTGCCCGAGTATCGGGTGTGAGCTACGTGCGCCTTATAGTGCGCGAGAATTCATGCGCGTGCATGCACTAACGTGTGTCTATAGGGTGTCTCCTTTTTGACCGGAGCGCACGAACCTAAACTGGGATGTGTGCTGGGGTGCCGTGTGTGTCTGAGAAAATACAGCTGGTTCCTATAGAGAGCTATGCGCCGAGGCCCAGGTCAGAGAGGTCACTGTGTGCTGGGAAGCGTCCCTAGGTTGAGGCCCTAACGGTTGAGACTACAAATCCCTCTCTTTGAGCGAACGATAGGAGCTCACCCCTGGCCATTTACCGCCACAGAACGGGGTGCACCTAACCATGAACCGGAACATCAACCCATCACACAGTAGCCGATCTGAATGTACCAATCAATCCAATAAAAGACTACATAATACTGTAAAAAACAAAACAATACATGAACCATAAACATATAGGATCCAGAATAAACCAGACCACAAAACAAAAACAACTAAGTAAACTTAGAAATGATTAAACACGTTACACAAACAATGGATATAGTGACCTCTGAGCTTATGCCTACACTACATTCAAGCCATGCGGTGTAGATCACAAATAAAACATCAAAAAGAAAATATATATGGGCAAGAGAACCGAAAGAATACATATAATGCATTTAGCTAAAAGTGAGTAACAAACAATGATATAATGAATAATAAAAGCATGCACATCGGCGACGCTTAACCGCAACAACCTTTACTCATGTTTATGGCCTAAAAAACAACTAAAAACTGTCAATCAAAAACGCGCAGCTTCGCCAAACATCGTGGCATACCGTACCATGTGGTGTAATGAATGCTGGATGCACAAGAGAGGTAGGGAGAGTTGTGATTTAGAGGTAGGATGTATGAGACAGAATAATCAGATTGTTGACTCTGGGCAAAGCCGTGACATGTGTGTATGGGGCCAAAGAGTCGAGGTTGAACCTAGCGTCATCCGGGCCTTGGAGCCTCCTTAGTCTTCTGCCTCCCGGAACTGCAGCTTATCGATCTGCCATATGTCACCACGCTCGTGTGGATGGATATCGAAATAGTCCTCCGTGTACATGCTGTCGATCAGCACCTCATCCTTAATGACAGGATCCTCTTCTGGGAGAGAAGAGTCTGAGTGCTCCTCGACATGAATTGACGTCATCTGCAGCGCCTGAAAGCCCATGGCACGGTCGATGCCCCTGAAGATGAAGGAGCGGGCCAAAGGAATGCAACAGCATAAGATGAACGCAAGGACAAGCACAGCGATCAGAATGACAGCTCCGATCTGAGCCCAGTAGGTCCCCCAACCCCCAAAGGTGTCGGCAAACCAACTGTCCCAATTGTTCGTCACGCCGGCCTTCTCGTGCAATTCATCTCGTACCTCTCTTAATTTCTCCATTGCCAAGGTGAAGGATCCGTTAGGGGCAGTCATGTTCGGGATGAAGGAACAGCAGGAGGGCCCAACCATGGCGCAAACTCCCCCCCTCTCCGCCAACAGGAAGTCGAGCGCCTGCCTGTTCTGCAAAGTCATCAGGCTGGTAGCCGCCAACTGCTTCCCTATAGCCCCAAAAGCATCATAGGTATAGTTCATGAAGCGCTGAGTGTTGAAGGCAATAAAGTTGATCCACCTTGTGTTGACGCTGATGCCGATCGAAGGAAAGAAAAGAGCTGCCGTTATTAGCTTGCCGTGGTCTATGACCATGAAATCTTGAGGGATGTCATAAGGAACCCCGTGGCGGTCAACCGGTACTCTGTGACCTTTCATGTGTTCTTGTTCAAGCAGCTCTCTCTTGACTCTTCTAGGCACCAAGTCGCGTCTGTCCTGAAGTTCCTCAAAAGGGATGATGGCAATAGGCTGAACTGCCTGAACCCGGGCACATCGGCCCACCCAGTTTATGGGCAAGAAACTCAGCAGAATGTCCTCCCCGCAGATCCAGAACTGATCTGCCACTGCCTGTGTAGCATAAAGAAGTGGACATATGTCAGGAGAGGGCATTGTTCGGATGCCTTTAACCATGTGGACGACTGACAATCGGCCGTCCCTCTCTTGAACCGGCAGACAGTCACTTTCTGCTAGATCATCCGTAATGTCCCATATTCTATCGCAAAACTCTTCTCCTAGAATACCCACTTTAATCGGAATGTGTTGACGTGTGGTGTTAAACCCATTAGTCTTCTGGAAACACTCGAAGTGTCCCGCCAGCCGTAAGGGAGTACCTTCTGGAACCGCCTCCATGTCAAGATCCATGCGAACATCAAGATTGACACATTGCTCCCCTTGCAGCCTCTCCCTCAAGTCTCTTGTAAGGTTGCCCTGTGTCATGATCCCATCATAATATTCCTTCGACCCCAAATACTGTAGGCACTCGGCCGGGCAAAGTGGACCCACGTGCAGCCCCACAGCAATGGCAGCAGGGCTGTTGTAATACTCAGCTTCGTTAGGATACCCAAGCTCAACCATGAAGGTTATTCTAGCCCTTTCTTTTTCCATTTCACAGTTCCCCCAGCTATGTTGGGTGTTTATCAGCAGAAGCGTGTCCACTCGGGCCTGAGTACAAAAGAAACAGTTCGATCTACCAATGGATCGTGCCGTGAAGTCGATCCACTGATACCAAGAATTGGCATGAGCCTGGCGATGTAACGGATCAGTCAATGTAGCCGTATACCTAGTCCTAAGAATTTTTTCATGAGGCCTAGCTAACTTCTCAACCCATAACCGCTCCAATTCATTACTAGTGGTGTGTGTTTTCCGTACACTCCTTGCCCTGCCCTCCCACCCTGCCTCAACTGCCTGGAGGGAGGTGGACCCAGGAGCTGCTGTGGTCACGTTAGCAGCTGTGGTCAGGTTAGCAGCTGCCGTCACGTTAACAGCTGTTGTCACATTGACCGCTGTCATGGCATTAACAGCCGCTATCACGTTACCAGCTGCTGTCACATTAACAGCTGCTGTCACATTGACAGCTGTCGTGGCATTAACAGCCACTGTCACGTTAATAGCTGTCATCCGTGGAGTCGTCGTAGGAGGAGATGTCGTCACCGGAGAGGTTGTCGCAGAAGGTCGAGCGGTTGTATTCGTGGAGGTAGTCGTATTGGAGGCTGTTTTCAAGGAAGACACCATGGTGTCCGAACCCTGCAGCTCGCTGTCCTTTCGGTCCTCAGTTGTCAAAGCGCTTAGGCCTACGTCTCTCTCGGACCGGCCTTTTGGTTGGCAGGGGAATGGCTCGACCACGACGCCTCCTGGGTTTTGTGGCCGGCGCAGGCGGGCATGGTGGCTCTCCGGGGGGACCCGTCTGGTCGTTGGTCGGGACGTCTTGTAGGTCGATGGCACCAAACCGTCCCTCGGGCTCGTCTCCCGGCCCCATGTCCCCGGTGTCTGCCGTAGCAGGTAACAGATCACCAGGAACATCGCCACTCGACTCGTCTGGGTCGATGGACGAAGGCCCCAGGACACTGGGTTGGTCCCCGGCCGTGGCATGGCCTTGCGCCTCGTCACCGTCGTCACCCCCCTGGACTGACGGAGCGGTCGTCTCGTCTGTGCCGGCGGCGCCTTCGTTGGTTGTCTCAGCGGGGGCTTTCACACAGTGGCTCAGATGATACCACGTCGGAGAACCCTCGATCTGGACAGCGTAGCCTGAGGCTCGCACCACGCGATATGGGCCCTCACGGCGGACGTCCAGGCACCGGCGGCGATGTTTTTTCACATACACCTGGTCCCCGGGGACGATAGTGTTGGCTGCCGTCCGGCTCTGTTTCAGCTTCTCCTCGTCCTTCTCCTCCTTTTCCTGTTTGGAAAGAACATAGGCAGAGATCCTCCGATGGAGGGCAGACATATACTCTACATACGCCTTCATATCTTTCTCCAGCAGGGAAAGACTCGGGCCTTTCCCTCCTGTGTGCACACCAGGGGTTACCATACGACGGCCCGTGAGAAGCTCATGCGGAGTCAAATTTAAGGGCCGCACCGGGGAGGAACGGATCGATAACAACGCCAGAGGGAGGCTTTCAGACCAATTTAAGCCTGTGTGCTGCGAAATTTTATTCACACGGGACTTGACGTTTAAATTCTGCCGTTCCACGGCCCCCTGGGAACTCGGGTGGTAAATAGTGCCAAAACGTTGCTTAATCCCTAATTTCTGCAGGATTAGCCGCACTGTGCGATCCACAAAGGATCTTCCCGAGTCGCTAGCTATTTTATAAGGAAAACCGAATCTTGGAATGACTTCCCGGCATAAGAATCTAGCGGCTGACCGTGCGTCCTCTCGTTTTGTGGGAGTGGCTTCCACCCAACGAGTAAAGCGACACACAACCACAAAAAGATAGCGCTTTCCTTCAATGGGTCTGATCATGTCAGCATAATCCATGACCAATTCCATCATTGGCCCCTTGGGGGTTGGGACATGGCCTGGTGTCGTGGTAACCCCTCGTCGAACATTGTTCTTTAAACAGATGGCACACCTTCCAATAACTTGGTCAATCTGCTGAAAAAGATATGGTGCCCAAAACCCATACTCCCGGGTGATCTTATGATACACGGCCCCCCGATTCACGTGCGCAAACGAATGCGCCTCGTGAATCAACAGACCCACCAAGTCAGGCGGGGCAAGGACTAACCCCTCGTGGTTGCGCCAAAGTCCAGTACTATCCTGGACTGCACCTCTGTCACGCCACAAGTCTTTGTCAATGTCACTGACCTCGTCTTGCATCAAAATCAAGTCAGACAAAGTGATCTTTTCCTCCAGGTCCACCTCATGCGTGATCAAAAGAACCTTACCTGGTTTGTTGGCTCCAGTCACTGCCTTTGCGGCCTCGTCTGCTGCAATGTTCCCTTTGGTGATGTAAGATTTGTCTGACTGATGGGCGGCACACTTAGTGATAGCAATCATCTTAGGTTTCATCATAGCATCCAACAACTTCAGGATCTGTGCACGATGTTTAATGGGCGAACCGTCTGCGCTCTTAAAGCCGCGGTTCTTCCAGACAGCCCCGAACAGGTGGCATACATTGAGTGCATACGAGCTGTCTGTGTAGATGTTCACCCGCTTACCCTCCGCCAGCACACAAGCTTCCGTCAAGGCCACCAGCTCAGCCAGTTGGGCCGATGCCGGCTGGGGAAGCACTTCCGCTTTAACTGTGACAAACTCAGATCCCTGAGCTTGCACGACGGCATAACCCGCGCACAAAATGTTGCCGATGCGGTAGCAGGACCCATCAGTCCAGTACTCCACATCCACTTCCTCAAGGGGAAGCGCTTGGAGATCGGCCCTGAGCTTGGAGTACCTTTCAGCTTCTTCCAAGCAACAGTGCTCGTCCCCATCCTCAGCTGTGGGTAAAACCTCAGCCGGGTTGATTGTTGAACATTTAACGACCGTTACATCTTCTTGTTCTAACAACCTATGGTAATCCCTAATTCTGGACATGGTCAGTGTGTACTTGCCATGATCCAATAGGTTCTTGAGCTCATGCTTCACCAGAATGGTGACTGGATACCCCATAGTGAGTGCCGATGCCTTTTCATACATCAAGTAGGTGCCCACTAATGCGCGGTAACACCACAACATCCCCATCTCGACATCACTGAATGCCGTAGAATAATAAGCAATGGGTTGGGGATTGGGGCCAATGCCAGTAGACTGAGTCAAGACAGCGCATGCGTGCTTCCCTCCCGCAGATACAGATACATACAACAAAAACATTGTGGTGTAGTCCGGTAACGCAAGTGCCGGCGCCTCGATCAATCTATGTTTCAAGGTCTCGAAGGCAGTAAGCGCATCAACCGTCCAAGTAATCTTCGCGTTAATCAAGTTGCCCCCTGCCTGCTTAATCATATCTCTGAGAGGGCCCGTGAGCCTAGTGTAGTTTTCTATCCAATAAGCCGAATATTGTGTAACCCCCAAAAACTTCATGGTTTCCCTCACTGTCCTAGGCTTTGGTGCATTACGAATGGACTCAACGTGCCCCTCAGAGATAGCACGATGACCGTGAAATATCCTTTGACCAAGATAGATCACGTCCTTCACACAGTATTGCATCTTTTTAATCGAAACCCGGTGACCTTTTTCTGCTAATTTTTGGAGCAAGGTCACAGAGTCTCGATGACACGTCTGACGGTCCTCTGAGCACAGCAGAATGTCGTCACAATAATGGAGGACCGTACTCGTCAGGAGAGGTGCGACATCTACCAAATCATCCTTCAAGACCTTGTTGAAAATGTGGGGGGAATGACGATAGCCCATCGGTAAGCGTCGGTACCGATAGTGTTCCCCCTTGAACGTAAAGCCAAATAGTCCTCTGCAGTCTTCACTCAACACAACGGAGTGAAACGCCCCGCAGAGGTCAATCGCGGTAAACCAGACCGCATCTGGCGGAATGTCCGCCAGCAGAATATGCGGGTCTGGTACGTCTGCGGAAAAATCGACCGTTATTTCATTAATAGCGCGCAAATCAATAACAAGACGATATGAATTGTCAGGCTTCAAGACAGGCAAAAGAGGCATGTTACTAATCGGGAAGTTGGTCTTCTCCAAAACTCCAGCCCTCAAAAGTCCCTCAATATGAGGTTCGATACCCTGGATAGCAATGTCTTTCAAAGGGTATTGGTAACGCCAGGGTGGTTTTGCCCCAGGCTGGAGTGGCACTCTCACTGGTTGGGCGGCCTTGACTAGCCCGACGTCTGTGCTGTCTTTGGCCCACAGGTACTCCGGTACTTGACGCATCATGTCTTCTCGGAGGGCCTGGTCGGGTTCGACATCGAGCATGGATCGGTGGCCCATCCTCACTGTCTGCGGTTGGCCTACACCTTGTGCCGAAATCATAATCTTGAGAAATCGCTGATCTTCACTCACCCAGAGAGCAGGGTTTTCTTTTGTCGTTACGAAGGTGGCCTTGTCTGCTTCAGCCACCATCGCCCCTATATGCTTCTGCTCGTGATCTTCTGCAATCCTCAAAGTCACATGTGGGAGACTGTCCTCGACCTGGAAAGTCTCCGCCAGATAAGGTTGTCCATTTATTTTCAGAGCTGCACCTTGAGGTCCAAGAATAATGCAACCAGAACTCAACTGGACTTGCGTTGGTTGGTGTCTTCTCCATTCAGCAGCGTCAGACTCAGTGGCGTCTTTGGAGTACTTCAGAGTGCAGTGAGGCGGGTATTCAGGAACTCTGGAACCAGGCATATTGGCGACGATGAACTTGTCCCATTGCCTGGCCGGCCCCAGCAAATCACTGCTCAAATCTCCCAGCCAATAGACCATGGCTCCATCAGGTGGCGGTTGAGCAATCAATTGACGATATTCTCCATTGGGCACGGATATTATGCACCCATCAGCTGTGCATTTGATAGTACAGTTCAGTTGTGTCAGTGCGTCCCTGCCTAGAAGGCCAATAGGTGTCTTGTCTGACACAAGGACCGAGATTTCGGCTACTTGAGACTCAAGTTGGATCTTCACGGGCAGCGTAGTCGGTATCAGCTGTTTTATTCCCTCAAAACCGATGGTACGGACAAAATGTCCAGACCGAGGAAGGTGCGTGGCGTCTTTAGGTTGAATACAAGTAAAAGCAGCTCCCGTATCCGCCATTAATTGCAAAGGTCTGTCGTTAACATTGACCCAGACAATCGGGTCTTCGACAGGGCTCGTTACCACCAGCTGATTGCACCTTCCTTCGGAGTTGTTAGGGCAGCCCTATAGCCCAGCGGGCTGAGGGCCCCGAAACGGATTAACGGGACCCGCCGGAGGCTGGGTCTGCTGCCATTGGGGAGACCTCGCGTTGGTCTGCGGGGGCCAGTACTCTTGAGGTTGTTGCTGTTGTGACCACTGTGGAGGAGGTGGCTGATTGTTGTAGCGACGAGGAGGGCGCCCCCCACCTCTGCAGTTCCTGTAGAAGTGACCAAACCGACCACAGATGAAGCAGGTTCCTGGAGGGAAGTTGGACGGGCCTCCTTGGCCCTGAGGTTGTCTCAGAGTCGGTGGCTGTTGAGACGAGTTGATGGCCGGAGCCGTCGGAGCAGCCGGTGGTTGCCCCGGGGGGTCGGAGAGCACCGCGG
Organism: Nannobrachium achirus; assembly: GCF_963921795.1. NCBI lineage: Eukaryota > Metazoa > Chordata > Actinopteri > Myctophiformes > Myctophidae > Nannobrachium > Nannobrachium achirus. Next base: position 3,073,000 of record NC_137811.1, read on the forward strand.
CCTGCTTGAGAATGTCTTTCTGACAGGTCAGCTGAGCTTGTGTCAGTTTTCTCAGATTATCTTGGTCTTGCTCTTTCAGCTGAAGTTCTTTCTTGCGTTGGAGCTCAACTTGATGGGCGACGTTGTCTGCATAAAGTGTGGGAGTCATGCTTCCCAAGCCGACCACTTCAGCCAACTTCTTTCTCACCAGTGGGGGAAGACCCGCCTCAACCTTGGCCCGGACCAATGCTGTTTCGATCTGGTTGCGAAGAGCGTCGTTCCCTGTTGTAGTCCGCCACAGCTCAAAGGCACGGGCGACGAACGCTCTTGGGTTTTCGTCGGGCTTCAGAGGGTCCAAGACGATATGGTCTGGGTGAATGTTGGTGGGATAGATGTCTCTCAACGCACGCCACATTGCTGCGGTATGTTGGAGAAAGAGGTTTGCGTCGTGTTGCTTAGTACCAACATACCTAGTGAGACCGGCCCTTGTCAGGGCAGTTTCCATCGAAGGGACCCCCACCACCAAAGCAAGGAGAATTTTAACATCAGCAATGGCAAGGGTCAATCCTATCGTAAGCTGTTCGAGCCTTGCGATCCAGGGAAACGCCCCCTCTTGGAGTGGTGGAAGCTTCTGCACCAAATCAGTAATGTCAGTTGATGCCCACGGCTTGTATTCCATCCGTTGACCTTTGATCAACAGCGGCGCTATGATGCTAACGTTCTCGTCTCCTGATGCTTTTGAGTCGGCCGGGTCCTGTGTTGCAGATGCCGGGGCCTCTCGGTGTGACATTTTCCGTAAGTAGTATTGCCGGGACTTGGGCGCCGACTCCCGGGAGGACTTCCCAGACCCCCGGTGGGCACTGGACTTCTTAAGCTGACGACTCTCCTCATCCAGGCTAATAGTCAATTCGGCTTCTTCAAGAGATATGGCATCCAATTTGTCTTTGATGTCCGCCATCTGCTCTCTATCACTGCCGACAAGGTCCAGCTCTCGGTTTAGGGAGTCCCGGGAATGTCTGAGCCTCTCCAATGCTTGACCAATCCGTGCCATCACCGAGCCCGTACGGCTGGGTTTTGCACTGATCTCGACCTCAGACTCTGATTCAGATCCAGAGTCTGAGGAAGCTTGACTGTCCGTTGAGTCAGTTGTCTGACTGGAGGTGAAGCCAACCACCGATTTTCTTGGGCGGACCTCCCGTCCCCGACGCTCCGCTTTGGCCAGAAGTCGCTTAATGAGAGGGTCCCATCCTCCCGTCAAGGAGGACTTGCGGCTCCTACTCTTGGCAACCGCGGACTTTCTGGATGAGGGTTTAGGAGAGCCACCCAGGCTAGCCGTCGCCCCTCCCACTGCCCGCGGCGTGTCTTTCTTGCGGCAGTCTGGTTTTAAATTGAACCTGACGTCTGCATCTCCAGTTTCAACCATCATACCCTTATCATCTGTCACATCATATCGCCCAGCCGCTGATATCACTGGCAATTGGGGGTAGATTGCCCCACATGCAGTGGACGATGAAGGCGGGATGGTGTAGGGCGGAGGAGCCACATGAGAGAAGGGAGTGTCACAAAGCAGCTGCTTCTCGGGTTCTTGGCGAATTCTGGCAGCCTGCCCAACTTTTTCTTTGTATGCCTTATTTAACTTTTGGCTCTCTTGAAGGAACAAAGCTAAAGCTCCCAACTCGAGCTCTCGTTTTTGCGCACGCGCAAGACCGCGGCGACCCTTCTTTTGCCCCGCCTTATGGGCGCTAATTAACACCTGCAATGTTTTGATAACTTCAGGGTCAAAGGTGCCATTTTTAGGCCATGGATTAGCGATGTCTTTCCATCGCGAGTTCCACGCCTTAGAGTATTTAGCAAGAGTTTTCTTATGCCACATCCCATTATTATTTTGCACAATACCGACAGGAGTTGTACCCGCCTGCGCCGCCTTTGACAGTTCGGCTCCCATTTTATCAAGCTGAGATGTATATACCCTTGAAATTTGGCAATGTACCTGGCCCTTGTGCAGACCACAACTGAGATAAACTTGGCGGGGGTTGATAAGGATGAAAAATAATATAAAAAATATTCAAATACCCCAGTAAACCCCGATACCCACTATTTTCCTGCACAGAGCCTGTGTTGTTGCCGGTCCCCCAAAGGACCTTTGTGGTGTAATCACCCCAACTTATGTTGTCCTTCGCCCTTAGCTGTATATTTGCTAAAACAATGTGAATGAAAGAACACACAGACACTAAAACACTTTATTCATGTATACCTTAAACTTTTTGTTTTCCAAATGCGCTAATGGGAAATGAACACACAGAGACAATAGAATTTTATTAGAATTTTCCCCAATCCTAACATATGTGAGTGGTGTTACGAGTCAGTAATAAGAGGCCGGCAACAACTGAAACCACCAAACCATTCAAAGGGTTACCAACCCGAGGTTAAATTGAACCTGGAGGAAACCAGCCTTAGGCTGTACCAAGACCACTGTAAAATGTCGACCCTTAACCTAAGAATTATTATAAGTTTGTGTTCCCTTAAATGACCAAAAATACGAGAAGGGAGACAATAATATCCTGAATAACTTCTTTATTACGCAAATAAGATACAGTACAAGTCACTGTAAAAAGAGCACAAGACAACAATATAAAAAGTTAAGTGTTCAGTCTAGTCAAAAGTCCAAGGTCGGGTATTAAACAAAAATATGCAAGACTATTGAGGTCCTATCACAGTCCGGAAATGTCAAAAAACAACGCGGGAAAAATCCTGATTAAAGTCCTTTTGAAAAAACAAAAAGTAGCCGATCTACGTCCTAAAAACCAATCACCCAGGAAGACGGATAAGGCATAAGATAAGATTACTGTCTTTTACCTGAATCGCCGGATATCCGTGAAACGGCAGGTGGCCCAACCAGACAGGGTTGAGACAGCGATCACTTACCCCCCTTGGTACTGGAGAACACCGACCTGAAAATAATAGTAACAGGTAGCACAACCTAACATAAATAATAACTCCAATGCAATCGCCATGCAGTGTTATAGCTCAACCCGATAGTCAATCCACAAACACTCATGCAGCAACCATTCATCGTGTTAAAATATGTGTGTCCTATGTTACAGCATTCAATATTTCCACACCAAACTAAATGTCAGTAACTCAATAGACACACACCATTTTGCCCATTAATAAAAACATTAGTCTAATGTTATACCCCAGCAGCTTACCCCTCTGGGGAGATAAAAAATGCAACCAGCGAGCAGCATGCAGACATTGGTGGTAACCATACAATCAAAAATGTGTTAAAACAATGGCTAGAGCACCCAATCTCTGAATCAGACGGACTACCATTTAAGGCTTCCGAACCACATAGGCCCTGAGAATGCAAGCTCGCTGCATATATAACTTGTGTAGAATGCTGCTGTTTAAGTACAGATACTCACAACAGCCACAATAACATGCAGTTATTTACTTTTCAACACAACCCAGTGATCGGAAGGTCTTTCCGCATGCAGCCTTGTCAACATGAGCACCCAAGGCCAAGGAAAGGGTTACCAAGACACACGCTTAAACACAGTTTTGTAATGTACTAGGGGTAAATGGTGTCACCATCGAGAACCAGATGTCACAAAACACCCCCCTTGTATCAATACAAGAAAGAAAAGAAATTGACTTAACCAAGAATAAAGTCAGTGTGCACAGACAAATACTGTATATACGACGGTGGGATTCCCAAGAAAAGGAAAAAAGGAGAGAGGGAGAGAGAGAGAGAAGGAGAGAGGGTGTGTACGTGTGGGGGTGTATGGGCATGCGAATGTGTGTGAGTGCATGTGTGTGTGGTACAGAGAGAGAGAGAGAGCAAGCGTGCAGGGGTACCACGGCCCCCCCCTTCGCTATGCTTATTAAACAGTGACCTGTGCTGCCCCTAGCCCTCCCAAACGGAGTCACTCACCACTCTACAGACGGCAGTGGGCCTATAGTATACAATACACAGATGCTAAGAATGGGACCTGAATAAGGCCTGAATGTTGACGGTAGGTTCAAACTACGTCATGCTATTGTAAAGGAAGGATAGTCAACAGGTTGTCTCCAGCGATTTGATCCAAAGTATTTCAACCTAAGCATATTTGACCATAAAGGATAGGGTTTTTAGGAAACCAGGTACACGTACTCACATGCTAAACCACTTAGTAGACCTTATAAGTGAATACATTCATATGCCAGACTAGAGTGTTATACTGTGAATCCCGGTATGGGTAGAGAAAAATGTGAAATACTCGAGTAAAAATACTCAGACATCCCTCCTAAAACCGTAGACCAACTCTGACATATCAGAAGTATGAGTATAGTATAGTTAGTAACAGAGAGAAAGAAATACTCAAGTAAAAATACTGAAAAGAAAAGTATCAAGGCCGTTAGAATAGGAGGGAAAGGCTTCCCCCTGCTAATTCAGAAGGTATAACCTGCACCAGTTTTCTAACCACTGTGAAATCACATATAAATTACCGCTGGCAACTGGGAAAATGTGACTATTATGAACTATAGAACCATGTCCTGCGTTCAACCGACACAGAAATCAGCTCTACAGTTTTGATAGGCTTTATTGGAAACTTTTGATTTAAGCCAAGTAATTTACTTGACGGGGGAAAAGGTCTTATTACTCAATTGACCTCATTTGGTTTAGGCCAAGTAATTTACTTGACGGGGGAAAAGGTCTTATTACTCAATTGACCTCATTTTCACTGTGGAATTTTAGGAATTCACAGCAATTATTAAAAATTTGTTCTTAAATAACTACGAACCCATTATAGACTGGGAAAAAGAAAGGAAGAGCGGGATCCAGTAGAGAGAAAAGCTCCCTTTCTCACCCCCTCCCCTGCCTGCGACCGTGCGCAAGCAGGCCCTTCTTTCCCACAGGCAGCCAATGAGACGCAGAGGCGGGGTCAGGACTCGAGAGGGGGCGAAACCCCGACAGGAAATAAGCGTCAGTGTGAGTGAAACAGCCCAGCAGAAAGGATCTCCTGACTCAGAGACAATAGGCAGCACAGAGTACTGAACCAAAACGCATACAGGCAGTCAGGCAATAAGAGAAAAAAGGGACCCACAACACAAAGCACATGAGATTAGACAAAAGCAAACTTCAGAGTGAGACAAATCATGCAGTTTATATGTAGGCTTCACATTACAACATTTACACAACCATAACGCACTGAAAGGACGTGTAATGCCACTGACAGTCTGTCACTAGGGGTGCGTGTATGACGGAACCCCGAGGCGTGCCTCCACCAGCCGAGCGGGGCAGACCACCCCCCCCTCTGACGTTGGGACCAATCCCAACGCCAGCAGAGAGAGTCCCGCTCACCCAGTGAAGCAGCCAGCGTGGACACCCAAACCCACACACAGACAGCAGACGCAAACGCATGCAACACGGAAGCAAAGCACAGAACAATCATTCACCCAAAACTCAAACAAAGATTTATCTGCCAATAAATCTCCGACGCACATGCTCCCGGCACAGTGTAAGCAGCTGATTGCTAGTGCCCAGACTCTTCATGCCAAACGTGGCGGACAAACACCCGAAACGGTGGTACACCAGAATACCACAACTGCAATGCCACAACCGTGACTGCCAAAGCGCAGTCACGTCGAACAACCAGACCAATCCCCATATGAAAACAAACACTCGCCACCACAACAGTGACCAACAAACCAAAAAACAAAATAAACTGAATAGTAGAACTTCACACAACCAAAGACCAAACAAAGCCCCACAAAAAAGAACCACCGCAAACACACAAACGGCGCGTAAAACACCAGGCAGCCCACAATCCCCAGGCGCACACCACCTCACGACTTCACGTGCAATACCCCCAAGCACACGCAAAGTTCAAACACAGTGTGAGACAGCATAACCCCCGGGCAAGCAGGCAACCACGTAAAAATAACCCACAGAGGTCCCAAACAGACCCCCGCAGTATACAAAAAGCAGACCACCCATAAGTGGCCAATTCAGTGCGCAAACACCTACTAGGCGCACCCAAGCGAAACTGACAAGCGCATGCAAACATTCAACAACACCCGAGGCCAAACCACAGCCCCAAGTGCCCAAAACAAAAAACCACCCCACTCCCACTGAATAAACCAGAGAGCAGACACACAACTACAACACATGAACCACCAACCCAACCCTCTCAACCGCAACACACGGCCGGGCCCAAACAGTGACAGAGCGCCCATGCAGTGTGTGTTGACCAGCCTTCCCAGCGTACAAACCCACAAACGGTCTAGACCAATACATATGTATGGCCCCCAACATACATACGAATTCGCCACAAACGCCGTGAGCACATACAGCAAATGGTCAGGCAGTCAGTACAACGCGCAACACCAAATAAACTATGTGAGTGCATTAGACATTAAGACACCCGAGCGCCGCGGCGCACAACATGCATACGCCACAGAACGGTAAAAGTAAATAATATTCGACCCAACCTTAAGCAGCAGCAGGAAAAGGAATTTGGCACGCCAGGCGACACCGGGACACAAAGTTGCACCGCGCGTCGAACAGACAGACAAAGCGGGCGGCACTCCCACGTCAGGGCACGCTCCACAAGCCCCAGAGAATCGGCCGTAGTCCCCGGGCAGATGGCCGTCACCGTGCTGCGTTTGAGAGACAGACATCAATCACCAAACACATACAGACAACAAACACAGAACATTACGCACGAGCATTACGCACACACCAGCACGTCGCCAGGACGGCCGGTACAGCATAAATACAACCCAAATTAACACACCACTATTAAAACAACCCTTAAACAATAGGCCTAAACAACAAAACCAAAGTCATTACACATCAAAGCGCTAAACAACAATGCATGCCACAACATTTTCCAAGTACAACCCAGTACTCCCAGGGTCTTTTATCAACGCCACTAGCCTCTACAGACCACCAATTCCCACAAAAACCAGCAATCTAAGAAACTAAAGCATCGCCACCTGCACGTGAGGGTGATCAAACCTACGCCTAAGATGGGACCAATACCATGACCATATCACAAATTAATTTAGGGTGGCACGAGCAATGACGTCCTCCTGGCCCAGCAATAGTCAAACACTAAACAAAAAAGACTATAACCACATTCTTTGCATCTCATAATGCGAGATCCACATGCAACAAACATCGTATTGCTTTTAGGGGTGGCCAGAGCAATTGACGTGTACCCTGGACCGGTAAAGCATTAAGCAATTAACCCTTCTTAAGCTAAACCTAACTCTTTGCTTCCATAATGCAGGAACGGCATGTAAACCCTCTAAAGTTTACTAAAAAAAACGCCAGCTGAAAGTAACTAAACACTATACTGGCCCGTATCACCCATCCGTCCCCCGCGCATGAAAAAGCGCATTAACAAAAAAAAAGAGAAAAACAAGACCAATTCCACACGGGTTCTACCTGCAGCTCATCAAGCAGCCTCCACAAGGAGCCCACTCCACAAGCAAACGTGCGTGAATCAATACAAATTCAACTCACCCTGCTCACAGAAGGGATCCAGGTGGGGAAAAAGCAAAAAAGATGAAAAAACAAGCTGCCTAAAAAAAAAGAAGGCTCTAAACAGAATCCACGTTGAGCGCCAATTTCTGTAGTATATTAAGAGTGGTAGAAGTCTTGTTTTCCCCGGCGGCTGAGACAGATGAGAGACACAAAGTTGTCCAGCTTCCCTTGCCAAATGGACAAAGTCTGGTTTATTACAAAATCAAGCAGTTACAGTCAGTTGGCGGGCACAAATTCTTCAAGCTTCGATGTGGCGAGAGGTTGTCAAGAAAAAGGCCCGGACCAATGCATGCACCTCTCTTATATACTGTATTCTGTAACCTGTGTCTACGCCTGGGCACATCGGGCGCACGCTGAGCGGCGCGCATACATGTCTCCCCTGTTGTCATATTCGTGTGTGTGGGGTACAGAATCAGTGCACCGGTGAGGTCAGCGGTTCCTCGCAGTTAATGCGCATACATGTCGTGCACGAACAACCAGTATGAACTGGTCTACCAGTAATACATAGGTGAGTTGCGTACGTTCGAGAGCTGAGATTCGAACCACATGTGTAGAGGGACTCAATAACATGTTTTGCCCGAGTATCGGGTGTGAGCTACGTGCGCCTTATAGTGCGCGAGAATTCATGCGCGTGCATGCACTAACGTGTGTCTATAGGGTGTCTCCTTTTTGACCGGAGCGCACGAACCTAAACTGGGATGTGTGCTGGGGTGCCGTGTGTGTCTGAGAAAATACAGCTGGTTCCTATAGAGAGCTATGCGCCGAGGCCCAGGTCAGAGAGGTCACTGTGTGCTGGGAAGCGTCCCTAGGTTGAGGCCCTAACGGTTGAGACTACATTGGTAAATAAATAATGAAGATAACATAGTGTTCTCGCCTAGGCGAGCCTATACAATTAAAGTGATCCCTGGCTGATACGACAAATATGCCTTAATACATTATAATTGTCCTCTATAAATACAATATAAAATTAAAAACACCTTAAATATTTTATTTCTTCTAGAAATAGCGAATCTTTCACTCAACAGGGGAAATGCCCGTCGCAAGTTGATGATGTCATAAATGTCATGTGTGATCTATCCCTATGGAATTTATGGCATGCATGTGAAAATAAAAACGAACTTAATATTTCCTATGGTTAATATGAGCATCAAATCAATATTTCAAATGTGTTTTTTGCACATGCATGCCGTAAATTCCATAGGGATAGATCACACATAACATTTATGACATCATCAACTTGCGACAGTCATTTCCCCTATTGAGTGAAAGACTCGTTATTTCTAGGAGAAATAAAATATTTCAGGTGTTTTTAATTTTACATTGTAGTTATAGAGGACAATTATAATGTATGTATTAAGGCATATTTGTCGTATTAGCCAGGGATCACTTTAAGAGGTTACACTTAATTGTGGAGTTGTTTTTTTAGGGCCGGGGCCAAGCCTGAAGGGCGAAGCCCCTGTTATGTTTCTACCTTTTATTAGTGTGGTTGCCCCACAGGGTAAACGCACTATTGTTCTTGGAGTTTTTACTCATCACCTGATGTTTCTTTAAGGGTTTTCCTATTGAAGTACTTGTCCTAGTTGCTCATCATCTGATCACCCTTCACCCAATCAGACATCACGATACCTTAACATTGTGATGTCATCCCTTTCCTCTATCTGATTGGTTGTGGTTGCCAATTAGAGAGTGAGATCATAATAATATCAAGGCATATTGTCAGACTGTAGCTCTTGTTTAGCTGTCTAATCATCTGATGTAATCTTTTTTTCTCTAAGGGTTTTCCCACTGAAGTATTGGGAGAAAATGTCACTTCAAATACTGGGCATATAATAATTGTGCATGACTGACTCACTGACATTGTGATGCTACAAAGCTAGAGTCAAGGGCAACCACACTTGCGATTTCCAATTGCACCTTTCTAGTTATTATCTTAAACCATTGAGACAGTATAGAGCAGGGTTCCCCAATAGGTGGCCCGCGGGCCATTTGCAGCCCGCGGGGTGCTACTGTCTGGCCCCCACCAACCCCAGTAATAATGGTGGTATAAGAGCAGCAACAACACTAGTATATTGTCATTGTTGGGCGGAAACCTCGTATCTCAAAATGTGTACGTTCTTTCACAAAGTAAAGCCCTGCCTCATCATATGAGGCCGTCGCACAAAAGTAGTGAAAACAGCAGATCTACAAACACACAACGCCTCGCACCGCGAGGCGTTGTGTGCTTGTAGATCTGCTGTTTTCACTAATTTAAATCGTTTTTAAAATGATAAATGCAAAACGAACGGTTTTGGACATACAAGATTTTCACCCAACAACGACGATATCTGAACTGTCACTGGAGTAGCAGGAACGCCACCGTCGCCCCCTGCAATGTTGTGGCCCTCGGCTTGGTACCCTAGACATAATTCGGCCCTTGGGGAAAACTAATCGGGGAACCCTGGTATAGAGCCTGCCTGCTTGCTCAGGGGAGTCAATTTGTGTCAGATCCTGTGTCTAGGTGAGACATGATCTAAATGTCTCAATAGAAGAGCATGGGAGACCAACTCCAAATGCAATTGTGTCAGTAATATTCACTAAATGCATGTCGTGTAGGCCATCGTAGCTTTTCTGGTTAATTGCAAAAGAGACAGCGAGACAAGAAAAGCTTCGTATTTAACACGTACCATACAGATTGATCAAAATAATGTTTGAGACACTTAAAAAGGGTCAGTCAGATAAATGGATTGAATCAATGTTTTATTATAGAATGTGAATACAATGTGTGTAATAATATGTTATATTGGCATTCAGGTTCTGCTATACATTTAGACAACCATCATTAACCATTAAGAGCAGAGAGACAGATATACACTAACAACCCTCCATGGGGAACAGAACTAATAGCAGAGTCCACTTAGTGCAGGCCTTAACACTTTGCTAGCTGAAATAGAATGGCTGTTGATAGATTAGCTACTAGCACAGAGGCTATTAAGGGGAGCCAATGCTCATTTCGTGCAAATCAGTCTAAAAGTGTCAAATTTTGCACAGATGTAGCCCAGGGCTTGCTCTAATGATTTAGCTAGGGCGCCCGAGCCGACGACCTTCGGGGTCGCCACAGCGTCCAAATCAAGTTAAGCTCCCATCGACTTTCTATACAGGAAAATACCCAGAAAAAAGATCTGCTTTGAGTAGGATGTGAGGGGTCTAACTATAGGGGTTTGACATGATTCTGAATCCATTGCAAGCATTTGTTTTGCACAAAACAACTTTCCTTGGTCTAAAAATGCCCCCCCAAAACACCCCCAAAACTGTGAAAAGTGATGACTCATCACTAATCCATCGTTTTGTGGGGCCATTTCTAGCCCAAGTAAAGTTTTTTTGCAAAACAAATGCTTGCAATGGATTCAGAATCATGACAAACCCCTAGTTAGACCCCTCACAAACTTGCATCCTACTTAAAGCAACGTTTTTTTTTTTGCAGTCATCGTCGTGTGTCTGTAGCCTTTTTCCTCAGTGTTTTGCCATAGCAAAACGTGTGTGTGTAGCATAGCCTGTACATCCTAGACTCAAATCCTATGACGTTGTGCAAGCACAACCAACGCTCACTTCACATTGGGTGTGTTAATTAAAAAAAAATCGCACCCGTGCGAAGTGAGCGGTGCAAACTAATTCCTGCGCAAATCAGTGTTGATAGGCATGCATGGCAATATTCTTTTTGTTGTGTATGATGTCAGTCTAGAGGTCTGCTCAGACTATATAAGTCTTTATTGTCATATCTCATCAGTTAGTTGACCAAGCTACGGATTGTAGCTTGTAAGAGTGTCATAGTGTAATGATAAGTGACCTTATTTACCTCCAGAGAGGCCTCCAGAGAGGCGAGAAGAGGCCAGAAGATGAATATTTTAGTTTTTCAAAGTCTGTTCATTTGTATTTGCCAGACCCATGAAATGGGTAGGCCTACATAAGCAAATGTCGGTCTGTCCCTTTTCTATATAAAGGGTATATATGATGATGACATGATGATGACATGCCTACAAAAGGCATGATGTCATAAATGATGATGACAGACAGGGGGTCTGGCACAACCAGGTTGACCTGGTCTAGTTTAAACTTGTATTACCTACCTATCATTTATAACCTGTAAGATTTTCCACAGTCTGTCTAAAAGTGTGGTTATTTTATCGCTTATAAGTGATATTCATCTAATATAATTTTGAAATTCAAGGTTAGCACCGCTCAATAATTTTTTATGACGTATTTTACGCGGCCTAAACGCGTTATGACGTATTTTACGCGGCCTAAACGCATTCTAAATCAGGGTGAACCAATCGAGTGCCTCTGTGACTATGACATCATGGACAGATCAACAGAATCGAAGTGTTTCATTGGTCTAGCGAACTCATGTCATCATCATTTGTGACATCATAGTTTTGGTAAAAAAGCGGTCTATAGGAGCGGTTAGCACCGCTCAAAAATTGTGTTAATTATTTTAAGCCTAGAACCAAGTATCTAATTATATAATTATTATAAATATGAATAACTATATTTAATAGATTTTCACAGAATCAAATGAGAAGCCAGAATGGCTTGGTTCCAGGCTTAAATATTTTATATAAATATTTTCTAAATGGGAAAAAAATAATAATCGGCTTTCGATCGGTGGCACCACAACATGGACGCCACTTCTATGCCCTGTAGAGCAGTGGTTCTCAACCTGTGGGTCGGGACCCCCAGGGGGTCTCCAAATTATTTTGGGGGGTCCCCAGATGATTAATGTGCCACATTGTTTTTTCACTCAATAGTAAACAAACCAACATAAAGTTTAAGTCTATAGAGGGTATCTGCACATTTCTAAAGTGACAATTTAAGGACCTTTTAATACCTCTAAAATGACAAATTAAACATTGGCCAAATTGTCAAATATTAGAGGCAGAAATTGTCAAAATAGCAGATCATGCTCACAAAGCCTCGCGTTGTGAGCATGTAGATCTCCTATTTTCACAATAGAACCGTGTTATACAAAATGTAATGCCTCAACTCTTAGTGGGTGGGAGGCAGTGGTGAAAGTGAGCCGGAACGGCCGGAACCCCCGTTCCGTTAAAACATTTGGGGCCGGAACGGCGTTCCGTTAAGAAAGGGAGAAGCCAGCTGTCAAAAATCCCATGTTAAAAATAACCTGCCACAAACGCACGTCCAGGAAGAAAACAATAGCCTATACTAAAGTCAGATTAACATACAGTAGGCTACACAAGTGTTACTAGTTAGACTATATTTTCTGATAAAGTGCTTCTAAATTATTCCCGTGGGTTTGTGTAGGTCAGTGTAATCGATTCGGTTTGTTTCAGTGTTTGACACGGAGCGGGTAGAGGTGGGACGTTCGTGAACGAATCGAGTCGTTTGAACGGCTCTTTGAAATGAACGATATAGGATTCGGTTCACAGTAGGGAGCCGTTCCTTCAAATGAGCCAGTCTTTTGAACAGCTCTTTGAAAGGAACGGATCCTAGAGATCCGGCTCACTTCAAAGAGCCATAAATCCCATCTCTAGGAGAGACTCGTCGTGTCTGTGGCACTGTGCCTGCCATGCTGCCTGCATGCAATGCAGCCTTAAGCTGCAGAATAGACCAAAATGATTCTATTCTGCATCTTTGGAAATACCCCAGTAAAGTAGGCTAGGCTATACTTAAAACCTTTAGTAAATGTAGACATAGTTACTTTAGATAACTGGTTATAATAATATTAATAATAATATATTATATTATCTGGAATTTATATAGAGCTTTCAAACATGCTTTACATGTGTGTGGGGCCCTGGGGAGACAACAAATAAGAGAGCAGGATATGGTGACAGGATAGAATAATGTTGCTCTATCAGCATTTCTTTCTTTGTTGATGCTGCTACTGTATGTGTTTATGTGGATATACTAAACAAAATGTTGTTGTACAGTGACCATAAACATCTTATCTTATCTTAGGTGATTCTGCTAGCCCTATTGCTTACCCTTCTGTATGGAACAATGAACAATATGAAGAGGCTTATTATAGATATTTCCTTTAGGATTTCAATCATGTTTCATGTTACAGTAAGTGTAATGCCGTTGCCTAATTCAGGTGTAGGACCTGTAGTGTTTTTATTGTGTGTATAACTATGCCAAAATGCAGTTTTCTATGCATTTCAGGGGTTTTGGGGGGTTAGAGCCTCCCAATTTTTTCCAATTTTGGGACAGTTCCGGCAAGAATTTCAAACCACTTTCACCACTGGTGGGAGGGGGGTCCCCACTCCCCAGTTCAAATATGATTCTTTTGGGGGTCGCGGCCTGAAAAGATTGAGAACCACTGCTGTAGAGGAAATCAGATTTGATTTGAATAGAAGTCAGGGTATAAAAACAGAACAGTTCACTTCACCATATTAGAGAGTAGCTCAATGACTAACTGTTAGGGGTGTAACAATATAGTAACTGAATTGAAAAAATCTTTTTTAATTTGCAATGATCTACTATATCGTTTGCAAAAGCAAAATATCATACCGTTTTGGCTTTGTCGTATCGTATCGTTTTAAAATGCGGTAATCGGTATCCAATCGTTTTGCAATGCAAATAATTGATTGTATGGAGACTAAGTATTTGTGCCTTGTATTTGGCAATTTTAAAAGGGAAAATGAAAATTACTTACTTTTACTTTTTACTTTTTACTTTACTTAATTACGATAAATGTGTGTAATGTCTGTGTTCATGTCAAGGTGCATGTTGTCCTTATGTGTTGAAATATAATGTCCATGTATTTGCTGGAGAATCACAGTGTTTACTTATTTATATCCATAATAACAGATTTTCCTTTAAAAAACCTGCACTATTGACATACGCTTCACACATATTAATTCATTTCGTTGAATCAAATGTATCGCCATGAATGAACCAATATCGTCCACTTATCGAATCATCAACCATGTATCGTGATGCGTATCGTATCGCTATATTAAATGTATTGTTACACCCCTAATAGGTAACTATTAATATATATATATATATATATATATATATATATATATATATATATATATATATATTAATAACTTTATTTATAGGATTTTTCAACTATAAAGACATACAACCCCACATATACCCCGCCCTCCCAGGTTCCCTCAAAAATACAACATTAAAACAAAAAGAAGGGGAAAGAAAAAGGAAAGTCAACAAAAATGAAAAAATAAAATAAAAAATAAATAAAAAAAAGAAGTGATATACAAATTAGTTAAGTATGATTAAGGGGGTTTACAGCATACAAACCATTCTGCCCACCGGAAACAATACAATAAATCTGACAACATATAGGGTACCACACAACCAGATCTGTATACACGTGTTGAACACCTAGTCAGACCAAGAGTGTCTAAACAGTATCACTTTCAGTAATTGCAGAAAAAGATAGATTAAGGGTGAATTCAATAAAAGGGGACCAGGCCTATAGAATTTTTTTGCAAGACTTATATCTGTTGTACCTGAGTTTCTCCAGTGGTATAAAGGAGCACATCCCTGACCCAATTCGTGAACGTTGGCGGTTTAACAGATTTCCAATTGCGGAGAATAAGCCTCCGGGCTATAAGTGAAGAGAATGCTATGAAGTTGGCTTGAGGAGTGGTGACAAGTGCATTATCGATGGGAACTCCGAAAATAGCGATTATTGGATTGGGATCAATTGTTGGCAAATGGAAGAAAAGGCATTAAAGGGGAAGACCACCCATTTTCAATATTGAACGGTGTCATTAATATACCTTAGAGGAGTTGTGTGGAAATAGAAAAAAAGTTCCCCCCCTTCTGTGTTGCCTAGAACTGGAGGATTGATTTTGGGGTTTGTATTGTAAAGTACAACTTGATGACATCACACATTGTACTTTACAATACCCAACCCCAAAATCAATCCTCCAGTTCTAGGCAACACAGAAGGGGGGGAACCTTTTTTCTATTTCCACACAACTCCTCTAAGGTATATTAATGACATATTTCAATATTGAAAATGGGTGGTCTTCCCCTTTAAAAATACTATTCCAAAACGGAGCCAGGGATGTGCACCCCCAGAACATGTGACCGACAGTGGCCGGCTCAAGATGGCATCTAATACATGTATTAATATTTTTTTTGCTGGGGACCGCACCCCACGTTGAGAAGTGGCGCTTTACAAGGCGAAGAGCAGAAAACCACTGAAAGTGGTTCGTCTGTATTCATTATCGAAGAGTCCACAGCCCGGTTCGAGACTCATGGAAACCACGCCCCCCTCCTCCAGCTCTAGAGTCAGCACATTTGACATGGAGGTGTGGCTTCCAAGGTCTGAGTTGTGCAGAATCAGCTGGTCGTCGTGGTAGAGGTTCACTGCAATGCATCCTCCTTGGCGGATGCCGAACACAGTGAATCCAAAATAGTAGACTCCCCTGACTGGCGCTGTGAACAGGCCTGCAGCACAAGAGGACAGGGGAGTAGTAGTAAAGGAGGCATGTCTGATAAAAATGAAAATCAAATATCGGAAACCAGTAAGACTCCCTAATCGGGAGATAAGCGACTGTCAGGTCGCAGCGTGATTGATTGATTGATTGATTGAAGAATTTATTAGAAGTTTGCAATAGAAAAAAGTACAATTTCATGACAGTACAAATCACTGGTACAAGGTCAACTAAAAGGAGATCCTAGAAAGCCGAGGCTTATTTCCACAGGAACCACACTTTAAGGGCCCGTATTATGATCCAGGTCTTATGCCTTATGCCTTAACTTCTTTACCTTTTTTTCACTATTTTGAAAAAAAAATTTAAATACTTCAAATGCTGATCTATATCTACACGTTGTGAACTTGCAGATCAGCTATTTTAAATATTTAAAAAACAAAAACAAAATAGTAAAAAAAGGCAAAGAAGTTAAGGCATAAGGCATAAGACCTGGATCATAATAGGACCCTAAGTATCTCATATAACATTGAAAGACAGACGGATAGAACATACTTTATCTAGGATAATATCAGTTTCAAAATCAAATACAAAGGCAGAAAAGAAAGAAAAAGGGGGGGGGGGGGGGGTTGAGCATGGGGGCTTAGTCTATTTACAAGTCACGGGTAGCAGCTGTCTGAAGGTGACTTTTCATACCAATTTTGAAGGAGGCTAGGGATTTTCTCTCCTTTAAGGCTTGTGGAAGGGCGTTCCACATGTTGATGGTATAGCAGGAGAACGAGTTAGCGCCTTGTTTAGTGTTAAATCTACGTTGATGATGATTAGTGGAGCTGGTGATCGTGAACATCCTTGACCTTCAACCTTCAACCTCTCCCTGAGGACGGGGAAGGTACCACAGCTGTGGAAGTCCTCCTGCATTGTCCCGGTGCCTAAGAAGACCCGTCCCTCGGTCCCTCGGTCCTCAATGACTACAGACCAGTCGCCCTGACATCACAGGTCATGAAGGTCTTTGAACGGCTGGTTCTGAGCCTACTGAGACCGGCGGTCAATGATCACCTGGACCCCCTTCAGTTTGCCTACCAGGCTGATATTGGGGTTGATGACGCCATCACCTACATGCTCCATAAGGCTTTCACCCACCTGGAAGATCGGGGCAGCACGGTCAGAGTTATGTTTTTTGACTTCTCCAGTGCTTTCAACACTATCCAACCCGCTCTGCTTGCGGAAAAGCTTACGCTGATGGGGG
This sequence comes from Nannobrachium achirus, assembly GCF_963921795.1. NCBI lineage: Eukaryota > Metazoa > Chordata > Actinopteri > Myctophiformes > Myctophidae > Nannobrachium > Nannobrachium achirus. The sequence continues at coordinate 3,090,167 of NC_137811.1, forward strand.
TGGACAAGGGCTTTGTGGCATGGATCACAGACTACCTTTCAGAAAGACCACAGTTTGTGAGATTGCAGAACTGTCGGTCTGATGTGCTGGTGAGCAACACAGGGGCCCCTCAAGGAACTGTGCTCTCACCCTTCCTGTTCACTCTCTATACATCGGACTTCCGCTTCAATTCCAAGACCTGTCATCTGCAGAAGTTCTCAGATGATACCGTGGTGGTCAGCAAGATCTCGGGTGACAACACGGCTGAGCACGATGGTGTGGTGAGGGACTTTGTGCAGTGGTTCGAGGCTAACCATCTCAAGCTCAACGCTAGCAAGACCAAGGAGATGGTGGTGGACTTCCGTACATCCAAGAGAGTCCCCCCGGTGCCAAGCACCATTAACGGAGAGGTGGTTGAGCTTGTGGATAACTACAAATTCCTCGGAGTACACCTGAATAGTTCACTGGACTGGTCGTACAATGCGCAGGCAATTCACAGCAAGGGAAAAAGCAGGCTGTTCCTCCTGAGAAGACTGAGATCGTTTGGTGTGTGCAAGAGGATGTTACAGATGTTTTACCAGTCTGTCATGGCAAGTGTCCTCTTTTTTGGTATAACATGCTGGGGAGGCAACAACAGAGCAGGTGACACGTTTAACCTGAACAGACTGGTGAGGAAAGCAGGCTCTGTTGTTGGGTCCTCTCTGCAGGGGGTGGAGGAAGTAAACAGAGTGCGTACAGCGAGGAAGCTAGATTCCATTTTGGAGAACTTCTCTCACCCCGTCCATCTGGAGATCACCAGTTACTGGAGTAAGAGAGGAAACGACCGCTTTGCCTACCCAGGACGGAGATGTGAGAGACTAGGAAAATTGTTAGTTTTTTCGCACTGATTTTTGACTTTGCACTATTAGGTTGTGTTGGTCGTTTCTGAGTATTCTGCTTTGTTTAACAATGTCAGTGAGATACTTGTTGCACTAACTAGCATTGACTGTTACAGCCTCTTTTTGTAAGTCACTTTATGTATATATACTTATATATTATTCGCCCCCTCTATTGACACACCTTTTCTTTTTTGGTACTGTACTGCTCTTTTTTCTTTCTTTTACTCTTATCTATCTTTTGTCTTACTTCTCTGTAACTTTGTAAATACTGTATACTGCTATGCTACAACTGGACAACTGATTTTCCCCCTTGGGATAATAAAGGTATCTATCTATCTATCTATCTATCTATCTATCTATCTATCTATCTATCTATCTATCTATCTAGCTATCTATCTATCTTTAAGAAGTAGTTTGCCAGGTACATGGGTATCTTGGAGGTGTAGTGAATCTTGTACACCAGGCCCATTGCAAGATGCTGTACTCTGTCAGCTACTTTGAGCCACCCCAAGGTGGGTCAGAGGTGGAAGACCAAGCACAACCCTAATTAGTTTGTTCTGGGCTGTTTGGAGCAGCTGGGCAGTTGCGATACCAGACAAGGACTCCGTAATCAATGAGGGGCCCGATAAGAGCACCTCCTAGTGTCTTTCGAGATTTATCAGCGGGGCAACCCTTTGCAAGAAACAAATTTGTTGGTTGACTTTTTTGATTACCTTGGTAGTCATTTTTTCACTGGATAGGTTAGCCTCCAGGATGCAACCCAGGTAGCAGATGTGGTTTTTTCTTTCAATCACAGTGTCACCTACTTTAATTGTGAAGTTCTCAACTATGCTAAGTTTCTGACTAGATCCAAAGAGGATACATTCAGTTTTACCTAGGTGAATTGAGAGTCTGTTGTCATTGAGCCAGGTGCAGATCATGTTTAGTTCACAGTTAAGGGCCTTTTCAACCTGCAATATGTCTCTGTCTGAGACTAGGAGAGCCGAGTCATCCGCGAACAGAAACAGATTGCAGTCACAAGCAGATGACATGTCGTTTACGTATATTAAGAACAACAGTGGTCCTAGTATACTCCCTTGAGGTACTCCACAGTTTACAGGGAGGGGGGGGGGGGCAGGGTTCCGTTGACTTCCACCATCTGTTCCCTCCCCACCAAGTAAGAGTGCATCCATCTCACTGCTGTGCTGTCAAGACCAATAGCTTTGAGTTTTTCAATTAGAATAGAATGATCGACGGTGTCAAATGCCTTCTGGAGGTCCAGCATGACCATGCCGCAATATTTGCCATCGTGAATTTCACGTTTGATGTAATCATTCAAATAGATGAGGCATGTATCTGTGGAATGGGACTCTCTGAAGCCAGACTGGAACTCGTAGATCAGTTTATTCTCTTCAAGATATTTAGCCACCTGTTCATAGACAATTTTTTCCATTACCTTAGAGATGGAACTAAGGATTGAGATTGGCCTGTAGTTACCAGGGTCAAGTTTACTGCCTTTTTTGTGCAGGGGGGTTACCTTAGCTAATTTGAAGTCCTGGGGGACATAACCCTGCTTGATAGATAGATTAATAATGTGGGTAATGATTGGGGCAATGGTGGCAGCTGAGTCTATGAGAAATTTGGGGGCGATTTTGTCATGGCCAGCGGCCTTGTATTGAGGTAGGGTGCGCAGTTTTTTAAACACTTCATCAGTTGTCACCGTGGCAAGTTTAAAGTTGTCTTTGCATACCCCAAGGTTCCTGTAGAATTTCAGGATGTGCCTAACACCAAACAGCCCAGATGGAGCGGGCAGTTTAATGACCAGATTTTTGGCCATGGAGGTGAAGTAGATGTTGAGGTTTTTGGCTACATCAAGACTGTCAGTGAGGAGGGTGATGGGAGTTTGGATGGATATGTTGCTGGCTATGGATCTAAGTTTAGCGCCACAGCCTAGCTGGGTTTTAAATAGCTTCCATAGGTCTCGTGGTTTGTGGATGTTTTCCTCAACTTTCTCATCCAAGTAGTTTTTTTTGGCAGAATGGATTAAGGAGGTTGCCCGGTTTCTCAGTTTATTAAACTCTAAACTGACTATTTGGAGTTTGGCTTCAAGTTGTTTATTGGGGCCTTTTTTTAATTTGTGATTCCATTTGCGTTTCTCAGAGTATTTTTTGTCTCTGAGTTTTATTGATTCACAGATATCCGAATTCCACCATGGCTGTGAGCGGGCTTTAACCCTGACCCTACGCAAAGGAGCCACTTCGTCTAGGGTAGTGTTGAAGACGGATTTAAAGCCCAGCCAGGCTTCATCGACCTGAGTGCTAGCTAGTATTGGGGACCAGTCTGATTTCTCCAGTTTGAGATTAAAGGCTTCGCTAGAGTAGGTTTTGAGGTTTCTAGCTTCAACTGTTTTGTGGCCGTCAGCTTTGGACTTATGTATTTTACGGGTGCAGTAAATGAAATCATGGTCGCTTAGACCACCACATTCAATAGTCCCACTTGCGGTGACTTTAGATTTGTCTGTGGTTACAATGAGATCTATGGTGGTTTGAGAGTTATCTGTAACCCTAGTTGGCTTGGTGATGAGCTGAGTGAAACCCTGTTGATTACATAGCTTATTGAACTTTTTGAAGAGAGGAGCTTCTTTATGAAGCATGTCTATGTTCCAATCGCCAATAATGTATTTTTCAACATTGTCCACTGGTGCTAGGCTCTCCTCCAGTAACTCACAGAAATCATTTTGGTCGGGTGGTCTATAAATAGCACCGATTAGTATGTTTTTAGCTTTCTTAAGAATCACTTCCACCCATACAGTTTCTAGAGAGCTGTGTTGTATGTCAGGGCGGGGGATAAACTTAATACTGTTATGAACATACATGCATACACCACCACCAAATCTATTTCTATCATTTCTAATGACCGAGTAGTTGTCAATTTCGATCTCAGAGTCAAATATAGAGTCATCAAGTTTGGTCTCTGAGAAGGTTATAAAATGGACCTTACCTCCGAGAAACATTTGCTTGATTTGTTAAAATTTAGCAAACAAACTGTTAATGTTTAAGTGCAAAATATGAATTCCTCTTTTCAAGAAACGGCTGAGTGTACCGATTTGCATGATTTTAGGGGAACATTTGTAGGAGCAGTGTCCAAAAATGTGTTTGAAAGAATCGGCCTGATGGTGGCGCTATATGGGACAGATCCATGTTGATGAGATGAGTGTAGACATACTGTGTAGCGATTTGCGTGATTTTAGGCCAAAATCTGTAGGAGTAGTGTCCAAAAATGTGTTTTAAAAAATCGTCCTGAAGGTGGCGCTAAATGGGACAGGTCCATGTTGATGAGATGAGTGTAGACATACTGTGTACCGATTTGCGTGATTTTAGGGCAAAAATTGTCCAAAAATGTGTTTTGCAAGAATCGGCCTCATGGTGGCGCTAGAAGAGGGCCATGTGAGAATGAACTGTCGGCAGTGCTCACACAGAGCTGAATACCTGTAACCTCACGTCACCAGGCTTTCTTGGGGGAAAGCCTGGTGTCCGTTTACAACGTGGCGTTGATACGTTCAAGGCGGAAACCACAAGCAGAAGAAGCGGCGTCGCTTTGTTTTGTTTCCCCCCGTTTGTTTCCCCAATCTCTATTAACATGCTCGGGTAGCCTAGTGTAGTCTTGCCAGTCGCTACGAGTTGATAGTGCCAGCCAAAGTGTAGTCCGTCTAGGACTACAACATGGCGTAAAGTGGTTTCCGCTCCCGACCGGATCAAACCCTGAAAAGTGAAGGGACCCTATTAGGCTAGAATACCTGTAGTTGAGTTGTAGCCCTGGCCGATGTTAGTGAACACGTGTTTGTAGATCAGTGGAGTTTCGTTGATGAAGGGTCCCATCACAACTCCTCCAGATGCAGCCAAACTTGCGGAAAAAGACACTTTTGGTTTTGCTGCAAGTACAGAATGGAGAGATAGTCTAATGTGACATTTACCCCTTGTGACATTTAATAATAATAATAATAATAACTAGAGATACTGTTCCTACGAAACAGTGTGGGCTCGCTCGTGACTATATTCTACAGCGTGCTAACTGTCATGTGAAACTCACGCGACAAAACTTACGTGATGGAACTCACCTAATGGAACTCACATGATAGATGCTGCTCTGACATCACACTCTGGATTGATGTCCCTTTTATGCTCATATATTTTATGCCCATATATAGTCGACAATGTGATGTCAGAACATGCCCATATATGGGCATTCCCAGATCACAATTGCAAATTAATTACGCCCTTGTCTGTTTTATGCCCATATATGGAGATCCCTGTCCCGATATCAAGGTCATATCTGGGAATGCCCATAGTTGGTAATGCCCATATATGGGCATGTTCTGACATCACATTGTTGACTATCATGCAGGAATCTCCATATATGGGTAACTGATCCGATATACGTATATCACTGGTCAGATAGTCAAGAATTGGCACGTCGCCCTGAGGCGTCTTACTAGTATTATTACTTTACCCAGTAACGAGTAGTGTAAGGTATTAGGGGAGAGCGGGGTAAACTGAGACACTTTTTACATTTGCTCCCCTCTAGGTGAACTAAAAGATATATCAGTAAAAATGTACACCAGTAATTTGGGATGTTTCCTAACAATGGAAGTTATCGGAACATATTCAAGACAAAAGGCAGAGAAAATATGGTTGTTTTAAAAAAAGAAGTGGACTTGTGTCTCGGTTTACTCCAGCACCGGTGTAAACTGAGACAGACCAGGGAAATCAACGGGGTAAAGTGTATGTGTTTTTCACTTAACTAGTGAAACAAAAAAACTACCCTAAAAACACTAAAACCCGGTTAACAAGGTTAAATTATGCACAATACAAAGATTTACATAGCAGATATTTTTTTTAACCCTTGGATGCATAAGTGGGGTCAAAAATGACCCCATGGGTTGTTATTCTTCAAAGTCTTTAAAATTAAAAGTGTTAATATTTTCATATTCCAGGTATTCCTCATGAAAGGGCTGTTTGTGACATGAGGCCATTTGCATTTTTATTTATTCTTTCATTAATTTGAAGAAACTGCAGTTCTTGTATCACTACCCCACTCTTCCATGAGTAGGGTCAAAACTTTGCTCTCACACGTAACTCTGGCATTCTTTTGCGTAGCAACGTGATTTCAACTTTAAGAACGCTCGCACGACTTGGCACTTTTTCCGGCCAATAGGGACGAGCTGTAATTGTTGAAGCCCCGCCCCCCTGTCTTCCTATTGGCTGGGCTTTAAACAGCCATAACTCCAGTTCGCAGCATGGTACCGTCTCAAAACTTGGTGGCTGGACTTAGATGGCCAATATGAACGTGCTGTAATTGTTGAAGCCCCGCCCCCTCTTACAAGTATGTTGTTTCCGCCTGCCCTGGCCGTCGCTTCTCGCCCTTAGGATGTCTTACTGGTAATAGTAGTAACAGTAGTAGTGATAGTAGTAATAATAGTTGTGACCGTAGGTCGCAAGTTTAGTAGCCTATGTGAACGGTCACAGCTTGTCTGTCTGTCTGTATGTATCTCTGTCACGCCTGACACCGTGGTTCTATGGGATTGTCGCTCTGACATCATGCTCTGATGTCACTGTGATGTCACACTAACAGAATCCCATTTATGCCCATACATGGAGTTCCCTGATGTCATCAATATTAAGCCCATATCTAACAGGACTTCATATGGGAATGCCCATATATGGAGACCACATCGGCCACATACCACACTAACAGAATCCATATATGGCCAAGACAGATGGCCAAGACAGCCCATATCTGTGTGGCATGGTTCTACAGACAGGGATGTCCATGTATGGGCATAAAAGAGATTCTGTTAGTGTGACATCACAGTGAAACCAGCGTGTGATGTCAGAGCGGCAAACCCATAGAACCACAGTGTAAGGCGTGACAGAGATACATACATACATACGGACAAGCTGTGACCGTTCACATACTAAACTTGCGACCTATGGTTGCAACTATTATTGGAGCAGTGAAAGCCGCTTCCAAGGAGTGGCTTTGTCTGTCCCGTGCCCACTTCCAAGGAGTAGAATGTCTGTCCCGTACATGTCCTGTGCATGCAGAACTGAGGATTGGTCAAGCTTCACATGACAATTTGGCCCTCCAGACGAAATCATCCATTCATTCAGAATTCATAAAAATATAGAACTAAAGCACATAGAAAGTATAGATCTAGAACATAGAATGTATAGATCTAGAACACAGATTTCATAGCTCTAGATCAGGTTTTCCCAAACTTTTTTGTCTCAGGGCACCCCATAAATATTTTTTTTATCCGAGGCACCCCTACATTATAATTTTCACTCCCAGCACCTTATATTTGTCGGGTGGAAACCTTGTATGTCCAAAACCGTTCCGTTTTGTATTTATCATCTATAAAATGTACTAAACTAGTGAAAACAGCAGATGTTTTTTTTCACTAGTTTTGTGCGACAGGCTATGATGAAGCAGGGCTTTGCTCTACCAAAAGACGTACGCATTTGAAACTTGGAGATACGAGGTTTCTGCCCGATGTTGTGAGGAAAACGTTGAAGTTTTCAAGTTTAAAATGATACTAAATATTTTTTCAAGTGTCCAAATAAATTCCAAATATCGAATTATCTCGCGGCACCCCTGGACTGCCGTCGCGGCACCCCAGGGTGCCCCGTCACCCACTTAAAAACCCCTGCTCTAGAACACATAGAATAAAAATTCACCGCTTCACTTCGAACCGAGGTTTGATTTTTACCACTATTACGACTATTACAACTATTACTACTGTTACCAGTCAGACACCCTAAGGGCGAGAAGCAACCGTCAGGGCGGGCGGAAACAACTGACTTGTAAGAGGGGGCGGGGCTTCAACAATTGCAGCTCATCCTTATGGCGGTCTAAGTCCAGACACCAAGTTTTGAGACGGTACGTCGTGTGAGCGTTTTAAAGTTGAAATCACGTTGCTAGGCAAAATTCTGGCAGAGTTATGTGTGAGAGCAAAGTAGTTTATTGCAAAAACGCATTGATTTTAATTGGGGTAATTTTTTACCCCACTCATGGAAGAGTGTAGGTATTGGTGGGTCATGTATCCCTAGGGTTTGTCCTGTCATTTCCACCCATGTGTCAAATAATGTGACACGTGAGCAGAAAGAAAAAACTAAAAACCCTATAAAGAATTGATAGAAGTGTTTACCAGGTTGGCAGAGGGAGAGCAGAGCCCAGGATTACATAGGCAATTGGCACTGGGTGAAAAAATGGGTTACAAAATTGTGGGATAAAAAAAAAAAAAAAAAAAAAGAAGTGTTTACCAAACTTTCCTCAGTTGATCCTTATGTCATTTTCCCTGTAGAATGCATTTCTGCAAAGTATATTGTTGTATTGCACGTAACTAATGAATGAGATAATTAGCATAATTCAATATGCTAATTATCTCATTAAGTATGCACAATACAAAAACCCAGAAGCAATTGTCTCACTTTACCCCACAGCCAATTTTTGGGAAAAGGGATATGTTTTTATCAATTCAGGGTAATCTTCAGCTAGCATCTATCACATGGATTTATAAGTTGGTATAGGTTTAGCTGGTCTGTTCAGTTATCCATAACCTAGGTGCGAGGGAATCATGTTTGTCATATTAGTACTATTCATTATTGTTTGTTGCCTAAATTAATTAGCCCCTGCTCTAAAAAAGCCAGCTCCCCCATAGCCCCCCCCAGTCACAATTTTCTGGAGCCGCCACTGATGCCCCACAGATACTCAATAGTATTTAGGTCTGGAGACATGCTTGACATGTACTGTGACAAACTGAAGCAGAGCATGATCCCTTCCCTTCGGAAACTGGGCCGCAAGGCAGTATTGCTACATGATAACGACCCCGAACACACCTCCAAGACGCCCACTGCCTTGCTAAAGAAGCTGAGGGTAAAGGTGATGGACTGGCCAGTGGCCAAGCATGTCTCCAGACCTAAACCCTATTGAGCATCTGTGGGGCATCCCCAAACGGAAGGTGGAGGAGCACAAGGTCTCTAACATCCAGCAGCTCTGTGTTGTGGTCATGGAGGAGTGGGAAAGGGTTCCAGTGGCAACCTGTGAAGCAGGGACGTGCTGGCCATTGGGAAAAGCGGGACAACTCCCGAATGGCTAGTTCATTCCCGGCCGGTCCAGGCCGGCCATTAGGAAAAAAATAACAATAAAATGTCGGCCTTCGTTCCATTTTGGGTCTGGGCGGCCAACAAAGTAAATCGTCACTCTCGGGCAGAAACCTCGTATCTCCAAGTTTCAAATTTGTACATTTTTTTTCGCAAAGCAAAGCCCTGCTTCATCATAAAAGGCTGTTGCACAAAAGTAGTGAAAACAGCAGATCTACAAGCACACAACTGTGCTTGTAGATCGGCTGTTTTCACTAGTTTAAATCATTTTTTAAATGATACATACAAAACAAATGGTTTTGGACATACAAGGTTTCCACCACGACAAAATATAACTCATGTAATTGGCCCACTGGCTTGTCACTTGTCATGATCTGAAATGTCAAATCTTTGAGTAGCAGCAGCGCTATAGAGAGAGATCTCTCTCTATAGCGCGCAATGAGGGCCTCTGCAACTCTTTTTCCCGGGCTGAATCAGGGGTCCAGCACGTCCCTGCTGTGAAGCTCTGGTGAACTCCATACCCACGAGGGTTATAGGGCAGTGCCACACTTTGGACATTTTCACTTAGGGTTTACTCATTTTTGTTGCCAGCGGGTTTAGACTTTAATGGCTGTGTGTTGAGTTATTTTGAGGGGATTTTAGCGGTATGATCCATTTTATGTACTCAACCTGACTTCTGGAGTTCAGCAGAAGTGTTTCTCATCTCCACCAGCAAGGCTCTCAGCTCCTTCAGGTCCACGGTTCCCTCTGAAAGACAGACAGACAGACAGACCCATAGGGCGAGCCAGTAATGAGAAACATGTCAAAATAGGCAAAAAGAAATCTAAGAAATCTATCATCATCATCATCATCATCATCATCATCATCATCATCAAACAGTTAATTCTCGCAATGTCTGAGTGTCTGTCTGAGTGTCTGTCACAACGTTTCTCCTCGGTGGCTGTAGCAATTGATCTGAATCCGCATGACCATTAGCATAATAAATATGAACAGACCCACTGGCGGGACAAGTGAACATCGGGCCGGTAAGCGAGCCACAATGATCCCCCCCCCCCCCCCCCCCCCGGCAGTTCCACTGCAGCCATCACTACACTTCTCACTACACGTAAACAACATATTGTTTGTCTGTGAAGATAGAAGCCATAACATCTGTCTTCTCTTCCTGTTGTCCTTCACAATAAAGTGTCCCCCTTTACTTCCCAATGCGCGACATTTTACCCAGGTTAATATAACAGTAAATAGGTGTAACAGAGGCAGCACGATACAGAAAGGGGACCCAATTGCGAGGGAGGGGGACTCCGACGGACGGTCAGTCAGATTGACGGTCATTTGGACTGAGACTGACCGGAAGTCGGAGGCTGACGGCCGGGCCCCAGGAGTCCCGGAGTCCCGGAGGCCGGTAAGCGGGCCGCTTATCCAGCTTACCCCATAGTACCGCGCCTGAAAGGACCTGACATAACTGCGAAGCCCGTTTGTCACTTTCACAAATCGTACGCTGTATATTAGCATTTTATGGTGTATCTATTCTGCATCTAGCATGAGGCATATCTATTCTGCATCTAGCATGAGGGTAGTTCAAATATGATTATTTTGGGGGTCGCGGCCTGAAAAGGTTGAGAACCACTGAATTAGGGGGTCAAGCACGGTGACTTCCTGGGACATATGTGACGTCAACCATTTGACTGGAAGGAAGTATACTCTTACCGGGTCGAACTGGTGCCAAGATAAGAGCGCAGGGTTGTAACGACAATGCTGTAATATCCAGGTTGTTACTAATACTAGGGATGGGACGATAAGCGATATTATCGTTTATTGTGATAAAAAAACACTCACGACAATCGTTTCGTGGAGATTTAATTTATCGTGATATCGTACTCCGTCATGCCACTGGGATCAATTCACCTTTTATTTACCGAGCTGCATATCTGGTACCACTTAAACCCTCATTGGTAAAACGGACCTTGAAATAACGCACGTGTATCTTTTTCACTCTTTTCCGATCTACAAGCTCACAACGCGTTGGGACGCGGTGTGTGAGCTTGTAGATCTGCTATTTTTTGGCAAATGTTCCCCAGGATAATGAATGTTGTTGGGGATATTTTGATTGTCGCGATAATATCGTAGATCGCAATTTCTTCGCTCACAATAATCGGGATATGAAATGTTCATATGGTCATCCCTAGTTGTTATGACATGGATTCTATTAATTTACCGGGTGTGATGATCTGCTCCACTGCTTTCACAGTCGTCTCAGTGGCATCCAGTCTGGAACTTAGGGCTGAAAACCATGCAAGGATAAAGAGATCACTTCACCATGATGAAGAAATAGTTTACGGAGCACTTCACTAATTTTCAACCAGTGGTGGAAAAAAGTATTCAATTCTCCTTTTGCACAAAGTAGTGCAATGCAAGATAGAGGGCGTCAGATCCCTTTGAGTCACACCCTACCACTACTTCTTGTTCATCCACAGAGCATTGATTCTAGTTGTTTTCTCCATTAGATTAAAGTGCTTTCAATTCACTTTTTTCAATTTTTATTACTTGTCAAAATACATTTTATTTGGGTTGTTTCACACTCTAATAAAGAGCCTAACTAATTTCGGTTCGGGAGGGCTCCCCGACCCAAAATTATTTAGGTTCGGGGGGAGTTCATCCATACTTTCTTAACGGCTAGTGCCGAAGTCGCTTGTAAATATTGGAGGTCCATGGCATGACAACGTTTGTGGCCGATAGATGAGCGTTGCAGGGCGGATACATATCTGACTGGCCCTCGTGCTGCACGCTGAATGACTGGAGGTCCAGTGAGTAGCAGGCAGCTCCAGCAGGGAGCAGCACCAGTGACGGGGACACGGGGTCTCTTCCATAGGTCTCTTTCTCTCTCTCTCTCTCTCACTCACTCTCAAAAACGTCGAAAACATTTAATCTACAAGCTCACATTATAGACGTGCCGCGGCCGCCTCTCTTGCTGCATGCATATCATCACGCAGTCACAACTCGTCGTGGACAACACTTCCGTGTTTTTGTCCATTACATTAGCAAAGTTGTGTCTATGCTTTTCTTTTCTCTTTAAAACGGTCGGCGAGTAGCCGACCGTTTTAGTAGTTAGATCGCAGAGATGGGAAAAGTACTCACGTTCTGTACAGTATTTTCTGGACTATAAGGCGCACCTGACTATAAGGCGCACTGTCAATGAATGGTCTATTTTCAAACTGTTTTCATATATAAGGCGCACCTGACTATAAGGCGCACATAATAGACGCTACCGTTGCGTTATGCATCCAACAGATGGAGCTGTGCGAAAGGGAATGTCAATGTCAATGAATGATCCATATATAAGGCGCACTGGACTATAAGGCGCACTGTAGTTTTTTGAGAAAATTAAAGGCTTTTAAGTGCGCCTTATAGTCCGGAAAATACGGTACTTAAGTAAAAGTAAAAGTACTTGTGAAAAAAACGACTTTGGTAAAAGTAAAAGTACTCATTCCAAATAATTACTCAAGTAAAAAGTAAAAAGTACGTGCTTTGAAAAGTACTTTTAAAGTAAAAGTAAAAGTATTTTTACCGTATATTTCTAGAATTTTAAGGATATTAAAATTAAAAGATCCCCACCAAACATACGTCTTAAAACTGGCCCAGAATTGGTTTCCTACTATGATGTGAAATCTAAATGCAGCAGTGTTTTTTTAGACTGAGTACCAGTTATAGATAATATTTGACTCTCCAAGAACAATCATTATTATTATAAAAAATATATGTATATCCCACGATTTTGTAACCCATTTTTTAAAGTGCCAATTGACCACCAAGTAGGCCTACACCATTATGACTGATGTTAAAATACAGATAAGGTTTCCTAATAAGAATGTCGTTTTCATTGTTCAATTATAATTATAATACATCTCACATCCACAGACAGACAGATTTCTGACTGTTATACTTTAAGATGTTTTGCATGTCTGTCAGAGGACCCCAATGTAAACAAGCCATACAGACTGTATGGATGATAATCATACAGGAGTGCGTTTGCTATGCGAACTGCTAATCAAGTATTCAATCAATCAATTCAAACAAATGCATGCATGCACGCGCATGAGGGCACGCACGCGCGCGCTCTCTCTCTCACGGTGGGACTACACCAAGAAATGTGCACATACGCGCGTACTGTCCGTGAAGAGGCTCGCGTATGCGTAAACGCTCCAGGCTACACCAAGGAGGGAGTATATGTGAGGAAGACCAGATAGTCTATGTACAAAACGCATAGGCGTGCTTAAAAAATAGAACCGATCCTATTTTTAGGGAATGCGTATCCGTGGTTCGCGCTATCCGTACGCCTGGTGTAGCCGGCTGAATTGATATACATTGGATCTATCCAAAACGCACATACGCGCGCGCGCCCCGCATACGCACTGACGCGCGCGAAACGGCTTGGTGTAGTCCCACCGTCACACACACACACACACACACACACACACACACACACACACGCTAAAGGCTTTTGCGAGGCAAAGATGACCGGAGCTACAGTTGTGCAGAGTCTGCAGAACGTTTCACTTTTTCCATACAGAACTTTATCCAGCATGAGATAAAAAGCAATTGCACTGACTCACCTAAGCTTCGGAGGTTAAAAAAGAACGCATTTCCAACGCGTGTGCATTACAGGAGCAGCATATGGCCAAAGTCTTGTGTTTATAATCCATAGTTAGTTATAATCCACGTGAATTAATTGTTGATGTTTGAAAGCTGTGACGAGATGAATGGTTTACAGCATGATGGTAGAATTAAACCACCTTTCTTCCTCTTCCTATGAAAATCGTGGATTTCAAAATAAGAGCATAGGGTATTAGGCTATTATGTTATGTAGGCTATATGATTAGTTTTATTTGGTAGTCTAGTTGCAGGAAGTAAATAGACCGGTGCTTTCCTACTTGACACAATGACTCTCACTCTGGCCAGGCAGCAGCAGAGCGTCACCGCAGCCTCTATGAATGATGATCAAGCGCTGTAATCATTTTGTTTGATCTGCCACGCATCGGCGCAACATTAACACAAAACCAAAGTAGCGAGCCTGTTTTGAAAATGTAGCGGAGTAAAAGTACAGATACTTGTGTTAAAATGTAACGGATAAAAGTAAAAAGTACCCAGAAAAATAATTAGGTCTACTCAGTAAAGTACAAAGTACTGAAAAATGTAGACTACTTCGTTACAGTAACGAAGTATTTGTACTTTGTTACTTCCCATCTCTGTTAGATCGTGGTAAGAGCGCTCGTTTTGTAGTTCACCACACACCCCTACCACCACCTGGATCAATTCACTTTGATAGTCTCTTATCAGCGCACCTGTGTAATTCTGCGTAGTCACCATGAGATGGCGACAACATCCATTCATTTGTGTAGTGGCTGACGTCACTCGTCTGCGACCCTTCTCTGTTGTTTACTAGCAGCCTAGCTCAGCTGTAGTTAGCCATTAGCTTACTATGCCTAACTCTAACCCTAACCCTAACCTTAACCTCAGTAAAACTATGCCTAACCCTAACCCTAACCCTAACCTCTGTGGGGTGAGGCGCTATCATTCCTGCCGACGCTACGTTGTCGTTGTCATTGTTGTGGATCAAAGCGACCGCAATTGTTCCGCCCCGCGCCGCACGACGAGCGCTCCGCTTCTCCATCTAACCGTTTCTCGATCTAACGGTGACATATGTATATATATATATATATATATATATATATTAGGGCTGGGATGCGATTAAAACTTTATATCTAATTAATTACAGGCTCTGTGATTAATTAATCGCAATTAATCGCATTTTAATCGCACATCGATATTTGACCTGAGAAGCATTTTTTTCAAGTAAAACACATTTTGTTGTACGAGTGAATCAAGTGAGTTTTTTTTTTTTTTTTCCAAAATTTCGCATCCACTGGGCCAAGCAAAGCGCTCTGATCGGCTACTTCTCCCTTTGCGTTTTTGTCTCTTCTTGGTTGGTGCATCGCTATGATCGGTATGCCCAAAACTGAAGGTTCTGTGGTGCAAAAAGTGAGAAACTAAGTGAGATTAAAATGCGTTAATTTTTTTAATCGCCTTAATTTTCTGTAATTAATTAATCGCAATTAATCAGTTAAAGTCCCAGCCTTAATATATATATATATTCAATGATGTACTTAAATATTATTGGCATGGTGATTCTCCAGACCATGCACCTGCAAATTTAGGTTGTATTCATTTAGCCCACTCAAACCAAAACTTGGGTTGTATTGACGTACAATTTTACACAAATAATTTGGTTATTTATTCAACTCAGTTTATGGGTCAACATTCATAACCAAATTTCCTGCGTTAAAATAACCAAAATTCGGTCCCTTATTTGACCCGTGAGTTGGATCAAAAATAACCCAAGTTGAGTTGTTTTTGACCCAGCAGTTTTTAGAGTGAATTATTGCGAATGAGTTCCGTCCTGTGCGAATTCTGTTGTGCGCAACCTCGCCCTTATAGGGCGGTCTTACTGGTCAGTATAGCGGTATGACCCAGTTTGTGTACGGTAATACTCAACCTGCATTCTCTTTCTCAGCAGCAACCATTTTGGCTCTCAGGTCCTTCAGTTCAGTCAAAAGGTCCTGGAGGTCCACGGTCCCGGAGTGTTCATCCTCAGGTACACTTCTTTTCGTACCTTGAGACAGACAGACAGACAGACAGGCAGGCAGGCAGGCAGGCAGACAGACAGACAGACAGACAGACAGACAGACAGACAGACAGACAGCAACAGAGAGAGAGAGAGCAGTTGTCAATGGTCGGGTTTCCCAAAGCGATTTTAGCCCATCGTAAGCCCATCGTAGCTCACGCATGGTCGTAGAGAGCAAGCCCCGATCGTCATGTTCCCATGTCATATGGGTTCGGCCATAATCCCCCTACAACTACACCAACATTCAGATTTCACAAACAAAGTGCTTAATAAAGTCTCACACCTGTCTAAATAGGGTAAGGCTTTCTATAATTACCCGTATCCTCTGTGTTCTTTAATAAGAAGCCCTTTTATCCGATCACTGTCGATTTATCTCAATGGGTTTGGTGCACATGGGGAACGCCAGGAAATACATGGGAAAACAGAACACGATCGGATAAAAATGCTTCTTATTAAAGAACACAGAGGATACGGGTAATTATAGAATGCCGTACCGTATTTAGACAGGAGTAAGACTTTAGTAAGCACTTTGTGAAATCTGAATATTGGTGTAGTTGTAGGGGGATAAATTAGTCGCTCTGCCCGAACCCATGTAAACACGGGAACATGACGGTCAGGGATCGGTCTCGATGGGCTAAAATCGCTTTGGGAATCTCGGCCATTGTCGAGTTCTGACCTCTCCAAATAATTATAACGATTTTTACTTTAGGTCTGTTTGGGGCCAGTGGTGTCTTTTGGCTCGGAACCATTGCAGTATACTGTAAATGCATTGTGAAAAGCTGATATTGAAAATGAAATGTACTGAATAGTGATTTTAAGAGCATGCACGTTCGAATACTTACGGAAAGATAGATAGATAGATAAATACCTTTATTATCCCAAATCAGTTGCCCGGAGGCAGCACAGCAGTATAAGGTTATTTACAAAGTTACAGAGAAAAGCATTTTAAAAGCCTATGACTTAAAGGAGTAGTTCACCCTCAAAGTGACTTTTTTCCTATTGATTACTAGAGCCATGGAGATTTGAGTTCAATACTATTTTTAGGTTTTTGTCACATTCCTAAGACAACAATTTGATTACAATAAATGTCCGGAATCAATGGGGGTAAATTTACTATAATACATTTTTTGTCTTAGGAATGCGACAAATACAAAAAATATTATTGAACTCAAATCTCCATTGCACTAGTAATCAATAGAAAAAAAGTCACTTTGAGGGTGAACTACTCCTTTAAGCCCGTACACACAGGGACGGATTAACCTAGCCTGGCGTTGCTCATACTAATTCCTCACTGCGTGTCCACAACACCACCACTACCAACAGGGGGTGGTGTTGTGCAGTCTGGTTTATTAACCAGGCTAGGATTAACCCCCGCGAGGGCCCTGGGGGGGGGGGGGGGCGATCCTTTAGGCCCCACCGGCCCTATGGATAATCCAGCCCTGCGTACACACGTACATTGATGGTCAGGGACGGACAGAGAATATTAGAGAGGCAGGAGCTGAAATGTCTAAAAGGGCTTTTTGGTGAAAATATCGGAAATAGCAGACCTCCAAGCTCACAACGCGCCTCGCTGCGACGCGTTGTGAGCTTGGAGGTTTTCTATTTTCAGTGCTTGATACCACGCTGAACTAAGCATTATCAAGTCAATACTGGAGATGTGGCGTAACAGCATGGATTTCTACACAGAGAGGGCAATTCTTTCAACATAAGATGCTGCATTCAAGTTCAGGAGAGTTTAGACGAGGCAATTTCTCCTCAATGCTGCCTTCAGGTATGGCTGGAAAGAGGGGGCATTTGCATTTCTTTCACCATAGTAAAAACTTCATTCATGGTCTGGAGAGGGCACTTTTTACAGACGGATAAAGGGCAGGGGCTCAAGCCCCCTTTCATGTATGTGCATGTGTGCAAGTGCCTGCAGCCTGTTGATGGTCTTGGTGAATTATGAGTACTTACAGTGGACGCCAAGGCCTATGTTTCCAGCCAATAGGAAGAGGCACAGCACGCTCAGACACACAACAGGAAGCCTGGAGTTGCCCCTCCCCCCTGAGGGTGATGGAGTGACTGTAAGTGGGACACACAATGAGTGCATATTTATTTTTCTTCTGCTTTTTTTTTCAAAAAACGACATATTCACAAGTTGTCGTCATTGTGCAGTGTGTGTGTGTGTGTGTGTGTGTGTGTGTGTGTGTGTGTGTGTGTGTGTGTGTGTGTGTGTGTGTGTGCGCGCAGTGGTGTAAAAAGTTACATTCTCAACTTGGATATGTTGAGAATGTTGATATATATTTTGGATATTTGGATATTTCACTTTCAAAAAACTTTTGGTCATTTTATCGTCTAATCAGGCATTTATGAACACCCTGAACAGTTTTTAATTTGCTTGATTCAATATTTAGATATTTGATGTAAATGTTACCAGGCCCTCCAGGCCCCAGGGCCTCTCCCCATACACACCCATTGTAACTTCAAACTCCATTTGAACCATGATAGATTCATTAAAAACACCCATTATTTTTTCTGGTTACTCATACTACCCTCCTAATACATGAGCAAGACGTGTTTTTTTCAATAACTTTTTTCATTTATATTTAATAATTCTTCGGGAAATGAGAAAAAGAAAAAAATAATTAAAATAAAGAATTATTAAAAATACATGAAAAAAGTAATCGAAAAAATATGGCCTGCTCACGTATTAGGAGGATAGTATGTGTCACAAAAAAAATGAATTTATCATGGTTAAATGGAGTTTGAAGTTACAATGGGTGTGTATGGGGAGAGGCCCTGGGCCTGTAGGGCCTGGTAACATTTACATCAAATATCTAAATATTGAATCAAGCAAATTAAAAACTGTTCAGGGTGTTCATAAAAGCCTGATTAGACGATAAAATTACCAAAAGTATTTTTGAAAGTGAAATATCCCTTTAAGTAAAAGTAGCAATACTGCAATGCAGATGTACTCTGTTACAAGTAGAAGTCCGGTATTCAACATTTACTTGAGTAAAAGTACAAACATAGCGGTATTCAATTGTACTAAAAGTACCAAAAGTAAAAGTACTCATTGTGCAGAATGTCCGATTTCAAGTTATCAAATGTATAAACATCTTTTGATCTACAAGTTCACAATTTTGTGAAATTGTAGATCAAGCTTGTAGATCAAATGGCCAAAATGTATACGGCTGAAGTGGTTAATGTATGTTTCGTAATAATAATTAAAATATGCAAAGTAACTAGTAACTAAAGTTTTGAAATAAATGTAGTGGAGTGAAATTACAATAGTTGGATCCGAGATGTAGTGGAGTAGAAGTAAAAGTATTGGAAATTGGAAATACTCAAGTAAAGTAGAAATAACTCAAAAGTGTACTTAAGTACAGTACTTAAGTAAATGTACTTAGTTACTTTACACCACTGTGTGTGTGTGTGTGTGTGTGTGTGTGTGTGTGTGTGTGTGTGTGTGTGTGTGTGTGTGTGTGCGTGCGCGTGTGCGCGCGTGTCTGCGTGCGTGCGTGCGTGCGTGCGTGCGTGCGTGCGTGCGTGCGTGCGTGCATGCGTGCGTGTGTGCGTGCGTGCGTGTCTGTCTGTCTGTTACAAATACTGAAAGTGGGCAAGCTTCGAGATGTTATTTCACTTGTTTTGAAATCAATTAAATTAATAAATGTAATTAATAATTTGCAATGCTTTAGATGAATAAAAATAAATATCGTTACATTGTGATACTGTCAAACAGATATCAAACATATCAAAGGGAAAGGTGTGTATTTAATTCAGTGTGAACAGAAGCAGGCAATAAAGCGCATCCAAACCATGCTGTAAATATGAAGAACCAGAGGGGATATCCAAAGCAGAGGCATGGCATGCCAAGTACAATAGTATTGGCAAATATACAGTATCTCCTTATCTCCAAATTCATATTATACAGTGTCACACAAAAGCATCAAAAGTAGCAGATCTGCAAGCTTAACCCTGCAAGACGCGAATTAATTTCTACTGGCCAAAAAAAATTATATATATATATATTTAAAATGATTAAAAAAAATGTTGCCAAAAAGCAACTCTAACACGGCACAAAATTACGCATTTCGAGCGTGTAGATCTGCCTTTTTTTTTTTTTTTTTTTTTAAATAAATGGTTTGTTGGCCTTTTTATTCCCAAACTGAACATGGCATTGCGTTCCAACCTTAAAGACAAATTTGTTTAAAGATGGCCAACTTATGGCAATTTATTTTATTTTCCAGCTGTTTCTTCACATTTTATCTTAAAACTGGATCTGCATCTTCATGTGAGATTTTTACCTTTGTTTAGTCAAAAACATACAGGCATGAGAAGCCTACTGCACAATCAGCCCGTCCGTTTCGCCCATTTGGATTCCTCTATTCGTTACCTGCCATTTTTGAGCTGGGCTGGGCACTAAATAGTCTAAACTTTTTTGTTTGCGTACAAATACATATTAATTTTCGCTGGTCCTTGACATGAAAATGTTTCAGCACTGGTATAAACAACGTTAGGAAGGAAGCCCAAAAAAAGCAAGCTACAATTTAGAAACAAGCCCAAAGTCGCTTATCGTCGTTGTCGGGTGGAAACCTTGTATGTCCAAAACTGTTCGTTTTGCATTTATCATTTTAAAAATGATTTAAACTAGTGAAAACAGCAGATGCGGTGCGAGGCGTTGTGTGCTTGTAGATCTGCTGTTTTCACTACTTTTGTGCGACGGCCTTGTATGATGAAGCAGGGCTTTGCTTTGTGAAAGAACGTACACGTTTGAAACTTGGAGATACGAGGTTTCCACCCTACTGTAATAAGCCGACTTGGCAATACTGGCGGATGGCAAAATTGTTCAATTGAGTACCTAAGACAAAAAAACTGTCTGAGTCCATATTTTTACATTTTGAATGTAGATATATATATTTTTTGATTTACCAGACTGTAAACCACAAACTAGAAGTTTTTAATCTGTTAGATTCTTAATGCATTTCCCCCTCATTTTGTTGAGTTAGATTTTTTTTTTTAACTTAACTCACTTAATTATAAGACATAATACGTATGGAAAGTGGAAAAACAGCATATCTCCAACAGTTTGTGGAACAACAGTCTAAGTCCGTACAAGCAATATTCAGCAGACAAAGGGAGCAGATAACATTAAAACAGACAATTAAACAAAATGAGGGGGGAGTGCATTAACATTTTAACAGATTAAAACATGACTAGTTTGTGGTTTACAGTCTGGTAAATCAAAAATATATAGGCCTATACAAAAAAAAAAGAACTTTAAATGGACTTTCAATTAGATAAAATCATCTTTATTCATAGAGCCTCTTTCAGACATCAGTTCAAAGTGCTTTGCATTCAAGTTAATTTAAAAACACAATTCAAACAAAGCAATAAGTAAAAAATCTAGCCAAGAGTCAAATTTATCACACATAAACTCTATGACCTCCATTGATTAAAATGCATTTTCCAATATTATTATTATTATTATTTTTTCTTTTCCTTTACTTTATTACATTACCACCTTTACCTTTAACTTATTTTAATTTCAACTATATTTCATTTGTACACAATTGTGTTTAATCAATTTCTCTCTCCTCAGGGTTGTGGGTGGCTGGGTAGATGTTGTGCTGTCTAGTATGTCGTATTACTCGTATTATTTTTGTCTGCCACTTGAACCGTCAATACTTAATACTAAGGCTGCGACTTTAACTGATTAATTGAGATTAATTAATTACAGAAAACGAACGCGATTAAAAAATTACGCATTTTAATCGCACTTAGTTTTTGCACCACAGAACCTTCAGTTTCAGGCATATCGATCATAGCGATGCACCAACCAAGAAGAGACAACAAACGCGAAGGGAGAAGTAGCCGATCAGAGCGCTTTGCTTGGCCCAGTGGATGCGAAATTTAGATTCACTCGTACAACAAAATGTGTTTTACTTGAAAAAAAAAAATGCTTCTCAGGTCGATGTGCAATTAAAATGTGATTAATTGCGATTATTTAATCACAGAGCCTGTAATTAATTAGATTAAAAATTGTAATCGCATCCCAGCCCTACTTAATACACTTGACCTTTCACTCTGTACTCCGTCCGTTCTTTTCCCCCTCTACACCAAACCTCTTTGCCAAAAATAGCCGATCTACTGCGAGGCGTTGTGAGCTTGTATATCCGCTATTTTTGGCTAAGGTTCTCAGAATTTGGACTCTAGGGTTCAAGTGGCTAATATAGGAGGGAATAAAGGAATAAAGGAGAGAAAAAAGATCTCTATCACAAAGATTTGGAGGATCCCCTGTACTGTAGTAACTCTGAGGACCCCCTAGGGGTCCCGGACCCCCTGTTGAAGACCCCTGGTTTAGCTTACCGTACCTTGGAATTGATCCCGTATCCGTTGCCGTGATGTGGGCTCTGTCCCCTCCTCCTCCATCTTGTTGTAAAACCCTTCGCCGTCGCTGTTGTCCATCTCCTCGCCGCGGATGCAGTTCGACTTTAGCGTCTAGTTTGGTCGTCGCTGCGAACTTAAACCGTGTTCTCTAGGCTACGCTAACAGCTCTGCTGTGTCCAGCCCTATGACCTTTAACAAAGTGGGCTGTAATCATTTATGGGAATCACATTTAGGAAGTATACGGAGAAGGGAAATTTTGATAAATTCTACCTGGGACACTTTGTTCCTCGTGTTAAATTACCCGTACATAAACACCAACAGCCATTGTCTGGAATGAGGAACCATATGAATCGGGTGACCTTATTTTCAGCCACTCAAACCGGGACGCCGAAACACTGTTGCCTAAAACCGAGACCCTAAAAGCAATGTGCACGTTACCGCGCACGCGCGTGCCCATTCTCTAACGTTCGTGCACGCTCACACACGCACCGCAAGGTTGCAAACAGGCAGTTTGAGTGACTGACAGACAGGCTCAGTGTTGAATTCAGACACGCAATGAATTTGTTCATGTTTTCTGATTGGTTAGGTGAGCACGTTTTCACGAAAAGAACATGATAAATGTCTACGCAAACAGCTACTATTATTTTTATTCTGCCGAAAACCGGGACATGATAGTGTTTTAGAGATATTTGTCGGGACGCTGGGACACGTAGCTTGAAAACGGGACAGTCCCGGGTAAACCGGGACGTCTGGTCACTCTATATGACTCAGGCATTGACACTAAGGCTTGCCCACCTGCCCCCGGCAGGTAAATAAAACTGTCGGGCAGGTGAAAATTTCTTTCAGGTTGCCCGACCGGGCAAGTGCTCATTTGAGAGGGGAGGCAACTGTCTATAAACACAACACAAGATGTCTGTCTAAACACGTGGACATGGCCAAAGCACTCTGTCTTCTGGTCTGTGGAATGTAAAATAAGAGCTCTGGTTTACCATGTGCTTTTTTCACGGTTGCTACACTTAAAAATATAGAATAGTAAGTGTGAAACCATAGACATATTCAATCATAGCTATGTAGGTATTTGGATTTGGAGGTATTGAGGAGGATGACATTTCTTTTATGGCACAGCCCCAGAAAGTAAATAAATAAGTGTTAAATTGAGCTGTATTTAAAATCTTACCTATCATTTTATATGATTCATTTTCGGGCAAGTGGGCATGACCTTTGGGCAAGTAGAACATGACCTGTACTTGCCCGACGGGCAAGTGCCTCTGAGACCTTAGTGTCAACCCCTGTGACTCTTGGAGTGTTACAGTGTTTCGGGGGCTGGGTAAGATCACTGGTTCTCAACCTGTGGGTCGCGACACTGAGGGGGGTACCCACGTGATTGTCATCTGAAGTGACAGTTTTAACCTCGAATTATTGAATGCTTTAACGATTGAAAAATAGCAGATATACAAGCTTGCAGCGCAGCACAGAGTGCCACGCTGCGAGCTTGTAGATCTGCTATTTTTTTTTTGCAAGTCTTTGAATATATCTTTTTTAAAAGCGAACATTTGTAACTCAAATACTTGCCTCTGGGTGGTCCCTGGAACAACATATTTTTAGTTGGGGGTCCGTGGCCGAATGCATGTCATTTTGGGGGTCCTTGACATGAAAGAGTTTGAGAACCACTGACGTAGAGACGTGTTTTGCAAAACACCTCAGAAGGATTTAGAAGACACTTAGAGAGTCGGATCAAAATCGGGTTGAAATTCAAATGTTGACGATTTTTCA
Organism: Nannobrachium achirus; assembly: GCF_963921795.1. Classification (NCBI taxonomy): domain Eukaryota; kingdom Metazoa; phylum Chordata; class Actinopteri; order Myctophiformes; family Myctophidae; genus Nannobrachium; species Nannobrachium achirus. The sequence continues at coordinate 3,113,983 of NC_137811.1, forward strand.
AAGAATAGCAGATGTATGCGAGTGCCGCGCTGTGAGCTTGTATATCTGCTATTGTTCAATAGTTAAAGCATGAAGAAAAACACCATTAAGGCCTGTCCATACTCTCTTCGACCACCAAACCTTTCGTCGGAAAGGTCCGGTTCAACTACAAAATGACGTCACTCACAACTTCTGAAAAGCATTACCTGTAATTAGAGTTCGGGAAGCTGTGTTAGGAACCCCCTGAACAAGCGTGGAATCAGACAGGCAGGACACGGCACTGGTTGAAGTATAATGTAAACTTTTACTGAAGTCACACAAACCAAAACAGACGAGATACAAAACTCTCCCTACACGGGAACGTAGATATACAGAACATAGGCAATAATACACTGGATAGAACAAAACGGAAAATAAATGTAGCCTCACAGGGCAACACGGGAGCAATACTGGACCCGAACGGAGGGAGAGAATGGCAGGTACAGGTGGTAAGTTCAGGAGCAGGGAAACGAATGAACGAGCACTGGATAGAACAAACAGGGTCCATTAAGAAAGCACGCAATCAGTTCAACACAGCAAGGCTGTGCCCGGGAGGAGTCCAGTCACTAATCAAATCAGTTGGAAACAGGTGTGGGGGGGGGGTGTGTGTGGGGGGGGGGGGGGGGACGCAGGAGAACACTGGATGGGACAAAGTTTAGGGAAACCCCTGGGGGGCGCTGGAGTAACAGTGCTGGCCTAACAAGCTGCACGTTGGAAAGTCGGAACTGGAGAGCCCTTCAGGCCTGTCAAAAGGATCAAAAGTAATCAAAAGTCAAAAGCAATCAACAACCTATGAAAAAAACACACCTAGTGTGAAGTGAGCGGTGCTATTTATCAGTTCATTTCATCTAGCGCCCCGCTAGCCAGTCACGGCGCATCCTGCAAAGCTTGGCCAATGGGACCCTGTGCGTGCAGCAAACTTTGAGCCGTTTGCGCCAAGATGTAGGCCAGACATAAGCCACGCTTCAGAGTCCCGGGCATTTTTTGGGACCGGACATTTTTGGAGGATCGAGGGTCATCTCTTTTGGGCGTCCCAGTCCCAGAGACGCGTCGCAACATGTGCAGGGGACCGGCCCCAAGTGGAGACGGAGTGCTGTCAGGTAGCACCTAACCTCGCCTGCCAGGCTTTCTGGGGGAAAGCCTGGTGTTCGTTTCCGCCCAACGCGGAAACCACTCGAAGAAGCGGTGTCGCTCTGATTTGGTTCCCTCCGTTTGTTTCCCCAATCCCTATTAAAATGCTTGAGTAGCCTTGTGTAGTCTTTCCAGTTGCTACGAGTTGGACTAAAAGATGCATATACCGAACACATTTTTCAAAAGCAAAACTACTCCGCATCAAGGAGTTTATTAGGTAGGCCCTAAAAGTATGTCCTTGAGCGCAGGGGAATATTTTGGGTTAAAACTGAATCCGGTTTGATAGTTCCGGCCAAATTGTAGTCCTTTGAGTACTACAACATAACCCTAACCTCAGTAACACTCACTGTTGTAAAGTAACTAAGTACATTCACTTAAGTACTGTACTTATAAGTACAATTTAGAGGTATTTGTACTTTCCTTGAGAATTCCCAATTTCCGATACTTTTACATCTACTCCACTACATCTCGTATCCAAATATTGTACTTTTTCTCCACTACAGTTATTTGAAAACTTTAGTTACTAGTTACTTTGCAGATATAAATGATTATATTATGAAACATACATTAATCCACTTTAGCCCTATTCTATACCTAGGTTATTTGAAAATAGCCAATCTACAGGCTCACACCGTGTCGCATCGTGACGCATTGTGAGCTTGTAGATCTGCTATATTCAAGCATTTTGTACTTTTACTTTTGGTACTTTAAGTACATTTCGATGCCGATACTTTTGTACTTTTGGTGCCATGGCATTGGTCCGAAGGTTCATTACTCCGAATTTGTTAAGAACTATGCTATGCCTAACTCTAACTCAAGTACATTATTTTAATTCTGGACTTTTACTTGTAACAGAGTATTTCTACATTGCAGTATTGATACTTTTACTCAAGTAAGACATGTTATTACTTTTTCCACCTCTGGTTAACGCGGGTGAAATGCTAACCTGCCGACGCTGGTGAAAGCTAACCTGGTCTGGTGAAATGCTAACCTGCGTCCCCTATGTGCGGGGACGCAAATAGCGATCGCCCTTTTGCATTTTTGTGGAACCGGACAAAGCCGGATGTTGGAGCTTAGCTCCTGTTTTAGGAGCACCGCTCGAATCACACCTGGTGTGAAGTGAGCGGTCCCAAGTTCAAATATGATTATTTTGATAATTTTTCAAATAATTGTGGTGGAGTAAAAGTATTTTTGCCTCTGAGATTTAGTGGAGTAGAAGTAAAAGAAAGTAGGAAATGCTTCAGCAAAGTAAAAATATCAGGAAAGTCCTATATCATATCAAATCAAATCAAATCATACTTTATTTGAGAAGCACATTTAATTCAAAACAACCATGATTGCTGTTGGTTAAAGCTGGGGTTCCCAAACGTTTTAGCTTGTTACCCAAAAGAGACATTTAGACGTCTCCCTGGGACCCAAACTAAGCATTGTACGCTTGTAGATCAGCTATCTTTGTCAAGCAGTATCAGCCTTTACGACACCACCACAGAAAAAAAATCTATGATAATCAAAAAAATCAAAATTAAAAAAAATCAAATGATATTTAGTTCACCAAAACTAGACTAAAGCAAAAACATTTCAGATGACTAACATAATGTATGAATACAATTTCTAATTTTCTGTTAAAATGAACTGGTTGTGGCGATGTTTACAGCAGCGAGATAGAGAGGAGCCAGCCCATGAAGAGTTTTAAAAAAACGAATATTAAACGTTTAAAATTAATTATAAAAACAAACATGAAGCAAATGGAGCGAGGCCAGAACCAGCGTATTATGCTCATACGTTTTGGTAGCGGACAGGAGATAGCTGGTCGAGGCTACCTGGCTTATAGAGTTACAGTAATCCAGCCACGATGAAACACAGTATAAAGAAAAGAGAAATAATTATGAATTCACACTTTGTTCCTCATGTCAAATTACTTAAAAACAACAACTATTGCCTGGAAAGAGGAACCATGACTCCTAAGGTCATTGTAAATAGGAAGCAAACTATACTGCACTCTTCTTTGTTCTAAATTTTTATCCCACGATTTTGTAACCAATTTTTTCACCCAGTGCCAATTACCTAATCTGTAATCCTGGTTTCTGCTCTCCCTCTGCCGTGCCTGGGGAGACAACAGACTGACCTCATGCTTCCTTCAGTGCATCCTTTCACCTGACAGGGGGGATTTCCCCCGGTTTGGACGTAGCGGGTGGAAGGAACACGTTATTCCAACCAGTTCCATTCCCCTCCATCAGGTGCCCCGGCTGGCCAGGGGGAGGCATTATAGAGACCAGGATTACTGCATGTTTTTGTGAGGGTATCAACCCTAGGAGACATGGGGAGAACATGCAAACTCCACACAGAAAGGCCCTTTCACCAACCCCACCTAGGGTGTGGGCGCTAATGACGCAGAGGAGAGAACACGCCCCCAGTACCCACAGCGTCCCCCGGCGGGAATCGAACCTAGGACCTTCTAGCTGTGAGGCTGTCGAGGTTACGCCACATCCCGGCAGCCAACCTTGACAGAGAAGTCACAGCAGGCGCCACCATGCCCCCACTAGACTGCACTCTGTCGAGGTGCCAACTTGCATCTTGTGCACTCGTGGCCATTATGTGGCCTACCATGCGCGCAGGGGGTAGGGGGGTACGGGGGGGATTAACACCTCCACTTTTTTTGGGTGGGGGGGATATCCCCTCCAGTGTTCAGGAGCTCTTTAAAATTTTAAATTAATTTTTTAAAATCGCTTCATAATTGCCCGATCTATGAGGAATCAATCTGCAGTTTTGCTTTGCTTCATATAGATGCGTGATCGCTGATCGCGATGCGTCATGCCAATTTAGCCAAATAAGAAAAGAAAAAAAGCTCTCGAAGCACTATAGGCTATACATGGCATGTTGACAGCTTTTAAGTCTAAATATGTTTTTTTCGGACACACACATGTACAGTAGGCCTATGTGCTACAGTTCAAGGACATGCAGCAGCCGTCTGGCTGCCATTACCTAGGCGCTGAATTAAGTAATTAAACAGCCCTATTCTTTTACATCTCTGTCATTTTTGGTCTAATTTTACAAATGTAAATTTCTAAATAATAAATGAAATGTATTTATTATTACTGTACTCAATATCAAACTAAATCAGGAGGGATATGTTTTATTTCGTTTAATTAGGCTACTGGTTCCATCAGATTCCCCTTTTTTTTGGCAGGAGGCCGCCGTTCCGTAGCCTATTAATTAATAGGCCACTATGCGTCCATTGTTCACTCAACAAGGCCAGCCTATGTCACACTGACACGCTGGCATGAGATGAGAGAGACAAATAGATATGTGGACGTGACAAAAAAAAGTATTATATTAATATAGCCTTCTCTCTCTCTCTCTCTCTCTCTCTCTCTCTCTTTCTCGCCTTTTTTTCTCTATACGCAAACAATGTCGGTTCTAATAAAACAGACCTTATTGAGTGTGAGATATTTACAAGCATGATATCACTGTGATATGTGAATAAGCATTAGCCCCCCCATCCTCTGGTTTTATGCCAGTTAAATGGAATGACGGACAAGCTTCTGATTGGTGAATGTACCTACAGCGGTCATGCCATCGGTTTCCTCACACGTTTCCATGAAAACACACCCATGAATAATTTTTCACGTGGTGAGCGCACAATTACGATCATCGCAAATCACATAATCAGCTGCTGAGCGTTATTCATGCGTCAAACGCGATCGTCGGCAGTCTGTATCTCCTTAGCACGGGCGTTAATTACCGCCTTCTTAATTGGGCCCTGAGTAGTTCTCATTTCAAGGCGTATTACTGCCCTCTAGAGGCACAGTCCCACCAGTGCAGTGCAGTCAGCTCAGCTCAGCTGTTCTGAATGAGTTTAATTAATGCAACGCGATAGTGACAAGCAGGCAGGCAGTGGCAGAAGGAGACCGTCATTGCAGGTGCTGGACCTGCTGCTGGTGTGTGTAGGCTAGTCTCACATCATTCTCAGTCAAAAAACCAAAAAACGATAACGTCGTTCTTTAAATCAAGCAACAATGTAAGTACCTTTGAACAGATGCATAATGGAAATGCAATTTCGTTTGTCAACACATTTTAAGTTACGTTTCCTCTTGTTACTGTGGGGGGGATACAGTAACAAGAAAAAAAAATGCCTTGAAATCTGCGTAAAACAACTGTGTAATTCAGCTCAAGTGGAGGGGATATGTCCCCCCCTCCTCGGGGCAAAAGTGGGGGGGATATCACCAAAAGTGGGGGGGATACCCCAAAAATTTTCGCGCGCGCTGTGCGCGCGCACATACCTCCCAGATGTGTCCCCTTCACTTTTAAAATGCCTCCTGCGCCCCTGGCCTACTACTGTGATCGGTGCTCTTTGGTAGAGGTGGAAAATACTCGAGTAAAAGTACTTGAGTATTTACTCAATAGTAGTTTTTTTGAGGATCTGTACTTTTAAAGTAATTTTAAATGCTCTACTTTTACTCTTACTTTTGAGTAATTAAATACTTCTAGTCGTTACTTTTCATTTGGACAATGAGTAAGAGTAGTAAATTCAGGTTTTTCCACATAATGTGAAAGCAATGGAAGGTAAAGATATCTAGGCTAAAAATCCAAAAATGTTACGGTCACCTTGGGTGGTACCAAAATGTGTATTAGCCCCTGTACTATAAGATATGTCCTTTGTTTCCAACATTTGCAGCACTTGATTTGTGTGTATTGTTTACATACAGTTTACATAATATATTTTCTTATTTTTTTTTATTAAAAGTGGTTTTCTGATTAATGTTTTTCTATTCCTGGTTAATGACATTGCATGTAACATGTAATTAATGTAAAAAAAAAAAAGGAAAAAAAAGGAAAAAGAAAAAGGAAAAAAAAAATGTACTTTTACTTTTTACTCTTACTTTTGAGTAATTTCCTGGACTAGTACTTTTACCCTTACTCTTACTCTTACTAAAAAAGTAACAGTACTTTGAGTAGGATTTTTCAGTACTCTTTCCACCTCTACTGTTTGGTGCTTTCTGTATATGTGGGTGGGAAAGTTGAGGTGCCAACGTGCGCCTTGTTATTTATATCAATTCGTACTTATGTTGGTGGCAGGGGTGTCGCACCAACTTCTGGGCCCTGGGCACAAGGATTCACAGCGGGCCCCCCATGAACGTTCTTCATAGCGGGAGGGGGTTTAACCCATTTAGACTGGGAACGCATTATTCCGCGTTATTTTGTGCTCTATTGAAAAATAGCAGATCTACAAGCTTTTGTGCAAGGTTTTTTGAAAAATCTATGTTTCTATGTCAGAGGTGCTCAAACCTTTTCATGTGAAGGACCCCCAAAATTGTATGTATTTGGCCACAGACCCCCATCTCAAAATATTTAGTTCCAGGGACCCCCCAGAAGCAAAATTTGAGCTGCAAATAAATGCTTTAAAAATACATAGGCATATATTCAAAGATTTGCACACATTTTCACAACTTTTCAAGCTAAACTAGGGGTTTGTCATGATTCTGAATCCATTGCAAGCATTTGTTTTCACAGTTTTGTGGGCGTTTTGTGGGGCCATTTATAGCCCAAGGAATGTTTTTTGTGCAAAACAAATGCTTGCAATGGATTCAGAATCATGACAAACCCCTAGTTAGACCCCTCACATCCTACTTAAAGCAGATTTATTTTTCCTCCTGTAGTATGTCTATAGAAAGTCAATGGGAGCCCAACGTGAGTATGAGGAAGATTTCTTTCCAAAAAAGTGTACAGAAAGAGTTAAGATTAGATTTTTTTTTTCTTTTTTTATGTGGCCACATGTCAGTCACCTACCAGTTCATTAGGTATTCCTGGTTGTCAGGTGGGTGTCAAGCCAGCTGAAGTTAGCCACAGTGTTGGGTCAAGTGTATGGTAAAAGGATGATTTTATGGTGTCATTAAAGGAGTAATACAGACCAAAATAGGACCCCCCCTGAAGGAGAATATTTCCACAGACCTTCTTACCTGGTTAGGTTGATATGCTTCATTTCTGCCCCTGTTCTGAGATTTGTAGATTAGTCCCAACAGCTAAAACGGGCATATAGGCTTTATCCAAAAGCGCCCATTTCGGCGGCTTCAAAAAAGATTTTTTTTTTATGAATCTTCCAGACATGCTTCCAACAGACACCACACACGGTATTTTAGCGTTTGAAGGGTTAATAGTCTGTTTACTGGGCTAGAGAAACCACAGCAGAATGCTGCTGGGAGCTCTCGCGAGATTCTCGCGAGACTTCCGCTCCAGCTCTCTGGAGCCGAGGCAGGAAGTCGCCTGCACTACCAGATTTGTTTACATTGAATGCACAGAGCGACTCTTCTCATTCACTCTACTGGATTTCAGCGAACAACAGACTTTTATTTGCTCATATAATTTATTCAATAATGGCCGGTACTGAAGATGACTTTGGATTTAATATAGACTCTGACGATTTTGAGTATGGAGCCATACATGTTCGAACCACAATATACTGCAGAGGAGCTTCGTCTACGGGAGGAGATGAGGCTTGAACAGGCAGCAAATGTTCTAGGCGACGGAGAAGAGGATCGAACCCAAGGCTTATTTTGGTGTCATTGAGGACATTGCGTTGTAATGCCATTTCAAATCGAATGTAACTGCTGCACAAATTGGCCTTATTGGCACTGGAGACAATTGTTAGGACTCCGACCAAACAGAGGAAGAAACTACAGATGATGGAGCTGTACTTTGTGTTCGCTGTATCACAGAGATTGAGGGTCTACCTAGTTTACTAGATAGAACCGTCTTGGAAACTTTTTTTTTTTTTATCCAAAAGGATAAACTTTGAGCAACGCCCACAGCCTGCAGGAGACGATGGACATCTATCCATTGAGTAGTCTACATCATTGTGTTATACCAAATTGTTTACCTAACCAGTAAGACTCCCTAATCGGGAGATAAGCGACCGTTGGTCGCTTATCTCCACAAATAGGCCAAAAGTTTGTTTTACCAATTATCAAGACATATGGGCAGTTGACAGTTTGCCATGGTTACTCATTGAAGTTGAATCTCCATATATGGAGATAACCTACGCATCACACTGTCTGACCTCACCAGCCCATATTTGGGCATGAGCAACTTATGTCTCCATATATGGAGATATGATGACATCACACAGTCCTCAGCCGATGATGTGGCGTGATGTCATACAATACACAAACGAGCCCTACAGTATAAAGGGGCAATTCTTGCCAGGAAAGAAGCATTTCTTCGACTCAGACCTTATCGCCAGGGTTGGCTTATAGCAGCTGTCGGTAGGACCATATATGGATTCTGTTAGTGTGGATCTCCTAACAGGGCATCATCTGGGATACAATCCCTTTTATGCCCATATATGGAGATCCCTAACAGAATCCCTTTCATGCCCATATATGGAGATCCCTAACAGAATCCCTTTTATGCCCATATATGGAGATCCCTAACAGCATCCCTTTTATGCCCATATATGGAGATCACTAACAGCTAACAGAATCCCTTTTATGCCCATATATGGAGATCCCTAACAGAATCCCTTTTATGCCCATATATGGAGATCCCAAACAGAATCCCTTTTATGCCCATATAGGCCTATGGAGATCCCTAACAGAATCCCTTTTATGCCCATATATGGAGATCCCTAACAGAATCCCTTTTATGCCCATATATGGAGATCCCTAACAGAATCCCTTGTATGCCCATATATGGAGATCCCTAACATAATCCCTTTTATGCCCATATATGGAGATCCCTAACAGAATCCCTTTTATGCCCATATATTATGGAGAAATCCCTGCTCTGAGTATCTGACATCAGTGTGATGTCACCTGTTTGCCATATATGGAGATCCCTGCTCTGCGTATCTGGTTGCTATGGTAAACAGTTGGTTGCTAGGGTAAAAAAACATGGTTGCTATGGTAAACAGTTGGTTGCTAGGGTAAACAGTTGGTTACTAGGGTAAAACCATGGTTGCTAAGGTGGTTGCTAACGTACACTAACAGACCAGCAACAACAGACTGTTGCCACAGCAACGTACACAAAGGTTTGTGTACACATGTGGTGTGATGTCATACTGATGCGGAGATATGAGCAGGGCAAAGGTGTGACGTGTGACGTGTGACGGACGGACGGACGGACGGACGGACGGACGGACGGACGGACGGCCGGTGGAGGTTTTCATAGTAAACTGCTCCCTGACGGTCGCAATAAAGCTATCAATAAGCGTGTCGCGCAAGGGTGCTCACACTTTATTGAATTGAGAGCTCAACATGTTCTACTCACCCACAAAAAAACAAGTTACACGAGGGAGCTTTTGAATAGTAGCAGCACTGGCATTACATACACGACAAATACACTTGAAAAGGGAAATAGAGGTTGGAAAAAGTCCCATTCTGTAAGGAAGTGGTAGGTTTCGGGTTCTTTGTTGTGATGCTACTGGCTCTTGAAAACACAGCATTGTATTGTGGGGGTTTGCCTACTTTAGAAGTTATGAAGGGAGCCGACAGGCCCTTATTGATGTCAATCAATTAAAGTCGCTTTTAGTCTAGTGACAGACGCAAAGAAGAGCGGTTTTGTGTTTTTTCCCCCCCCCAATAAATATCTTCCTTAATATTTAAATTATATCGCATTTCATGTGGTCTACCTGAAAGCCTTTCTGAGCTACTGGTCATTATCTCTTTCTCTTTATCAATGGTGCCATTGTGGAAAATACAAACGGCATGCTTATAATTATATCTACTAATGCTTCTCCCTCATTCACGTTGGCTGAATGTATCAACGCATAGAGTATTACATTGGTAACATTTGCATATTGAGTATTTTAATCCAACAACTCAACCACGTTATTTATCAAGCTATAGTGAAGATGGCAAATACATTATCCTTTTTGCACTGTTTGAATGTGTTTCAAAAAATGTGTTTTCTTCTTCAACAGTGCAGATTAGCCGGCTACAGAATCTGCCTCGATTGGATCTTGAGAGGAGAAGTACTCGGAAGAAATTACAGAGTTTGTTTACCTGCCTGTTGGTAGGCAACCCCCCCCCCCCCCCCTCCCATCTGCCATCCCCCCCATCCCACTCATCCCATAACTGCACTATTATGCTCGAGCCTCACCTACAGTACATACTGTGAGGCTGAACTGCACCTACTGTACATAAATATATATATACTGTGAAGTTTTTAATTATACCGACCTGTTGCTCATAGAACACACTGTGAAGTTGTTTACAAAAAGTTAAAGTACATTAGCTACTACGGGAGAATAATGCCATTGGTGTATAAAATACACCAAACTTTATGCACATGTACAGCTGAGGATGCTGTTTTCATTCTTTGCTTTTTTTTTTGGCCTTTTGCACTCTTTCCTAATTGATTATTATTATTTTATCTTTAGATGTGTTGTTTTTGCTGTTCTGAATTGTCTGAAAGGAAGCCGAACAAAAATAAGTTGTACTCGCCTTATTGGTTGTTGTAATTGCACAAAATACTAATAAACGTCATCTTGTTGAATTTCTAGTTCTTATTTTAAATCACCTGAATATTTCTTTTCCATCCTTATCATACATTTGCCATAACAACTAATGATGTTGGCTTATGTCAAAAAGCACAAATTCAACTCACATGTCAAAGGCATGGAGCCATTTTGTATTTATTTGGTTTAAATCTGAATGCTTATCCAAAATTCACATCAAGATCTATTATGCCCGCATGCCCCAACCACTGAAATTAATGTAATTAAAATTGCTAATACGATAAAAAGAAGTAAATGAAAACATTTTAACACTCATCTTTTCTTTTCTCTAATTATAATCTAAAATATGAACCCTTGTTGTAAAAAAAACAAAGTTGTCATTTAAATCAGTGTTTTTCGATCAGGCCTTTTGACTCAGAGACTTTCAGCTTTCAGGAAGTAACCAAAAATACATAGGGAAGACACATTTGCACATTATAACCACACATTATGTGGTTTATTAGAGTAATGTAAACTCCATAGACACATACAGAATAGAAAAAGTACAAAACTATGGCAGCACCACCTCTTTAACAAACTCTACCATACAGATTGGTCAAAATAATCTTTGAGACACTCAGAAAAATAGACTGAACCCATATTTTATTATAGAATGTGAATACAGTGTGTGAATACAATATGTTATATTGGCATTCAGGCTCTGATACATTTAGACCAGTGGTTCTCAACCTTTTCAGGCCGCGACCCCCAGAATAATCATGTTTTAACTGGGGGGACCCCCCACCCTGACGAGCACTAGGAGTTGAGTGAATTACATTTTGTATAACACGATGCTATTGTGAAAATAGCAGATCTACATGCTCACAACGCCTTGCGTTGCAAGGCGTTGTGAGCATGTAGATCTGCTATTTTCCAAATTTTTGCCTCTAACATTTGACAATTTGACCAATGTTTGTCATTTTAGAGGTATTAAAAAGTCCTTAAATTGACACTTTAGAAATGTGCATACATCCCTCTATACACTTAAACTTTATGTTGGTTTGTTTACTGTTGAGTGAGAAAACAATGTTGCACGTTAAGTCAATCATCTGGGGACCCCCAAAATAATTTGGCGACCCCCCTGGGGGTACCGACCCACAGGTTGAGAACCACCGATTTAGACAACCATCATTAACCATTAAGAGCAGGGAGACATGTATACTGTACAGTAACAACCCTCCATGGGGAACAGAACTAATAGCAGAGACCGAGGTGAGCTCAAATAACCTGCTCAATTGGTCGGCCGATTGCCACGTCAGCGTATGACCTATGGGTCTTGAGTAACACCGTACACAGTAGAGTTCTGTAATTCTGCCCGAACCCGACCCGACATTTAGGGTAGAGTAGGGGTTCCAATTTTAAGATTTGTTTTATTAAAAAAGTTACATAGTATAGCTTTAATGCATGTCATCAATAGCTACACGTTTACAGAGGATACATGGGAAAAAAAGAAAGATGGCGGCAGTGTACAGATCCATCTAGAAAAATTAGAATATTGTGTAAAAGTAAATTGTCTCAAAACATTCATAATATTTAGTGAAACTTTCATATTGTCATTGTCGGGTGGAAACCGTGTATGTCCAAAGCCGTTCGTTTTGCATATATCATTTTAAAAATGATTTAAACTTGTGAAAACAACCGATCTACAAGCACACAACGCCTCGCACCTCGAGGCGTTGTGTGCTTGTAGATCTGCTGTTTTCACTACTTTTGTGCGACGGCCTTGTATGATGAAGCAGGGCTTTACTTTGCGAAAGAACGTACACATTTGAAACTTGGAGATTAGAAACTTGGACAAGGTTTCCACCCGACAACGACGATATATTCTAGATACATTGCACATTCAGTGAATTATTCCAAACCTTTTTCCTTTTTCTGTCAAAACAAGGATTTATAATAGAGAAATGTCAACCTTCTGAAGTCAGAGTTGCTTGAAGTCCAGTGGGAAGTTTCCACAGTCAGTTATGATTTGGGGTGCTAGGGCATCTGCAATACTTTTTTATTTTTTACACAATATTCAACATTTTCAAGATGGATCTGTATATGACCCCTCATTTCAAATTGACCCATAAGGGTTCATTTGGTTCCACTGTGTACACTCTGCGTTATAGGCCTGCGAAGGTCCATTTGGCTCTTAACTATTGAAAAAAATAGCAGATATACAAGCTCACAGCGCAGCACCGAATCCACGCTTGCAGATCTGCTGTTTTTTGAAAAATCTTGAAAATGTTTGCAAATCTTTTAATATATATTTTTCAAAACAAGCTTTTGTAACTCAAATCTCTGCTTCTGGGGGGTCCCTGGAACAACATATATTGAAATGGGGGTCTGCAGCCAAATACATGTAATTTTGGGGGTCCTTGACATGAACAGGTTTGAGAACCACTGATTTAGAAGAAGGATTTCGAAGACATTTATAGAATCGGGTCAAAAATATCCAAAGACTTGCTCAAATTTTCAAGGTTTTTCTAAAAATAGCAGATCTACTGTAACATTACAAGCTTGCAGCGCGGCACTCACAAGCTGTAAGTTAAAGCATAAAATACTGGTTAAAGTAATAATTTGTAATAATGCATTGAGGCCAATTCTAGTACAACATAGCAGATGCACTATACAAGCTCACTTTGTACTTCATCTGCTGTTTTTTGAATAGCCAACACGAAAATCTAAAATCACACAGATATGCTTTCCTGATTTGAAGGGGTTAACCCGGGGGTCAGCAACCTGCGGCTCTTTAGTGCCACCCTAGTGGCTCCCTGGAGCTTTTTCAAAAATGAAAATGGAAAAAGATGGGGATTTTTTTTGTTTTAACGATTTTTTTTATTGTTACTGTCGGGCAGAAACCTTGTATCTCCAAGTTTCAAATTTGTATTTTTTTTTCCCGCAAAGCAAAGCCCTGCTTCATCATACAAGACTGACGCACAAAAGTAGTGAAAACAGCAGATCTACAAGCACACAACGCCTCGCGGTGCGAGGCGTTGTGTGCTTGTAGATCGGCTGTTTTCACTAGTTTAGTTCATTTTTTAAATGATAAATACAAAACAACGTTTTGGACATACAAGGTTTCCACCCGACAACGACGATAAATAAGGCTTTTATAATTTTTTGGCGGCTCCAGACAGATTTGTTTTGGGTTTTTTATTTTGGTCCAATATGGCTCTTTCAACATTTTGGGTTGCCGACCCCTGGGTTAACCCATTAAGACCTGGAATTAACTGATGCTTTAACTTTTTTTGCTGGACACCCCCGGACAGTGCTTTTACAAGGGGAAGAGCAGAAACCCACAGAAGGAGGTGTGTTTGTGTGGATCGTCGTCGAAAAGCCCACAGCCCCGATGGAGAACCATGGAGACCACGCCCCCCTCTTCCAGCTCCAGGACCAGCCCGTTGGACATGGAGGTGTGGCCTCTGGCAAACTCTGAGTTGAGCATGACGAGCGTGCCGTTGTGGAGGAGGTGCACCACCATGCATCCTCCTTGGCGGGCGCCGAAGGCGGTGAACCTGAAATAGTAGACTCCCTTGACTGGTGCCGTGAACAGGCCTGCAGCACAAGAGGACAGTGGTGGAAAAAAGTACTAAAATGTTTTACTTAAGTAAAAGTATCAATGCTGCAATGTAGAAATACTCTGGTACAAGTACGTGTCCAGAATTAAAAATGTATTGAGTAAAAGTACACTAGTGATGTGTCGGTCATGAATGACCCGTTCAAAAGAACGGATCTTTATGGTGAACGAAATCAAACGGGTCACCCGTTCAACCATTCACGGCGTTCAGTTGCAAATGCGACCGAGAGAGACTGTTCATTCTACGTTCCTCTTAATCCTCACAAGAGAAGACAGACCCGACCGACCGTTCCGTTCCTCCTTTCCACCGCTCCTCTTTTCTTATTGGACGGTAGTGGGCTGAAAGGCGGGCTCTCCCTCAGAGAAGCAGGCAGCATGGGGAGCGCGGGACTGTGTGTGTGTGTGTGTGGGGTGGATTGGAACAGTACGAAGCAGCAGAGCGCCTCCGACTGCGAGTTGAGGAGTTGTGACTGATTGATTGACCGATACCGACTGACTGCCTGCGAGTGAAAAGGGGGCTATCCGTTTATTCTTTGAACGGGATGTACCGATTACTGATGACAGACAGAATAGCCTACCCTACGAGAATGCTAGCTGACTGACTGACTGACTGACTGACTGACTGAATACTTTATGTTTGCAAAAGCAGAGGTACAGTTCTATACAAAAGGATGCTAAAATATAAACCATAGAAAGCAGCACTATGGCTTTAATCTATCCTACACAAGTAGCCTACAGTGCAAAACAACAACGTCATGATTAGTGTTTAGAAACACCCTGTTCATATTAATAAAACTAAATAGGAATGACTGGAACATGCCATTGGATATAAAAAACGAAAAAATTACTATAGATTTATATTACAAGGATTGGAGGGGGCAGGATCTCTCTGGAGTTATTTTCATGAATCATGGTCATGATAGCTTTTTTCTTCACTCTGGGGGAGAACTAGTAACTAGTTTGACTGACAGAACCTCACTTTGAATAGTTTGGAGGTTGACAGTATAACTGGCTGACTGATTGAGACCGAGACTGGCTGACTGAGTGAAAAGGATAATCGTTCATTCTCTGAACGGTGATCATGTCAATTTGCGCTTTTGAGTGTTGATGACACTTGGCCGTTTTATAATGATAGAATTGGCGACGGTGTGAATGTTTTTGTTTGATATGCGTGCACAAGTCGTGGAAAAAGTAGCCTACTCCGATGTTTATTCTTTTAGGGTGCAGGGCACTGCAGGGAAAAGTTAAGTTTCGATGTGTGTGCTTAACTGCTTGTGTTTGACTGACTGACTGAGAAGGAAAGAGGACCCGAGAGGGATTTCGGTCACGGCTCTGAACGAGAATGAAGTGCTCTACGCACTTATGTGACGACCGCCTCCAACACCCCCGCCCCCCGCTTCTCGAAAGTTGTGAACGACCGATTGAATGATCATAACCGAATCTATCTTGTGAACGAACGAACGTGATTCGGATCACGGAAATGAACGATTCTTCCCACCACTAAAGTACACAAGTATTGGCTTCAACATGTACTTAAAGGAGCTATAGTCAACTTTTTCTTGAAATATTTTATTAAAAAAATAAGCTTCATATATATGTTTCAATTCAGAAATGACCACAAAAAGCATAACATAATGATAAAATAATCATTTTGGCCATTGTCGGGCCGACACTTTGTTTACATCCTAGTCAAACTTAAGGGCAGCCTATAGGAGCAAGCTTGCTCCTTGAAAACCATGCAACTTCCATAGAGAATGAATTGGATGCTGCTCTTTCCCCTGCTTTCCCCCATTAAGGTTGCAACCTAACTCGAATATCATTAGCACGGACGGATGTAATCAATCCAGTAACAGTAGCCCTTCTATTTAATCCTTTTGGGGATGTTGAAGTTATCATCTGCCCATTTGTCAATTTGGTCAAAAGAAATTGGTTGAACAGAACTCATATTTTGGGACCATCGCTCCATTGTTCACAATAGCTGTAAT
Source organism: Nannobrachium achirus (assembly GCF_963921795.1). NCBI lineage: Eukaryota > Metazoa > Chordata > Actinopteri > Myctophiformes > Myctophidae > Nannobrachium > Nannobrachium achirus. The sequence goes on from NC_137811.1 coordinate 3,130,169, forward strand.
GCAGGCTGCCAACCCATGTAGTCATGTGATACAAGATGTCCGTGGTGTGAATAAGGTCTATTGACCCATTTCTTGTTTACAAACATTGAGACTAAATGCACAGGTGACTTTATCATGTAATCAATTCCCACCAATCCCCAAACCTGTTGTTTTGGGGAGCGCTGGTTTCATTGGCTCATTTGGTACCGACCTGCGCGCGCATCTTGGTTCGTATCAATGTGACGTGGACCAGAAATGCATATATGGACCAGTAGTAGGCAACCTTAGGCACGGGTGCCAACATTGGCATAGAGAGTGATCATTGGCACACTGGCAGGCCGGACTCACACATATGCGTGAAACATCTTCTTCGTATCGTCTGAGAATGAGGGTGGGAGGGGGAGGTCCAATGCATTGTCAATGGAAGGTTGTTTGTTTTTTTGTCGTTGCCGTGTCTCTAGCTCAACCACAGGCGGTCTTTTGGCTAAGAGACACGTCAACGACAAAAAAACAAACAACCTTCCATTGACAATGCATTGGATCCGCCCCTCCCCCCCTCAATCTCAGACTACACGGACACGATAGCTGTCGCAACTGTGTGTAGGGCGCCTCAGAAGTGTGAGAGAGTTTCTTTCCTTTTAATGCATTCATTCAAACTGGGTAAAAGATAAATTACTGGGGAGGGAGTCTTTGATGTTGGTGGGTTAGTCCTATCTTGCGAGTCTAATGATCATTACATCCTGATGTGGAAGAAAATGTGTTTTTTTAAAGAAGACGATGAGAAACTAGACCAGGTCACCTGGTTGTGCCAGACCCGCAATGAAAACTAGTATGGCACTGAACTAACACATGAACACACAGGATTTTATAGTCTCAGCAACAAAGCGTAGTGAGCTTGTAGATCGGCTGTTTTCACTAGTATGGCACTGAACTAACACATGAACACACAGGATTTTATAGTCTCAGCAACAAAGCGTAGTGAGCTTGTAGATCGGCTGTTTTGACTAGTATGGCACTGAACTAACACATGAACACACAGGATTTTATAGGCTGAGCAGCTGGAAATGTTTGTGAGCTTGTAGATGGGCTGTTTTCACTAGTATGGCTGTGGGGCAAATGTTTTGCAGCACTGAACTAACACATGAACACACAGGAATTTATAGTCTCAGCAGCTCGTCAGCCAACTCAACTCAGCTGGTCCCGTACAGGTGACGGCACTCAAGGCAATCAGCCGAGCAAGGGAAGGGAGGGGCAGATGAGCAGTCAGAGGCAAACACAGGCACACTGAGGAAAAGAGGGACACTGAGGAAAAGAGGGACCGACCGACCGACAGACCGACAAAGCCTTATGTAGGCCGACCCCCTGGGTCTGGCAAAAATAAAGTATGTATAGCCTATGGCAGGGGTTCCCAAACTTTTTTGTCTCAGGGCACCCCATAAATATATTTTTAATCGGGGGCACCCCTACATTATAATTTTCACTCCGAGCACCTTATATTTATAGTGCATATCGTAGTTGTCGGCTGCTTGTAGATCGGCTGTTTTCACTAGTTTTGTGTGACAGTCTTGTATGATGAAGCAGGGCTTTGCTTTACCAAAAGATGAACACATTTGAAACTTGGAGATACGAGGTTTCTGCCTGACAGTGACAATATTTTAGTGATTAGGCTATGTTGCGAGGAAAACGTTGAGATAATAGCCATTTTGGTTAGAACTGACTGAAAATAACTTTGTACTGTACAAGTTTAAAATTATACTAAATAAAATCCAAATATTATCAAATTATCTTGCGGCACCCCTGGACTGCCGTCACGGCACCCCAGGGTGCCCCGTCACCCACTTTGAAAACCCCTGGCACATGGATAAGCAAAATCAGTTGGAAATATTACATTTTGATGTGGTGCCACAACTAAACATCATGTTGACATGGCACACTATCAAGAAAATGAAAACGTGGCACTTCATGTCAAAAAGGTTGCCGACCCCTGCTATAGACCAGTGGTTCTCAACCTGTGGGTCGGGACCCCCAGGGGGTCCCAACATTATTTTAAGGATATACTTTTGGGCTTTTATGACAGGACCGTAGACTGACAGGAAATGGGGAGAGAGATTCCGTTCGCTTGGGAATCGAACCAGCGCCCCGCTGCAGGCTACACAAAGCCTATGCGGTATGCAACCGGACCAGTAGGCCAGTTAAAATATGATTATTTTGGGGATCGCGGCCTGAAAGGGATCCCTGGCTAATACGACAAATATGTCTTAATACATAATTGCCCTCTTTAACAACAATGTAAAATTAAAAACACCTTAAATATTTTATTTCTTCTAGAAATAGCTAATCTTTCACTCAATAGGGGAAATGCCCGTCGCAAGTTGATGATGTCATAAATGTCTTTTAAATGTTTTTATTCGCACATGCATGCCATAAATTCCATAGGGATAGATCACACATGACATTTATGACATCATCAACTTGCGACAGGCGTTTCCCCTATTGAGTGAAAGATTAGCTATTTCTAGAAGAAATAACATATTTAAGGTGTTTTTAATTTTACATTGTAGTTATAGAGGACAATTATAATGTATTAAGGCATATTTGTCGTATAGCCAGGGATCCTTTGAAAAGGTTGAGAACCACTGCTATCCACGAGTTTCCTACGCCCCATAGTGCATTGCGCAAACGTCTGCATCGATCTTCCGCCGCCGATTTACAAGCTCACAACGGGTTGCATCTGCGACGCGACGTGAGCTTGTATGTCTGCTGTTAAACCCGGAAGTTTGGTCCTGATAGTCTCCAGTAAACTCCCGCGGAAACTTGTGGATAGACAGTGTATATATGCTATGGCATGAGGAGATAACAGAGCTACATACCTGTAGTTGAGTTGTAGCCCTGGCCGATGTTAGTGAGCACGTGTTTGTAGATCAGTGGAGTGTTGTTGTGGTAGGGTCCAAGTTTAACATGTCCAGATCCAGCCAAACTTGCGGAGAAAGCCACCTTTGGTTTCGCTGCAAGCACAGAATGGAAAGTTAGTCAAATGTGTTTCCTTGTGACATTTTATTTATTTATTTTCTCAATCAGGAGAGAAAACTCATACAGGCTACTACAGGATACAAGTGAAATCAGGGGTGTCAATTGGGTATGGCAGGGGTATGGCAGCTGCCATACCCTGGGTCCAGGAGGGAAAATAAAAGTTACTTTTAACGGAGCTATAGTCAACTTTTTCTTGAAAAACGGATGCTAAAATAAAAATAATGTTTCAAAAATATTTTATAAAAAGATAAGCTTCTATTCAGTGTTTCTATTCAAAAATGACCACAAAAAGTGTAAAATAATGATAAAATAATCATTTTGGCCATTGTCAGCCTGACACTTTGTTTACATCCTAGTCTAACATAGACAAGAATGTAAACAAAGTGTCAGCCCGACAATGGCCAAAATGATTATTTTATCATTATTTTACGCTTTTTGAGGTCTTTTTTGAATAGAAACACATTATATGAAGCTTATTTTTTATAAAATATTTTCGAAACATTATGTTTATTTTAGCATCCGTTTTTCAAGAAATAGTTGCCTATAGCTCCTTTAAATATAAATCCTGACCTAAAACATAATGTAACAAGGTCTGACAAAGGGTATACCGACGGTTGGAAATCTGCAGCGGTCGTCGCCATTCTGGGCATTTTTGTCAAAATGAAATATTTGCCACGGACATGCAAAATGAGCGGACAATAAAATTACCGGAAACATAAAGAGCTAGCCCGGAATTACCATAACAAGTCTGAGAGTTACCCCTTAACTCTGAGAGTTACCCCTTAACGCTGAGAGTTACCCCTTAACGCTGAGAGTTACCGCTTAACTCTGAGAATTACCCCTCAACTCTGAGAGTTCTGAGAGTGAGAGTTACCCCTTAACTCTGAGAGTTACCCCTCAAATCTGAGAGTTACCCCTTAACTCTGAGAATTACCCCTCAACTCTGAGAGTTACCCCCTTAACTCTGAGGTCCTTGCAAATAAAACATTTGAGAACCACTAGAGCAGGGGTTCCCAAACTTTTTTGTCTCAGGGCACCCCATTAATATTTGTTTTAATCCGAGGCACCCCTACCTACATTATAATTTTCACTCCCAGCACCTTATATTTATAGCATATCGTCGTTGTCGGGTGGAAACCTTGTACGTCCAAAACCGTTCGTTTTGTATTTATCATCTGTAAAATGTACTAAAATAGTGAAAACAGCAGATCTACAAGCACACAACGCCTCGCATTGCGTTGTGCGTTGTGTGCTTGTAGATCGGCTGTTTTCACTAGTTTTGTGCGACAGTCTTATGATGAAGCAGGGCTTTGCTTTACCAAAAGACGTACACATTTGAAACTTGGAGATTCGAGGTTTCTGCCCGACAGTGACGATATTTTAGTGATTATGTTGCGAGGAAAACATTGAGATAATAGACATTTTGGTTAGAACTGACTGAAAATAACTTTGTAGTTCAAGTTTAAAATGATACTAAATATTTTTTCAAGTGGCCGAATGAATTCCAAATATTAACAAATTATCTCGCGGCACCCCTGGACTACCGTCACGGCACCCCAGGGTGCCCCGTCACCCACTTTGAAAACCCCTGCACTAGAGTACTAGCTGGGACTCCTATATGTCTTAGTGCAGGGGTCTTCAACGTTTTCAGGCCAAGGACCCCTTAATTGAAAGAGATGAAGCAGGGACCCCCACAACCTTTTCATAGATTCCATATAGTTTCATTGTTTGACAGCACAATCATCAGTGTATTTTGGATTCATGTCAATTTGTGTTGTCAGATATTTAACCTCTTGAACCGTCAATACTTAATAAACTTGACCTTTCACTTTGTACTTAGTCTGCTCTTTTCCCCCTCTATACCAATGCTCTGTCGAAAATAGCCGATCTAAATAGATCTGCTATTTTTGGCTAACGTTCTAAGAATGTGGACTAGTGGTTATTATAAAAAAGGAGGAGAAAAAAAAGTTTCTATCACTCAATGATTTGGAGCACCCCCTGTAGTAACTCTGAGGACCCCCTAGCACTCGGATGACTGAACCTGATTTTGAGATTTTGAGGTTGTTTGGGTTTGCTCAGGAAACTCTGAGAAAGTTTCCCTTTCATGATTTTTCCTTGTCATACAAGCAAAGTCTTGTTTTTTTTCTTCCATTTGAGACGTTTTGTAAATATGAAATAACATGTTTTGAGTGTTTCCTGAGCATTCTAATTCCATTTCTAAATCTCAAAAACAGGTCAAAATGACCTGATAGTCATGCGAGTGCTAGGGGTCCCGGAGGACCCACTGTTGAAGACCATACCTTAGTGGCATAGTAAGTAGGTGTCCTACTGTACATATTCTGAAGAAAACCAGGAGACTTGGCATTCAGTAATCGGCGCTCGTGATCCAAATAAGAACATTATAATGGTGTGTAGGAAAGGTTTGCCACGGACAAGACCAAGCCTTTACCACGGACACATTTTGTCCGTGTACGTACGTATCAAAAACCCCTGGAAATATGTGCTTGATGTAATTAGTAGGGGTGTGTAACGATGCATTTTAACAGCGATTCGATACACATCACGATACATGGTTGACGATACGATACATGGACGGTATTGGTTCATTCATGGTGATACGATACGATTCGATTCAATGATTTAAAATCGATGTAGTAACTATTTAACAAAGACATTAAATCTGTGTGAAATGTGTGGATAGTGCAGGTTTTTAAGGGAAACATGTATTATTATTATGGATATAAATAAGTAAACAGTGATTATCTGCCAAATACATGGACATTGTATAATGACAAACCTGCACCTTGACATGAACCCAGAGATTACACACATTTATCGATAGACCAGTGTAGCTACATATATGGAAAGGAAAAGTAATTAAATCCCTCCTTTACATGTTTTCTTCTTAAAAATGCTAAATACAATGCACAAGTAGGTAGTATCGATACAATCGATTCTTTGCACTGCCGATACGATACAAAATAAAACGATACGATTCGATTTTAGCTGTTTTCATTTCGATATACTTTGATTTTCTTTTGCTAAAAACGATATTTTGACACAGTTACTATATCGTTACACCCCTAGTAATTAGTATAGCGGTATGTATGATCCATTTCATGTACTCAACCTGTAGCGTTTCTCAGCTCCAACAGCATGGCTCCCAGCTCTTCCAGGTTCACGCTCCCCACTGACAGACAGACAGACAGACAGACAGACAGACAGACAGACAGACAGACAGACAGACAGACAGACAGACAGACAGACAGACAGACAGACAGACAGACAGACAGACAGACAGACAGACAGACAGACCGACAGACAGGCAGACAGACAGGCAGGCAGGCAGACAGACAGACAGACAGACAGACAGACAGACAGACAGACAGGCAGGCAGACAGACAGACAGACAGACAGACAGACAGACAGACAGACAGACAGACAGACAGGCAGAACATCAACAGAGACAGAGCAGCGGTCATTCTGAGTGCTGACCTCTCCAAAAATAAACAAAGTGCCTGATTCTTTCAACTTTAGTGTCATAGATAGAAAGTATGTACAGCCTATAGGCGCCTGAGAAACATATCAAAATAGGCAAACATTAATCTAAGATATCTACATAATCCAACTGGAACGGCAAGTACGTAAGATGAAAATGTCATATCACGATTATTGTGACAAAAGAAATCGCGATTTACGATATTATCGTGATAATCAAAATCCATTATCCTGGGGAGGAACATTTGCCAAAAAATAGCCGATCTAAAGCTCACAACGCGTCGCAACGCGACACGTTGTGAGCTTGTAGCTTGGCTATTTTTTGGCAAAGACATTTGATGGAGAGTAAAAAAGAGTATCAAGTACGTATAAGTACGTTTTACCAATAGAGGGTTTAGGTGGTACCGGATATGCAGCTCTGAAAACAAAAGGTGAATTCATCCCAGTGCATGACGGAGGACGATATCACGATAAATTAAATCTCCACAATACGATTGATTGTTTTTTATCTCGATAAACGATAATAGCGCTTATCGTCCCATCCCTAGTTATAAAGATACAATGTGGTAACATCCATGTTGTTACGACATGGATTCTATTCATTTACCTGCGGCGATGGTTTGCTTCACGTCCCCCACAGTGGTCTCAATGGCTGCCAGTCTGGAACTCAGGTCTGAAAACCATGCAAGGATAAAAACCATGCGAGGATAAAAACCATGCAAGGATAAAAACCATGCAAGGATAAAAACCATGCAAGGATAAAAACCATGCAAGCAGTGGTGGAAAAAGTACTCACATATTTTACTTAAAGGAGCTATAGTCAACTTTTTCTTGAAAAACGGATGCTAAAATAAAAATAATGTTTCGAAAATATTTTATAAAAAAATAAGCTTCATATATGTGTTTCTATTCAAAAATGACCACAAAAAGCGTAAAATAATGATAAAATAGTCATTTTGGCCATTGTCGGACTGACACTTTGTTTACATTCTAGTCTATAGACTAGGATGTAAACAAAGTGTCGGCCCTACAATGAAAAAGTTGACTATAGCTCCTTTAAGTAAAAGTATCAGTACTGCAACATAGACATACTCTGTTACAAGTAAATGTCCGGAATTAAAAATGTACTTGAGTAAAAGTATGAAAGTGTTGGCAGAAACCTTGTACTTAAAGTACCAAAAGTAAATGTACAAAATGTTTGAAAATAGCAGATCTACAAGCTCACAACGTTGTGAGCGTGTAGATCGGCTATTTTCAAATAGCGTAGGTATAAAATAGGGCTAAAGGGGTTAATGTATATTTTATAATATTATAATGTAATATTTGCAATTAAAGTAACAAGTAACTTAAGTTTTCAAAAAAACTTAGTGGAGTAAAAGTACAATATTTGGATCCTAGATGTAGTGGAGTAGAAATAAAAGTATTGGAAATTGGAAATACTCAAGTAAAGTACAAATAACTCAAAACTGTACTTAAGTACAGTACTTAGGCCTACTGTAAGTAAATGTACTTAGTTACTTTACAACACTGCCAGTAAGACTCCCTAATTGGGAGATAAGCGACCGTCAAGTCGCATACACAAACTTTAGAAGGCAATGGTAGCCAATCAGAAGGGAATATGGGAAATGGGACAGATCCATGTTGATGACATGACTTTAGAGATACTGGGTACCGCTTTGTGTGATTTTAGGGCAAAATCTGTAGGAGCAGTGTCCAAAAATGTGTTTTGCAAAAATCAGCCTGATGGTGGCGCTAGATGGGACCGATGCATGTTGATGACATGACTGTAGAGATACTGTGTAGCGATTTGCGTGATTTTAGGGCAAAATCTGTAGGAGAAGTGTCCAAAAATATGTTTTGCTAGATTATGCCTCATGGTGGCGCTAGAAGAGGGGGCATGTGAGACAAGAGGGGTGGAGGTTGTGGTTTGGCAGGCAAGGAGTGGGTGTGCAAAGTTTGGCATGGATCGGGGCAACAGTGGCGAAGATATGAGTAGGGGAAAAGTGTGACGTGACGTGACGTGACGTGACGTGACAGCCAGCCGGTGGAGGTTTTGATAGTAACTGCGACCTGACGGTCGCCATCACATCTCTGATCAATAGGAAAAAGAAAGTCATTTTGGGGGTTCTTTTACACCACTGATCATTTTTAACCTAGAATTGGTCCCCACTGATGCTCATTATTTGTCCGGGTTTACTCAGTCTAGTAGACTGAATTTATTCAATTTTGATAAGGTATTTACACATTTGTTTTTAATCCATGAAGATATTCGCTTATTGTGTTTTGTTAAAAAAAATCATAATTAAAAACAAAATGTAGGAAACAAGAAATAAAGGGATGTTTACTCGCGACCCATAAAAATGTGTCCACGACCCACAAATGGGTCCCGACCCAGTGTTTGGGAACCAGTGCTTTAAATGGATTCAATTGACATTGGTTGATTGCAGTATACCATCACTGTCAGGCAGAAACCTTGTATCTCCAAGTTTCAAATTTGTGAGTTTTTTTCATAAAGTAAAGCCCTGCTTCATCATACAAGACTGTCGCACAAAATAAGGAAAATAGCAGCTCTATAAGCACACAATGCCAAATCGTTTTTACTTTTTAAAGACAACTTTGTTTTTTTTTTTACAACTAGGGTTCATATTTTAGGTTGTAATCTGAGAAAAGTGTTATTTTTTTTTTCATTTACTGCTTTTTATCGTTTTAGCAATTATAACGATTTTGATTTCAGTGGGTGGGGCAAACGTACAAGTGGCTAAATATGTCTTTTTAGACACAATAAGCCCATTCCCAAGATGCACCACAATCTTTCATGGGCAGATATGACATAGTGTTACTGTAAAATAGTAATAAAGAAATAGCAGAGCCCCACCCACTGAAATGAAAAATAGCTAAAATCTCCAAAACGATAGAAAGCAGTAAATAAAAACATTTGAACACTAATCTTTTCTTTTCTCTGAATACAATCTAAAATATGAATCCACAAAGTTGTCCTTTAAAATAATGACAAAAAAAGGTAAAGTTTGGGATATACAAGTTCTCCACCTGACAATTTAATGACGATCAGGGGTGTGGCACCGAATTCTGTGCCCTGGGTACAAGGATTCACTCACATTTTGTGCTTTAACTATTGAAAAATAGCAGATATACAAGCTCACAGCACACCACCGAGTGCCACGCTGCGAGCTTATAGATCTGCTACTTTTGAAAAGTTGTGAAAATGGGTGCAAATCTTTGAATATATGTAACATTTGTAACTAAATTTTTTCTTCTGGGGGGGGGGGGGGGGGGGGGGGTCCCTGGAACTAAATATTTTGAGATGGGTGTCCGTGACCAAATACATATCATTTTGGGGGTCCTTCACATGACAAAGTTTGAGCACCACTGACATAGACGCATTGGGCCCAATGTAACCTCACCTACCAGGCTTTCTCCCGGGAGAGATCCTGGTGTTCGTTCACAACAGACCGTTTGATTTCCGCCTAAAGCGCGGAAACCACTAGAAGAAGCGGCGTCGCTTTGATTTAGTTCCCCCCGTTTGTTTCCCCAATCCCTTTTAAAATGCTGGAGTAGCCTACGTAGTCTTGCCAGTTGCTACGAGTTGGATTAAAAGATGCACATACCAAAAGAATTTTTCGAAAGCAAAACTACGCCTCATCAAGGTGTTTATTAGGTCGGCCCTAAAAGTATGTCCTTCGGTGCAGGGGAATATTTTGGGTTAAAACTGAATCCGGTTGATAGTTCCGGCCAAAGTGTAGTCCGTCTAGGACTACAACATGACGTAAAGTGGTTTCCGCTCCCGACCGGATCAAACCTCGTAAAGTGAAGTGATCCCAGACTAGGCCCAATGTGGAGGGGCCTTAATTGTTTTATGCTTTAATACAAGCTTACAGCGCGGCACCGAGTGCCGCGCTGCGAGCTTGTAGATCTGCTATTTTTGAAAAAACATGAAAATGTGTGCATGCAAGTCTTTGAATGTCTCAAATCCTTCTAAGGTTTTTTGAAAAACCTATGCTTCTATGTCAGTGGTGCTCAAACTTTTTCATGTGAAGGACCCCCAAAATGATATGTATTTGGCCACGGACCCCCATCTCAAAACATTTAGTTCCAGGGACCCCCCCATGTTCGCTTAAAAAAATACATTATATTCAAAGTTTTGCACACATTTTCACAACTTCTCAAAAATAGCAGATCTACAAGCTTGCAGCGCGGCACTCGGTGCCGCACTGTGAGCTTGTATTATCTGCTATTTTTCAATTGCTAAAGTATAAAATAGTTAAGGCCCCTCCACCTTGGGCCCTGGTAACTCAGTCCCACTCCTTGTGATGCCCCTGATAACAAAACAAATAGTAGCGTGATCCATTTCATATACGGTACTCAACCTGCGTTCTCTTTCTCCACGGCGGCCATTTTGTCTTTCTGGAGCTGGAGTTCGGCGGTGTTCGCTCGCCCCGCGGCGGCCATTTTGTCTCCTCGGAGCTGGAGTTGAGTGGTGTCGTTCCTCAGCTCCACGAGCATGTCTCTCAGCACCCTCAGCTCAGAACCCATGTCCTGCTGGCCTGGAGACAGACAGACACACAGACAGACAGACAGACAGACAGACAGACAGACAGACAGACAGACAGACAGACAGACAGACAGACAGACAGACAACAGGGGCGTCAATTGGGTATGGCAGGGGTATGCAGCTGCCATACCCTGGGTCCAGGGGGGAAAATAAAAGTTACTTTTAAATATAAATCCATGAATGTCTCTTTGTCTATCTGTGCTGGTTATCATGTTGTTAAATTACAGTAAAATAACTACAAATGCAAAGTTTTAAAAAATGGTCACTTTAACAAGGTATTATGATTATATTCTCCACACTTGTATTCTCCCCATCTTGACAAAACGGTATATTCCCAGGTTCCGCAGGTCAGCTGCACGGGTGCAATGGCTTATTGTTAATTGCGGCACGTTTACTAACATGCCAAGTTCAACTGCACTTGAACAACCGTTCAAGCATAACCAAGTCAGTACTGGAGATGTGGTGTAACGGCATGGATTTCTACACATAGTTAGGTAAAGTTAGCCGATCGAGTATTAGACCAATCTGGCAACTAAATCTAAATTAATAGCTTTCTTCACAAATGTGTTCATAAAGGTGATATCATCTCTGAACTTTCTCAATCACAACTCCCAACAACTCGGAAACTTTTTGGGAGCCAATCAAAGTTGGGGGTATCAGGATACCTGGGCCTGGGATTAAAGGGGATAAAAAAAAATGCCAATATGAGCATATGAGGTGTGTAATTTGGGTATTTTTGGGCTGCTGAATCCATTCCAACCATTAGTTTTCAGTTAAAATGACTCCTTGGCCATAAAATAGGCCTAAATGGCTAAGGCTTAGCCAATCATGTCATTCGAGTTCACCTGTGTCCTGTTAGTCCCTATGTTTTTTTTAAACCCTTTTGAGTGTTCCTTGTCAGATTGTATCATGTTATCCTATGTGTCATGATGTGCGCTTACCCGCCTGATCTTGAATAGTTTTCATGAATTCAAACCCTACCCTACAATTTTTTAAATTGCCAATATTATATATTTTTACTGATAACTAATGGTTGGAATGGATTCAGCAGACCCAAAATACCCTAATTACACACCCTGACCCCATACGCTTATATTGGCCATTTTTTATTTTTCCCCCTTTAATCCCAGGCCCTCGGGATACCCCCAACTTTGATTGGCTCCCACAAAGTTTCCGAAGGGAGTTGTGTTTGAGAAAGTTCAGAGGTGATAGTAGACACCGTTATGAGCACATTTGTGAAGAAAGCTATTAATTTAGATTTAGTTCCCAGATTGGTCTAATACTCGGCTAACTTTCCCTAACAGAGTGTAATTGATGCTGCATTCAAGTTCAGGAGAGTTTGGACAAGGTAATTCTATTGGATGCTGCCTTCACATATGGCAGGGGTCTTCAACGTTTTCAGGCCGGGGACCCCCAAACTGATGGGAGATGGAGCAGGGACCCCCTACCACCTCGCAGGGTGGGGGGGTCGGGGGCGGGCTACGACATATTTTTTATTTAAAAAAAGTACAAGTTATAGCGAGCAGGGCGGGCCGTACCACAACCATTTCTAAACATACTACTTATTAACTGAGAACCAATGTCAATAATATCAACAATCTGTCAATTGCATAGTAATCATGTATTCAAGCTATTCAAAATGGATAGAATCATGATTTATTTTTTAACATAAATGTGGAAAATGGCAAAAAAAAGAAATATACAGTATATATATTTTTTTTTAATCAAGCAATAATTTCGCGGACCCCCTGCAGTACCTCCGCGGACCCCCTGTTGAAGACCCCTGACATATGGCATTGAAAGAGGGCATTTGCATTTCTTTCACCACAGTAAAAATTGCATTTATGGTCTGGAGAGGGCACAGATAAAAGGGCAGGGGCTCAAGCCCCCTTTGATTTCTATGTGTGCACGTGCCTGGATGGTAACCTCGTAAAACGATTCTATTTGCTCACTAGGAAATCGAATGAGAGTTTCAGGAGGAGTCATGGTCTACGAGGGTACAATTGACCGAATTCATGTTACGCAACTTCCTGGTGCTGACGTCACAGTTGAAGGGGAAAACCCTACTAAAAGCCTATAGTTAACACAGAAATCGCACATTTAATGCAATTTCCGAATAGTACAGTATAAAATACAGCTAGCATGATCAAGAACACAAGATAGTAAAAGGCACAAAGCGTTATAATTTACTTAACCGTTCAAAATAATGATTTGTTGGCTTTAAGTCCAGCAATTTCTGTATTAACCCATTTAGGCCTAGAATTATTGACTGCTTTAACTGTTAAAAAATAGATCTGCTATTTTTGAAAAAGTCGTGAAAATGTGTGCAAATCTTTGAATATATTATGTATTTTTAGAGCGAACGTTTGTAACTCAAATTTTGCTTCTGGGGGTGGTCCCTGGAACTATAAATATTTTGAGATGGGGGTCCGTAGCCAAATATAAATATAATTTTGGGGGTCCTTCACATTAAAAGGTTTGAGAACCACTGACATAGTAGTCTCTCAAGAACAGACTAACTGAGCTCCATTTAAGTGAAAAGGACCTTTTCTTTGCCGATGGCTGGCCAGATAGCTGACATAGAAAGGTGTTTCAAAAAACCTTAGAAGGATTCAAAAGACACTTATAGAATCGGGTCAAAATTCAAATGTTGACGATTTTTCAAAAATAGCAGATCTACAAGCTCGCAGCGCGGCACTCGGTGCCGCGCTGTGAGCTTGTATATCTGCTATTTTTCAATAGTTAAAGCAGTCAATAATCCTATAGGCCTACCCTTCAAAGCTGACGTCAGCACCAGGAAGTTGCTGAGAAATTTGCTGAGTGCACGTGCGTGGGCGGGCCGTGAATAGGGTCTATGATGGTCTTCTTGGTGAATTATGAGTACTTACAGTTGACGGCCTGGCCTATGTTTCCAGCCAGCAGGCAGAAGCACAGCACGCTCAGACACACCACAGGAATCTTGGGGCTCTTCCTCTCTGAGGGGGATATGGAGTCACACAGAATGCATACCGGTTAGCACAGCTGTTTGTGTGAGTTATTTTTGAGCGGTGGTCACACCGTCTCCATAGCGTGGCCGTGTGTGTATCCGTCTATGTATGTGGGTGGGTGGGTGGGTCCGTATGTAGCCTAAGTACCCCTGGTGACCAGAGAGGTGCTGTTGAGTCTAGTCTGCCCTGAGCATCAACTGCAATACCAGTGGTGGCCTGAGTGACATGGATGGATGGATGGCTCTCTCTCTCACACGCAAGCAAGCACACCCCCCCCCCCCCCCCCCCCCCCATATTATTATTATTATTTAAAAAAAAATTATATATATTTTTTATTATTTTTATTATTATATATTTGTTTTGCTGTTGCGCAGCCTCCACGACCACCGCTCAGTTCACACGGGTGTGATTTTTTTATTTATTTTTATTTTCAAACAACATTATTCATTATCGTGTGTGTGTGTGTGTGTGTGTGTGTGTGTGTGTGTGTGTGTGTGTGTGTGTGTGTGTGTGTGCGTGTGCGCGTGCGTGCGTGCGTGTGCGTGTGTATATACTTAAAAAAAATCCGATCTTAGTTATTTTCACTTGTCTTGAAATAAATCAATACATTAATAAACACATTTGTTAAATAAGTTAATACATGATTTAGTTAATTCATAATTATTAATTCAATTAATTAATTCATTCATTCATTAAAAGGATCCCTGGCTAATACGACAAATATGCCTTAATACATTATAATTGTCCTCTATAAATACAATGTAAAATTAAAAACACCTTAATTATTTTATTTCTTCTAGAAATAGCTAATCTTTCACCCAATAGGGGAAATGCCCGTCGCAAGTTGATGATGTCATAAATGTAATTTGTGATCTATCCCTATGGAATTAATGGCATGCGTGTGCAAATAAAAACAAACGTAATACTTCCTATGGTTAATATGAGCATCAAATCAATATTTCAAATGTGTTTGTGTTTTGTTTTTTTGCACATGCATGCCATAAAAATAACACATGACATGTATCACATCATCAACTTAGGCATTTCCCCTATTAAGTGAAAGATTAGTTATTTCTAGAAGAAATACAATATTTAACGTGTTTTTAATTTTACATTGTAGTTATAGAGGACAATTATAATGTATTAAGGCATATTTGTCGTACTAGCCAGGGATCCTTTTAATGAATGAATTATTTAATTAATTATCCATTAACCTTGAAGACAAATTGTGTTAATTTGTAATTTATTCAATAAATAAAGATGGCCAATTCATAGCAATACATTTTAGTTTCCAGCTGTTTCTTCACATGTTATCTCAAATCAGGATGTGGCATTAGATTCCCCCATGATGAAGATCTGCAAAAGCACATTTCATTTGAGTTTTACCTTATTTAGTCAAAAACATATACAGGTATACTTTATGAAGCCTACTGCACATCAGCCCGGTCGTGTCATTTGGATATCCTCAGTTCTGAGGAACATCGTGCAATTTTTTAGCTGCGTGGGCTGGGCATACACAAAGGGTGCGTTCGGAAATGCGCACTCAACGCACTGGTGTGCCATATTGTCTCACTACACTGAGCACACACCCGGTGCGGGTTTCCGAACGCACCCTAAATGTTGTATATCATCGTTGTCGGGTGGAAACCTTGTATGTCCAAAACTCTTTGTTTTGCATTTATCATTTTAAAAATTATTTAAACTAGTGAAAACAGCAGATCTACAAGCACACAACGCCTCGCGGTGCTTGTAGATCTGTTGTTTTCACTACCTTCGTGCGACAGCCTTGTATGATGAAGCAGGGCTTTATTGCAAAAATAAAAAAAATAAAAAAACGTACAAATTTGAAACTTGGAGATACAAGGTTTCTGCCCGACAGTGACGATATGTCCGCATATAAATACATATTCTTTTGGGGGTCCATGGGATGAAAATGTTTGGAAGCCACTGGTATGAACAACATCAGGTCACGGTCACGTCACACCACACTTTTATTCTACCGATGAGGGAGGATTGTGCCAATGCATTTCAACAGGAATGGAGCTTTTATTTTTACCATTCCCATTAAAATGCATTATAGGTACAATAAAAGTGCAGTGTGACTCTGCCCCTAAGAAGGAAGCCCAAATAAGCAAAATACAATTTAGAAACATCAATTGAGTACCTGAGACGAATAACAGTATAAGACCATTTTAGATTTATTTTTAATATAGATATTTTTGGATTTGCCAGACTGTAAACCACAAACTAGTGATTTTTAATCTGTTAAATTGTTAATGCAATCCCCCCTCATTTTTGTTTAATTGTCTGTTTTAATGTTATCTGCTCCCTTTGTCTGCTGAATATTGCTTGTACGGACTTATACTGTTGTTCCACAAACTGCTGACATACTGTTTTTCCACTTTCCATAACAATTATGTCTTATAATTCCTAATATATATGAGTTAAGTAAAAAAAAAATCTAATTCAACAAAATGAGAGGGGAGTGCAATAAGACTTTAAGAGTTCTAGTTTGTGGTTTACAGTCTGGTAAATCAAAAAAATATCTTTATCCAAAATTTTAAAATACGGACTTGGACTTGTTACTCGTCTCAGGTACTCAATTGTCACATTCCCAAGACGATTATAATTGTATAATAATGACCAACAGCAGTTCCCTATGGAGACACAAAGAGTCTACCCTGTGTCTCCATGGGATGAGATCATCGAAAGAAAATAAGTCACGGAAATAAGTAAGGATAATAACGATTATCCCTAGGGTCAACTATGCCTTTAAAGTTCAAAATCTCGGCACATGGCTACCAAAGGCAGCATCACCATGGATATGAGGAATGCCGAGAATTCATCAAGAATATCCTCCAAGAAATATTGCAATATTGTATTTTCTTGAAATATTTCAATGAGACACTGCTGCTGGCCTGCTGTAGCTTTTCATCAGGCAAACGTCATTGCGTGATACTGTACCGTTTAGTAGACAGATGCATCACAACAACCTTATAAGCAGGGGTTCCCAAACTTTTTTGTCTCAGGGCACCCCATAAATATTTTTTTTTTTTAAATCCGAGGCACCCCTACATTATAATTTTCACTCCCAGCACCTTATATTTATAGCGTATCGTAGTCGGGTAGAAACCTTGTATGTCCAAAACCGTTCATTTTATATTTATCATCTATAAAATGTACTAAACTAGTGAAAACAGCAGATCTACAAGCGAGGCGTTGTGTGCTTGTAGATCGTCTGTTTTCACTAGTTTTGTGCGACAGTCTTGGAGATTCGAGGTTTCTCCCCGACAAGTGACGATATTTTAGTGATTATGTTGCGAGGAAAACGTTGAGATAATAGCCATTGTGGTTAGAACTGACTGAAAATAACTTTGTACTTGAAGTTTAAAATGATACTAAATATTCATTCAAGTGTCCAGTGAATTCAGAATATTATCAAATCATCTCGCGGCACCCCTGGACTGCCGTCGCGGCACCCCAGGGTGCCCCGTCGCCCACTTTGAAAACCCCTGCCTTACAGTACCTTCGAATCGATCCTGTATCTTCTGTCTTAATGTCGGCTCCTCCTCCATGCCGCTGACAATCCCTTCGCCGTCGCTGTTGTCCATCTCACCGCGGATGCGATTCGACTCTAGCGTCTCGTTTGGTCGTCGCTGCGAACGTAAGCGTTCTCTAGGCTACGCTAACAGCTCTGCCGTGTCCAGCTCTGTGACCTTAAACCTTAAACTGAGCCGTAATCGTTTATGGTAATCAATTGCAGGAAGTGTATAGGGTAATGAGAAATTAATATTAATTCTACTTGGGACACTTTGTTCCTCGTGTTAAATTACTTAAACACCAACAGCCATTGTCTGGAAAGAGGAACCATGGCTCTTGGAGTGTTTTTCTGTGTTTGGGCCTTGATCACTGAGGGGGGTCCCCACGTGATTGTCATCTGTCCCCAGAGGACTGACAATCAGAACGGGTACACATTATGGTGTATTATTTTATGCTTTAACTATTGAAAAATAGCAGATACAAGCTCACAGCGCGGCACCGAGTGCCAGGCTGCAAGCTTGTAGATCTGCTGTTTTTGAAAAATCGTGAACATTTGAATTTTGACCCGATTCTATAAGTGTCTTTTGAATCCTTCTAAGGTTTTTTGAAAAACCTATGTTTCTATGTCCGCAATCTGACCAGCCATCGTCAAAGAAAAGGTCCTTTTCACTTAACTGGAGCTCAGTTAGTCTGTTCTTGAGAGACTACTATGTCAGTGGTTCTCAAACCTTTTCATGTGAAGGACCCCCAAAATGATATTTATTTGGCCACGGACCCCCATCTCAAAATATTTTGTTCCAGGGACCACCCAGAAGCGAAATTGTAGTTTGCACACATTTTCACGACTTTTTCAAAAATAGCAGATCTACAAGCTCGCAGCGCGGCACTCGGTGCCGCGCTGTGAGCTTGTATATCTGCTATTTTTCAATAGTTAAATAATTCAATAATCCTAGGCCTAAATGGGTTAAAGGAGTTGTTCCCCCCCAAATT
This sequence comes from Nannobrachium achirus, assembly GCF_963921795.1. Lineage (NCBI taxonomy): Eukaryota > Metazoa > Chordata > Actinopteri > Myctophiformes > Myctophidae > Nannobrachium > Nannobrachium achirus. The sequence goes on from NC_137811.1 coordinate 3,148,763, forward strand.
CTATTGATTAGTCACGACATGGAGACTTATTTTTTTGATTTTCCATCCCATGGTACATAAAACATGTTCTATGGCATTGGGAAAATCGCTAGTTTTGTCAGCCAGTGTAATGTTTTCCCATTCAAACGGAACTCCCCCGGCGGCAGTTGCCAGTACTGATCCTTATTCCGCTACAATGGGAAGGGATCAGTACTGGCACCTGCCGCCGGGGGCTTTTCCGAATTTAATGAGACTAAATAAGCGATTTAAACCGCTTCCCAACGCAGCAGTGCAGGGTTCCCCAATAACAGCCGATCTACAAGCACACAACGGCTGTTTTCACTAGTTTAAATCATTTTTAAAATGATAAATGCAAAACGAACGGTTTTTGGACATACAAGATTTTCACCCGACAACAACGATATCTGAACTGTCACTGGAGTAGTGGGAACGCCACCGTCGCCCCCTGCAATGTTGTGGCCCTCGGCTTGGTACCCTAGACATAATTCAATGTTGTGGCCCTCGGCTTGGTACCCTAGACATAATTCAATGTTGTGGCCCTCGGCTTGGTACCCTAGACATAATTCAATGTTGTGGCCCTCGGCTTGGTACCCTAGACATAATTCAATGTTGTGGCCCTCGGCTTGGTACCCTAGGCATAATTCGGCCCTTGGGGAAAACTAATTGCGGAACCCTGCAGTAGTGCATGTTTTATGTACCGTGGGATGGAAAAATCATACTCTGGTAGTGTGGAACTACCTTTACTTTTTGGATACCATTTCCATGATACCATGGTTGATGTCGGTTAAAAGCTGGGGTTTCCAAACGTTTCAGCTCGTTACCCAAAAGAGAAATTTAGACGTCTCCCTGGGACCCAGACTAAAGAAAATAGCCAATCTACAAGCTCACAATGCGTATCGCAGCGTGGCACATTGTGAGCTTGTAGATCAGCTATTTTCGTCACGCAGTATCAGCCATTACGACACCACCACGGACCCGCCAAAATAAATCTTGGTCGACTAAAATCAAATGATATTTAGTTCACTCAAAATGGATACTCGTTGTGGCAATGTTTACAGCAGCGAGATAGAGAAGAGCCAGCCCATGATGATTTTTAAATAACTGATATTAAACGTTTAAAATTAATTCTAAAACAAACAGGGAGCAAATGGAGCGAGGCCAGAACCAGGGTATTATGCTCACACGTATTGGTAGTGGAGAGGAGATAGCTGGTAGAGGCTACCTGGCTTATAGAGTTACAGTAATCCAGCCACGATGAAACAAACACAGTATAAAGAAAAGAGAAATAATTATGAATTCACACTTTGTTCCTCATGTCAAATTACTTAACAACAACAACTATTGCCTGGAAAGAGGAACCATGACTCTTAAAGTCATTGTATTCGATGTCAGAGTGTCACATTCCTATATTCATAAATGTAATAATAATAGTTTTAGGTGGTCCCCAGATGATTAACTTAATGTGCAACATTGTTTTCTCACCCAACCGTAAACAAACCAACATAACTTTTAGGTGCATAGACTATAGAGGGTAAATGCACGTTTCTAAAGTGACCATTTAAGGTCCTTTTTGATACCTCTAAAATGACAAACATTGGCCAAATTGTCAAATATTAAAGGCAGAAATTGTGAAAATAGCTGATCTACGTGCATGTAGATCTGCTATTTTCACAATAGAACCGTGTTATAGAAAATGTAATGGCTCAACTCTTAGTGCTCGTCAGGGTGGGGGTCCCCAGTTAAAATATGATTATGTTGGGGGTCGCGGCCTGAAAAGGTGCCATGAGGTCCCAGTGTTCATAGAAATCCATCCTATCAACGGGGCAGGGGGTTTAGTGCCACAATGGCTGAGGGGGACCTCTGCTAAAACTTCATGGTTCTGTATCTTCGCCCAGATGGCGGAAGTAGCGATACAGCCAGAGGATGTATCAGTGTCATTTTGTTATTGAACGTGCTAAGCGTGTGATGGCCTTATTGTTCATGTCAGAAAGTGTGGGATGTGGGATGTCAGATGATCTTAGAAGCAGTATGGGTAATACAGTAGAGTTTGTTTATGTTAGGCATGGACAGTATAGTAAAAAAAAAAAACAAAAAAAACATGCTGAACAGGTTTAATAATGCAGTACAGACGGGGCACCCTGGGGTGCTGTGACGGCAGTCCAGGGTGCCGCGAGATCATTTGATGATATTTGGAATTTATTTGGACACTTGAAAAAATATTTAGTATCATTTTAAACTTGAAGTACAAAGTTATTTTCAGTCAGTTCTAACCAAAATGGCTGTTATCTCAACACTTTCCACGCAACATAATCACTAAAATATCGTCACTGTCGGGCATAAACCTCGAATCTCCAAGTTTCAAATGTGTACGTCTTTTGGTAAAGCAAAGCCCTGCTTCATCATACAAGACTGTTGCACAAAACTAGTGAAAACAGCAGATCTACAAGCACACAACGCCTCGCAACGCGAGGCGTTGTGTGCTTGTAGATCGGCTCGGATCAATACTTAGTAAACTTGACCTTTGGCTCTGTACTTGGTCTGCTCTTTTGTCCCTGTACATAACAAACCTGTTCGCCGAAAAAAAAAAATATATATATATTTAGGCCTTTATATAGACCAGTAAGACTCCCTAATCGGGAGATAAGCGACCGTCAGGTCACATGTATGATCGGCTACTTTTGACTATTTTCCCATATTTTTTCCCCGGCAGCGCGGGGGTCCACGGGGGGCCCCAGCAGTGGCTGGGCATACTAATACGACAAACGCGATTCTCTCGCTTAGGGTATTGATAACTGAACAGAGCAGATGCCAGCTCCAAATCTGTGGACTGTAGGCGATCGGATAAGGTTTTTGTGAGGCTGAAGACGCTTTCCAGCATAGTGACATGCAGAACAAACTGTCCATATAGTACGGTTTACATAGAAGTCAGTGAGTTGTCTTTCACATATTCATATATATATTTCATTTATTTATTCCATATTGCCGTTCATCACAATTGGGTCTATGGGGACGGCTGCGGGTGCGGGTGCGGTTGCGTGTGTGTGTGTGTGTGTGTTCACACCCACCAATTAACCAGCTATTAACATTAATACTTGTGTGCAGTTGCCAAGATATAATAGTCTAACAGGAATTAATCATGAATTAATCATGATAACACAGAAAATGGCTCCCAGCCCACACTATGACTGCATCGTCATTCACTGAACAGCACTATGTGTCAGTGCAGGGGCGTCACAAGGGGGGGGGAGTGGGACGGAGTTACTAGGGCCCAAGGTGGAGGGGGCCTGAATTATTTTATACTTTAGCTATTGAAAAATAGCAGATCTACAAGCTCACAGCGCAGCACCGAGTGCCTCGCTGCGAGCTTGTAGATCTGCTATTTTTCAAAAGTCGTGAAAATGTGTGCAAATCTTTGAATAGACACATACATATTATGTATGTGTCTTTTAAGCGAACATTTGCAACTCAAATGTTGCTTCTGGGGGGTCCGTGGAACTAAATATTTTTAAATGGGGGTCCGTGGCCAAATACATATCATTTTGGGGGTCCTTCACATGAAAAGGTTTGAGCACCACTGACATAGAAACATGGGTTTAAAAAAAAATCAAGGAAGGATTTGAAATATTGAAAGACACATTTTCACGTTTTTTTTTTCTTCTCAAAAATAGCAGATCTACAAGGTGCACTCGGTGCCGCGCTGTGAGCTTGTAGATCTGCTATTTTTTGAAATGTGTATTTCAAGTCCTAAGGTTTTTTGAAAAACCTATGTTTCTATGTCAGTAGCGCTCACAGACACTTGAAGAGATTGAAAGATTTTGAAAGATTTGCACACATTTTCACGACTTTTAAAAAATAGCAGATCTAGAAGCTCGCAGCGCAGTGAGCTTGTATATCTGCTATTTTTCAATAGCTAAAGCATAAAATAATTAAGACCCCTCCACCTTGGGCCCTAGTAACTCAGTCCCATGTCCCCCCCTTGTGACGCCCCTGATAACAAGTGTGTGTGTGCGCGTGGCCAATTTGCCGTCTCATTCTAGCCTCCCTTCCTTTGCATCTACATTAGATTTAGATGAGCGTTACCAATGGTAATGCTCATCTAAATCTACAAGGTAAACTGGTAACTAAAGTTTGCCGAACTTTGAAGTGGAGTCAAAAGTGCAGTATTTGTCTCTGCGATGTAATTTAAAAGAAAGGGACAAACTCAGGTAAAGCATAACTTCTTCTTCGAGTCGTTTGCAATCTTAGATGTCGTTCCGCCAGTGTCTGGCGCAGGACACAGCCGATGGAGTCGGCTCAGCCAGGTCCCGGGGGCTGCACCGGGGGGGCATTGTCGCATTCCAGCAGGTGGGCCATTGTCTGTACTGCTCCACAGCCACAAGTGTCCTCTGTGCTGTAGTTCCACACCTTCAACAGTGCTTTGCACCTCCCCTGCTCTACCCGCAGTCTGTTGAGGGTCTTCCAGGTCGGCCATGGGAGGTCGTGTCCGCTGGCGAGGCATTCAGTAGGTGTTATTCCTCTCTCCTGCCATTCTGGGACTCGGGTGTAGAGTTGGTCCCATTCAACCCTCCACATGTTGGTCCGGGCCCATTCCTTGGTGGACTGAAGAGGGGGGACTGTATGCAGGAAACTGGCTCTAGATTTAAGTCTAGATGGGGGTGCTGTGTGTCCGTACAGGGGGTGCCTCATGTCAGACTCCTGTGCTCTCCGCTCATCTTGGGCGGCGACGGAGCGTCTAATGCCGGCCAGTGCATAGAGGCACGGCACAGATGATGTCTTTAAAGGACAACTTTGTTTTTTTTACAACAAGGGTTCATATTTTAGATTGTAATTAGAGAAAAGAAAAAGTGAGTGTTAAAATGTTTTCATTTGCTTCGTTCTATTGTTTTATCACATTTACCGTGCTAAAATGTGGCTAAATATGTCTCTTTAGACACAAGAAGCCAGCAGTTTCTTTATTGCAATTTACAGTAACACTTCTAGCCCCCATAAGTCACATCCAATCATGAAAGGTTGTGTTGCATCTTGGGAATGGGCTTGTTCTGTGTAAAATGAGATATTTAGCCACTTGTACGCAAGCCCCCACCCACTGAAATAAGAATCTCTAAAACAATAGAAAGAAGTAAATTAAATAATTTTAACGCTCATCTTTTATATTCTTTAATTACAATCTAAAATATGAACCCTTGTTGTAAAAAACTAAAGTTGTCCTTTAAGCAGCCTGTGATGATGCGGCAGGTGTCATTGAGGGCCGTGTCTGCCAGTTTGGTGTGGTGGGAGCGGCTCCAGCTTGAGCATGCATACTCAGCTGTGGAGAAACACAGGGCTAGGGCTGTTGTACGGATGGTTGGTGGATAAGCGCCCCACTTTGAGTTTACCAGTCTGCGCAGAATGTTATTGCGGGTGTTGACCTTGGCTTTGGTGTTCTGAATGTGGGTTTTGAATGAGAGCATCCTGTCTAGTGTGACTCCGAGGTAAACAGGATTGGGATGGCATAACTAGACCTATAGCAGTGGTTCTCAACCTTTTCAGGCCGTGACCCCCAAAATATTCATCATTTAACTGGGGACCCCCGCGCGCATGAACTCCTCCAAGCTCAGCTAGCTCCCCTTGGGATTTGGAAGTTCCAGCATCCCTGGCTATTTTGTTACTTGATACCACACTAAACTAAGCATGAAAAAGCCAATACTGCATGGGAGAGGTGGCGTACAGCATGGATTTCTACACAGTGGGAGCAATTATTTTTTAACACAAGATGTTGTATTTAAGTTCAGTAGAGTTTGGACAGACAAGGCAATTCTCTTGAACGCTGCCTTCAGGTATGGCATGGAAAGAGGGGCATTTGCATGTCTTTCACCATAGTAAAACTGCATTCATGTTCTGGAGAGGGCACTTTTTTTTACAGACAGGTAAAAGGGCAGGGGCTCAAGCCCCCTTTGATATGTGTGCACGTGCCTGCATGGGCATGATAAAGGTGTGCTGCCATAGTCGTCCAATCTCAGCCCTGCCCACACACCTGGCTCCACCCCCCTCAGCCATCCACCTGTCTGGAGGAATGGGGGGGGGGGGGGATAAAGGAGTCTTTCTCTCAAATGGAGTCAGTTCCCGTTAGACACAGACGGGCCATTGTTGGGATTTCTATTCTTCTGAGACGCACGCGCACGCGCACGCACGCACGCACGCACGCACGCACGCACGCACGCACGCACGCACGCACGCACGCACGCACACACACACACACACACACACACACACACACACACACACACACACACACACCATGGTGCGGAGGTTCGTCCGAGCTGGGATTGTGCTTGCTCTTACCACCTCAGGTAAAAATAGTTATATCCCATTGGATACCGAACTTATTAGATGTTATGTTGTGGTGGTATGTCATGTTATGTTTGTCTGTCATGTGTGTCTGTGTGTCTGTCTGTCTGCCAGTCTGATCAGCACGAATGAAGCTGCTTGCTCTATAAGTCTGTCAGTGTTGTTAACAGGCTATAGAGGTTAATTAATGCAGTGGTTCTCAACCTGTGGGTCGGGACCCCCAAGTTATTGGTTCTGTTTCTTTTCTGTTGTTGATCATCTTCTATTGCGGTGTCGTCTGTATATTATGTCTATCATTGATTATAGCAGGGGTCTTCAACAGGGGGTCCGGGACCCCTAGGGGGTCCTCAGAGTTACTACAGGGGGTCCTCCAAATCTTTGAGTGATAGAAACTTTTTTTTCTCCTTTTTTATATTGACCACTTGAACCCTAGTGTCCATATTCGGAGAACTTTAGCCAAAAGTAGCAGATCTACAAGCTCACAATGCCTCGCGCTGCGAGGTGTTGTGAGCTTGTAGATCTGCTATATTCGGCAAAGAGCTTTGGTGTAGAGGGGTTAGAGAGCAGACTAAGTACAGAGTGAAAGGTCAAGTGTATTAAGTAGTGACGGTTCAAGTGGTTAAATATCTGAAAACACAAATTGACATGAATCCAAGATACACTGACGATTGTGCTGTCAAACAATGAAACTATATGGACAGGTTGTGGGGGTCCCTGCTTCATCTCTCTCTCAACTGAAGTTGTACTTGGCCTGGATCTGGACCCCTGGATTATATTTGTCTCATCTTGTCTGAACCGTGTGTTATCTCTTGCTGTTTTTACAGCCAGTGTTCATTTCTTCAACGTTTTCAGGCCGAGGACCCCTTAGTTGAGAGAGAGAGAGAGAGATGAAGCAGGGACCCCCACAACCTTTTCAAAGATTCCTTAGTTTCATTGTTTGACAGCACGATCATCAGTGTATTTTGGATTCATGTCAATTTGTGTTTTCAGATATTTAAACCACTTGAACCGTCAAAACTTTTTCCCCTCTACACCAAAGGTCTTTGCCAAAAATAGCAGATCTACAAGCTCACAACGCCTTGCGCTGCGAGGCGTTGTGAGCTTGTAGATCTGCTATTTTTGAAAATGTGTGCAAATCTTTGAATATATGCATTTTCAAAGCGAACGTTTGTAACTCAAATTTTGCTTCTGGGTGGTCCCTGGAACTAAATATTTTGAGTTGGGGGTCCGTGGCCAAATAATTATCATTTTGGGGGTCCTTCACATGAAAAAGTTTGAGCATCACTGACACAGTAGTCTCTTGAGAACAGACTAACTGAGCTCTGGTTAAGTGAAAAGGACCTTTTCTTTGACGATGGCTGGCCAGATTGTTGACATAGAAACGTTTTTTTCTTTTGTTTTTTTTTTTTTTACTTTTGAAGGATTCAAAAGACACTTATAGAATCGGGTCAAAATTCAAATTTTCATGATTTTTCAAAAATAGCAGATCTACAAGCTCGCAGTGCGGCACTCGGTGCCGCGCTGTGAGCTTGTATATCTGCTATTTTTCAATAGTTAAAGCATGAAATAATAATACGCTATAATGTGTACCTGTTCTAAATGGGTTAAAAGCGTCTGCTAAATGCCTAAATTGTAAATTGTAGTGTGCTTCACTGGCTTGAGTCTCTATCTTGACGGCCTTTTCTGCGTCTTACTGGTAGTGGCGAAAGTGTTGTGTCAATTAAATGTCAATTAAATGTTTCTAGTTTATTAGTTTACACATTAGTTTACAACTTCTATTAATATGTTGGATACTCCAAACGTCTTTGTCCAAAAATGTATTCAAAATAAAAAAATACAGTGCGACGCATTGTGAGCTTGTAGATCTGCCTTTTTCCCCTGCAATTTTCAATGCTCTCCTAAAGCTGTGGTTCTCAACCTGTGGGGCGGGGGCCCCAGGGGGGGTCCCCAAATTATTTTCGGGGAGTCCCCAGATGATTGGCTTAACACCTCGCAACGTGAGGTGTTGTGAGCATGTAGATCGGCTATGTTCACAATAGAACTGTGTTATACAAAATGTAATGGCTCAACTCTTAGTGCTCGTCAGGGGGGGGGGGGTCCCCAGTTGAAAGTTTGAAACATGATTATTTAGGGGGTCGCGGCCTGAAAAGGTTGAGAACCACTGTCCTAAAGTATTGATGTGTGTGTGTGTGTGTGTGTGTGTGTGTGTGTGTGTGTGTGTGTGTGTGTGTGTGTGTGTAGGGCACCCCTACATTATAATTTTCACTCCCAGCACCTTATATCTATAGCATATCGTCGTTGTCGGGTGGAAACCTTGTGTCCAAAACCGTTGGTTTTGTATTTATCATCTATAAAATGTACTAATCTAGTGAAAACAGCAGATCTACAAGCAATCGCGATGCGAGGCGTTGTGTGCTTGTAGATTGGCTGTTTTCACTAGTTTTGTGCGACGGTCTTGTATGATGAAGCAGGGCTTTGCTTTACCAAAAGACGATCACATTTGAAACTTGGAGATACAAGGTTTCTGCCCGACAGTGACGATAGTGATTATGTTGCGAGGAAAACGTTGTGATAATAGCCATGTTGGTTAGAACTGACTGAAAATAACTTTCTCCTTCAAGTTTAAAATGTAACAAAATATTGTATAAGTGTCCAAATAAATTCCAAATATTATGCGTGTGTGTGTGCGTGCGCGTGTGTGCGTGCGCGTGTGTGTGCGTGCGCGCGTGTGTGTGTGTGTGTGTGTGTGTGCGTGCGTATGTGTGTGTGTGTGTGTGTGTGTGTGTGTGCGTGCGTGCGTGCGTGCGTGCGTGTGTGCGTGCGTGCGTGCGTGCGTGCGTGCGTGCGTGCGTGTGTGCGTGCGTGTCACAGTGTTGCTGTACGTCACTACGGTGGTGCCAGCGGTCCGGTCACCAGCAGCAGTAGCCTCCCTCGGTGACCCGGGTGGTGACACAGCAGGTGACTATAGGGGTGGGACGATAATCAATATTAGCTGGGTTTCCCAAATGATTTTAGCCATTCGTAAGCCCATCGTAGCTCACGCATGGTCGTAGAGACCAAGCCCCGATTGTCATGTTCCCGGATTTACATGGGTTCGGGCAGAGCGACTTATTTATCCCCCTACAACTACACCATCATTCAGATTTCACAAACAAGTGCTTACTAAAGTCTCCCAGCTGTCTAAATACGGTGCAGCATTCTTTAATTACCCGTATCCTCCGTTTTCTTTAATAAGAAGCATTTTATCCGATCGCTGTCTGTTTATCTCAATGGGGTTGGTGCGCATGGGGAACGCCAGGAAATACATGGGAAAACAGACAGCGATCCGATAAAAGGCTTCTTATTAAAGAACACGCAGGATATGGCCGGTAATTATAGAATGCCGTATCGTATTTAGACAGGTGTGAGACTTTATTAAGCACTTTGTGAAATCTGAATGTTCGTTTAGTTGTAGGAGGTTAAATAAGTCGCTCTACCCGAACCCATGTAAACACGGGAACATGGCGGTCAGGGCTTGGTCTCTACGACCATACGTGAGCTACGATGGGCTAAAATCGCTTTGGGAAACCCGGCCATAATCTTTTATCATGATGAGAAACATGTATGATAATCATGTTGCGGAGATTTCATTTATCGTGAAATTATCCTCTAATGCACTGGGATCAATTCACCTTCTATTTGCCGAGCTGCATATCCTGTACTAGGGGTGTTGAATCGAAAAATCTATTTCAATTTGCAATGATCTACTATGTTGTTTGCAAAAGCAAAATATCGTACCGATTTGGCTTTGTATCGCATCGTATCGTTTTGAAATGCGGTAATCGGTATCGAATCGTATATAGGCCTTGTATTTGGTCATTTTAAGAGACAAAATGAAAAAGAGGGGTCTAATTACCTTTCCATTCCATATAGCTACTCTTGGTCTATCGATAAATGTGTGTAATCTCTGCGTTCATGTCAAGGTGGGTTTGTCCATATGTGTTGAAATATAATGTCCATGTATTTGCTAGATAATCACAGCGTTTACTTCCATAATAATAGATCTTTTACACGTTTTACACAGATTGCATTTCTTTGCTAAATAGTTACTATATCGATTTTAAATCATTGAATCGAATCATATCGTATCACCATGAATGAACCAATATCGTCCATGTATCGTATCGCCAACCATGTATCGTGATGTGTATCGTATCGCTGTCAAAATGTATCGTTACACCCCTATCCTGTACCATTTAAACCCTCTCCTCTCTAATTGGTAAAACTGACCTGGAAATACTACCAAATCTCATTCGCTATTTTTTGGGGCAAATGTCCCCCAGGATAATGGAGGTTGGGGATGCGTGTTTCCTAAACCCAACAGGCTTGAGTGAAAGTATGAAAGTGCATATGAACGTTAGACTTAGTGCTTTTAGTGGAAAGCAATACTGTACCTACTACCTACCGATCCATTACAATAATACACGTAGCATAATACGCCCAAAGCCATATCCAAACTATAACAATTTAACTGATAATCAGTAAGAGTTTTTATTTTGAGCACAGTAGTGACAAATTAATAGCTTTCTCAGTATGTTTTTCTCTTTAGCAAAGTTACAAAGTTTTCCCTTTTTAAAGCACAGTAAGTGTTTTCTTTTAAAGCACAGTTTATTTTAATAGCTGTGCATTGTGCAAATGCAGGCTTGTCTCAGTACAAGTTTTAAGATTGTCTTCATGCCTTTACTAGGTCTGACTTCATCCACCCTCCATGTGATTTCAGCCACTCCTGGAAGTTCTCGCATTTCCATGAGGCGGGTCTTAACTCAAGCCTGGTGGGTTTAGGAAACACGCGTTGGGGATAGTTTGATTATCGCGATAATATCATAAATCACAATTTATTTGGTCACGATAATGGTGATATGACATTTCCATATGGTCCCATCCCCACAGGGGACGGTCCAGAGGTGACGATCCTCCTGAGCGTGAGGATCACCAACCGCCTGTACAGCCGCTCCCTGGAGGACCACACCTCCAGCCACTACACCCAGCTGAGGAGCCAAGTGGACCGCATGGTACGTACCAGGGATGGGACCATATGAAAATGTCATATCACCATTATTGTGACAAAAGAAATCGCGATTTGTGTCATCTGTGTATTTTGGATTCATGTTAATGTGGGTTTTCAGATATTTAAAGGGGTATTTCGGTCAAAAACGACTTTCCTACCTTTCAAATGATGATTCGGGAAGCTTCTGGGTTGATCCAGGTGTTGTTTGACCCATAGCAGCATTTTGTTCCATTTTCGATTTTCTCCCCTGCACCCCACGGCTCCAAAACGGCACCTTTTGGGTCGTTCTGTAATCCGGTTATTATTCTCGCTCAAAATTCACTTTTCTCGCTCGGTATCAGTCCCTCATACTGTTGTTAGCATATCCGAGCTACACCAGCTCCTGGTCGCCGCCATGTTTGTTTACTTCAAGCTCAACTCTCAACTCTCAGCCCAGGAGAGAAACACTGGGAAATCCCTAACCCGTTGGGAAACGCGCGTTCACGAGCTGCTGCTGCTGCTGCTGCTCTCACAGCTCCACCTCCCTCCCCCACAGCCTGTTACCGGTTGAGGCAGACAAGAGGCTACACCATACATCACTCTGCAGACTTTGTCGACATAGTTACATCTTTTTTCTTTGGCTAAGAGCATTTTTGTGTTTTATTGTTCGTCGCGCGTCGGGGAGTCACGCGATACAAAACGGGATTTCCCAGTGTTCTCTCCTGGGCTGCGAGTTGAGAGTTGAGCTTTTTGTAAACAAACATGGCGGCGACCAGGAGCTGGTGTAGCTCGGATATGCTAACAACAGTATGAGGGACTGATACCGAGCGAGAATAGTGAATTTTGAGCGAGAATAATAACCGGATTACGGAACGACCCAAAAGGTGCCGTTTTGGAGCCGTGGGGTGCAGGGGAGAAAATCGAAAATGGAACAAAATGCTGCTATGGGTCAAACAACACCTGGATCAACCCAGAAGCTTCCCGAATCATCATTAGAAAGGTAGGAAAGTCGTTTTTGACCGAAATACCCCTTTAACCACTTGAACCGTCAATACTTAATAAACTTGACCTTCCACTGTTCTGTACTCTTTTCTAGAGGAGTCAGTTTAATAGGCTAGTTCTTTGTCAAAAATAGCCGATCTACAAACTACAAGCTTGTAGATGTATGGGCTGTCAGTAATTCCCACTTAACTTCCGGGTATGATGATGATGTCACGCACATAGCCTCTATATCTGCCCAGTGCAATCTTTGTTGACAAAGCCTAAAAGCCAAACAAAAAATGTTCCGACGTTCAGTGCCAACAAGCACAATTAAGTCATTAGTCACAATCATTGATTAAACGTTTCCTGATGGAGACATCCGCACTACTGGTGTGATGTTACAAACAAAAGAGAACTGGGTGGAACTCGTTCTCTATGGACAACTGTTGCTGATACCGTGGCAGTGCTATCTTGCACTAATCCATTTACAGAGCATATATGGCCATGAAGTGTGGGTCCTCCTGACCGAAAGAATAAGGTCGCGGCTGTAAAGCGTCCGAATCTATCTCAAAATATGTTTTTTTCCAGGGACCCCTAGAAGCAAATATTTGAGTTACAATTGTTCGCTTTTAAAAAGATAAAGATTTTTCAAAAATGTCACCCCCCCCCCTTCTGTACTTTTTGTCACATTCCTGAGCTAATAATTTGATGAAACTCTGCTGGTCATGTCCAGGGACGTGCAGAGAATGTTAGAGAGGCAGGGGCTGACATTTCTAAAGGGGCTTTTTGGTGGAAATATTGAAAATAGCCGACCTCCAAGGTCATAACGACGTGTTGTGAGCTTGGAGGTCGGCTATTTTCGGTACTTGATACCACACTGAACTATAAGCATAATCAAGTCAATACTGGAGTTGTGGACATTAGATGCTGCGTTCAAGTTTGGACAAGGCAATTCTCTTGAATCCTGCCTTCAGGTATGGCATAGAAAGGGGGCATTTGCATTTCTTTCGCCATTGTGAAAACTGCATTCATGGTCTGGAGAGGGCACTGTTTTACAGACGAGTGTTAAGGGCAGGGGCTCAATCCCCCTTTGACGTCATTGTGTACACATGCCTGGTCATGTCGTGCTGCGCTGCGCTGTGAGCTTGTACATCTACCATTTCCCTGTGCTTGTTCAATATTGACCACGACTAACCAAATCAAACTGTGCAGCATTACACAAGCTGCCTCCAAGATTATTGACCTAATCACGCCCAACAGTTCTGACATGAATGATAAAGCCATCACACGCCTAACATTTCACGTCGCAATCATGCGGTCCAAATAATTGTGATTAATCATGGCATCGCAATAATCAAAACATGCTTAAAACTCTTATAATGCCACTTGTGTTATCTCCCTCTCCCTCTGGGGGGAACATTAACTGGATTGTTGGCAAGGAGATTCAATGTATAGACAGATTTTAATTTGCTTGATTCAGTATTTAGATATTTGATGTAAATGTTATTAGGCCATCCTCCTCCAGGGCCCCTCCCCATATACACACATTGTAATTTTTTTTATTTTTTATTCCATTACATTTTTCCATTTCCCCCACAAATATTACAAATAAATGAGAAAGGTTAAAGTTGCTATAAGCAGTTTTCTGCTGACATAAGCAGGAAACAGGCAATTGCTTATTTTTTTTTATTATATTCAGGCGGCTAACAATGCTCCCTGAAAAATCTCTGTGGCACTTCTAGGAGCCGCAGTCTGCCTCCAAAACGATTATTTTATCTGTAAGAAGCTCTGTTACTAGTAGCTCATTGGTGCATGAACCAGCCAACCGGGGCTAAAAGGATTGACACACAGGTCTAACCAATCCGATCAAGAACAAGAGGCGGTCCTGATTGGTCTGCTTATTTGGCAGGCTATCTGTCTATCGACCAATGACGGAACTTCTCACAGATAAAAATAATAGTTTTGGAGGCAGATTGTGGCCCCAGGAAGTGTCACAGAGACAAGATTTCTTTAGGAAGCACGGTTAGCCGTCTAAATATAATAAAATTAAAATTAAAAATAAAAATAAGCAATTGCCTGATTCCTGCTTATGTCAGCAGAAAACTGTATAGAGCAACTTTAAGTGACGCTGTCATTTTATGTGCAGTTCTCTGACATCTATGACAGTGCTGTAGGATACAGAGGCGTGGCTGACATGACATTCAGGTAAGATTACTGGATCTGTCTGTCTGTCTGTCTGTCTGTCTGTCTGTCTGTCTGTCTGTCTGTCTGTGTCTAAAATCAAAATTATTGTTGCTGTCAGGTAGAAACCTTGCATGTGCTTTTATTTTTGGTGTGTGCACACATACACACACACACACACTGACGACCGGGCTCGCGCTATCCGTGAGCCTTGTGTAGCCGATATCATTGATATACAGTATATTGGATCTTTCCAAAACGCACATACGCGTGCACACCCCGCATACGCACTGACGCGCGTAAAAAGGCTTTGTGTAGCCCGGCCGTTACAGTATTTATCATTATATATATATATATATATATATATATATATATATATATATGTATCACTTACCCTACCTTTAACATTGTATTCTCTTTTTACAGTAATGGCTCGGTCATTGCAAATTCAACATTGCGGTTTGGTCTTCCCACCATCACAGAGGAAGATGTTCACAACATGTTGACTCACAATGTCAACTCATCCGGGGACCTGGACCTAAGCTTAGATTATTTACATGGTAAGTAACAACATAATGCAGAGTGTACAACAGTGGTGAGATCCACCCCTCATTTCTCACATGGTCTTCTTCTAGCACCACCAAAACACATTTTTGGACACTGCTCCTACAGATTTTGCCCTAAAATCACGCAAAGTGGTACACAGTATCCAATTATCAAATCAAATACTTGGTGACTGGACTTCCCTCCTTGGGAGTTCAGACTAGCAAGTTCTCCTTGGGAGAAGGGACTACAATCAAATTAAATACTGCAGACTATTTTAAGCATCAATATATAAAGCCAACAGTAAAAAAAGATGTGGACATTTGCAAATACTGTAGTGTAGATGGTGCTGTTGAACAGTTTATTGATGGAGAAGCAAAGAGAAGAAGAAATGGTGAAAGGCATTGTGGGTAATTTGCTGTGGAAAGTCAGCGCAAGTCTAGTCCAAGAGGGCGATAGCAAGAGGGTGCAAAAGACTGTACTTCCCGTTTCTGCATGACGTAGGGGAGACACCTTTTTAGGAGGCAGAAGCAGGTTGGAGTCTATTCATTTACAATGGGAGAGCTAACGTGAACACAGAGCAAAATAATAGTTCAGAAGCTATGGTCACTGAAATAAATATTGGACCAGATCATCACAAGCCACATAATATTAACAAAATTGTCATACTAAAGTGGCTTTTTTCAGCGACACAACAACTGAGAAAATCAACTTTCGCGGGATCTATAGCACCAGTAAACAGGACGTGCGCGAGATTTGCCGTCAGAGCCGGCGCCCACTTAGGAGTCTATTTGTAGGATTTGTGTACCATGTCGCACTCTAGTGGATCCAATGAGGATGAGCTATCTTCATTAATTAAATATCTTTGGTCTAGTCCAAAGCAAACTTGTTAAAGTGGGAGGATCAAGTCTACATCCTGGTATTTGGTCTCTACTTGCTCAGATGCAGACTTGAGGATTGGAATGGTACTTGGGCACAGACTGATGACGTTTACAAGTTCGGGAGGACGGGAGTCTGTACAAGTAGGGAGATTGAAAAAGACCCAGTGTATCTCTACAGTCACATCAACATGCATCTGTCCCATCTAGCGCCACCATCAGGCTGATTTTTGCAAAACACATTTTTACTGTTCCTTGATTTTGCCCTAAATTCGCGCAAAGCGATACACAGTATATCTAAAGTCATGTCATCAACATGGATCTGTCCCATTTCCCATATTCCCTCCTGATTGGCTTCCATTGCCTTCTAAAGTTTGTGTATGTGACCTGACGGTCGCTTATCTCCCGATAAGGGAGTCTTACTGGTCCATTCTGCACTGTACAGTAGCTATATTTGTTTACAGTTCCTTGGTGTTCTGTGTAAAACACATTGAATTGCTCTATGTTGAAATGTGCTATACACATGAAAGTAAGTATGCCTAGGCTACTACTGTACATAAGTATATATTTGTTTTAACTTTTACTTTACTTGAGTATTTCTATTTTTTACATCTCAGAGGCAACTATTGTACTTTTTAACTTTAGTTACAAGTTACTTTTACAGATTTGGATTGTTAAAGGTGTGCCACCACAGTGGCAGTAATTTACCGGCAAATGATTTTGCATAACTAGCAAACATTAGCTTGGCAGCAAAAGTGCTGATATGTGACATGGATCTGTCCCATTTCCCATATTCCCTCCTGATTGGCTACCATTGCCTTCTAAAGTTTGTATACGCGACCTGACGGTCACTTATCTCCCGATTTAGGGAGTCTTACTGGTGGTATAGTAGCCTTCTTTAAACTCACACGAGAGGTGGGGTAACTTCTACCCATCAATGTTGTAGAGCGTGTAGATCTTCACTGTCAAGCAGTTACTTGGTAAAATAGACTCCCAGTGACACTATGTTTGGCTTTAATGTGTTTGGTAATTCTTTGTTGCAGACCATCCTGCCAAAGCCTTGCCGATGGCCTCCACAACCCCAGCAGTGGCTCCAACTCTCTCTGGGGTCAACTCTGGAAGGCCTGCCCGGCAGCTGCATGTCAACACCACCGCAAGCGCCGCTCCCTCTGGTTCAAGGTTATTTGGGTTTTCAATGATTTCATTAGTTTTTATTAGTTTTTATATTTCATCTTGACTCAGTCTCAGTTTAGTGTTTGTTCATTTTTAAAACGGTTTTGCTACTATTTAGTTTTTAGTTTATTTTGTGAAAGGGTGTTTTAGTGTTATTTTATTATAACGTGGTGCAGTATTCAACAAGTTCTGAAATAATAGTGAAAATAGCAGATCTGCAAGCTCATAATGTGACGCATCGCAAACTTGTATACAGTAGATATGCTATGTTCACTATTAAGATATGTGTGAAAACAGGGCTTAAAAAAACAAACTAAAATGTTTATTGAATTATAGTTTTCTTGTTAGTTTTAACCCATGACCTGGAACGCATATCTGTGTAATCTTAGCTTAGATTTGATCCACTTTAACCTTTAATTTATGCTTTAACTAGTCAAACATAGCAGATATAAAAGCTCACAGCGCGGCACCAAGTGCCACACTGCGAGCTTGTAGATCTACTATTTTTGAAAGATCATGACAATTTGTGCAAGTCTTTGAATATATTGACCCGATTCTAATGTCGCCTAAATCCTAACAGGTTTCTGAAAAACCTATGTTTCCATGTTAATGGTGCTCAAACCTTTTCATATCAAGGACCCCCAAAATTATATGTATTTATATGTTGTTCCAGGGACCCACCAGAAGCAAATATTTGAGTTGCAAATGTTCGCTTTAAAAAAAGATATATTCAAAGATAATCTCTGTGCCGCGCTGTGGGCTAACTGGGCTTGTATATCTGCTATTTTTCAATAGCTAAAGTCTAAAATAATCCCAGGTCTTAATGGGTTAAGTTAGCTTCAGTACCCTTGCTCCTCTGTGTCTGTGTGTCAAGCCCTGTAGCCATGAATTCTAGTCCCACAGAAACCATGGCTTCCCACAGTAGCAGTGTCACAACGCAGCATGCTGTGGACAGGCCCACCACTGTCCCCAAAGCCACCTCAACCAGCCCTGCCGGTTCACCTAGTGACGTCACAGCTGTCACCTCTGAACCAAGGTTGTTGTCATGTATGATTATTCATTATTTATTTGTGGTTTATTTTTATTTTTTAGGGGTGAGACGCAAACATAGTGAAAATGGCAGATCTTCTTAATAGATCTTATAAAGATTTTGTGCAAATATTATGAAATACTTACCAGTAAGACTCCCTGATCGAGAGATAAGCGACCGTCAGGTCGCATACACAAACTTAAGAAGGCAATCAGGAGGGAATATGGGAAATGGAACAGATCTACCCAGCTAGCAAGGCACCGCCGCTTCTGACGTGACGCTGGTATTTTAAGAGCGGGTCCACGCCGAGTGGGAAACGCCGACGCTCAGCTCTCCTCACGCCGATCAATCCCGCTATCTAGAATTCCTTAGCGTGGCGATTTTGAGTGGCGTATAGCAATAGTGTAACGTCCTCCTCACGTCCTCACGCTACGCCACCCTTAAAGCCATTTATATGCATGAGGAAATTCTCTCAACTGGTCTCTCTCTCTCTCTCTCTCTCTCTCTCTCTCTCTCTCTCTCTCCTCATTGTACAGCACTTTTGTAATTTATTTATTTATTGCTATTAGTATGCCAATATTATTATATTGGTGTTATTTAGTGTTTAAAACAAAACAAGATGACTTCAGTCATAATACTCATTCAATTCCAATGATTAATTTCTACTAGTTATTTTATTTTTTATTTATTTATGTTTTTCCTTATTTTAGTTTTTTTTTTTTTGAATTCTTGTGCTGTTGCTATTTTATTTATTCATTAGGCCTGCATTGTCAAATTGTATTTAACATTTTTGAATGTATTATATAATATATACACAGTAGGTGGCGGTAATGGGTAATAAACTCGATGGATTCCACAGGCAGGAAAAAGGAGAGGAAGCATGCCTGTTGTTGTCGCGTCTCTTCCGGTCTGCGTCTATACTCCGTCGACTAATAGACAACAACGGATCAGCTAAAATGCTGATATAAACATACTAAATCCTTCTCCTGGAAATTAATTTTGAAAGGTGAGTGTGTTTTTGGCTTTTTGCATCTGCGGAGATGTCTGCCGTGTGTACTGTTTAGTATAATTGTCCCCGTGTTATCAAAAGACCGCGTTCTTTGTCTTCTGCATTTCTTGTTAGCTAGCTTGGTAGCTACCAAGCTAATGCTAATAGCGTCGTGGTTTTGCATACGTAGTTAAAGTAATGGTTAACAATGTTATGTACCAGCTTGGTAGGCAGGCAGATCTGTGATCTGTATATATATATTATTTGTGTTTGTGTGTGTGTGTGTGTGTGTGTGTGTGTGTGTGTGTGTGTGTGTGTGTGTGTGTGTACATCAGCAACACCAGTTTCAACTTTCTTGACTTTGTCAGCAGAAAGAAAAGGCTATTTTTCTTAATTTCGTCTTTAAAATGTTTTTTTTTCTTAGCTTTTTTTTTAATCTCTGTTCCTGACTACACCTACTGTAATGATTTTATTGTAGTGATAACGAAGTGTGATATACTACTGTGATGTTTTTGTCACCCACTAAAACAACCAAACTCTACTCATCATCATTCTTTTTTTTCTCCCTGTATTTCACTGCAGCTTACAGTCCACCATTTGGAGAAGTCATGGTAGGTTTTAGTAACTATTTTATTTACTGTAATTTACGTATGTAACTCTTGGAACCAAATGGACCTTAGAGGTCTGTAACTCAGACTGACTGTGTACAAATGGAACCAAATGGACCCCTTACATGTCTGTAACTCTGACAGTGTACAAATTAATCCAAATTGACCTTATGTCTGTATCTCTGAGCGTACAAATGGACCCTTACACTTACTGCTCTAACTCTGACGGGAGAGTGTTTTCTGCTGGTGTTTCAGTCCGAGTGTATCAAAGGGTGCGTTCGGAAATGCGCACCGGGTGTGTGCTCAGTGTAGTGGATGCCTAAATCTAACCCTAACCCTAACCTCAGTAAAACTATGCCTAACCCTAACCTCAGTAAAACTATGCCTAAACCTAACCCTAACCCTAACCAGAACCGGTGCGCATTTCCGAACGCACCCTTTGATACACTGACTGAAACACCAGAAGAAAACACTCTTCCTAACTCTGACAGTGTGCAAATGGAATCAAATGGACCCTAACAGGTCTGTAACTCTGAGAGTGTACACATGGAACCAAATGGACCTTTACAAGTCTGTAACTCAGAGTGTACAAATGGAACCAAATTGACCCTTACAAGTCTGTAACTCAGAGTGTACAAAAATGGAACCAAATTGACCCTTACAAGTCTGTAACTCAGAGTGTACAAAAATGGAACCAAATTGACCCTTACAAGTCTGTAACTCAGAGTGTACAAAAATGGAACCAAATTGACCCTTACAAGTCTGTAACTCAGAGTGTACAAAAATGGAACCAAATTGACCCTTACAAGTCTGTAACTCAGAGTGTACTAGGTCTGTAACTTTCTGAGCGTAAAAAATGGACCCTGCTTTTACAGAGCATGAGGCGTTGTGGGCTTGTAGATCAGCTAGTCTTTGAATAGTTGAATACTTGCATATATGACTAATTTAGCAACAACACCCTTTCTCTCTCTCTGTTCCAGAGCAACAGCATTCAACAAAACACATCATGGACCTCTAAATGGTAAGTGAACAATCACAAAGTTACCTGTGTTTGGCTGAATGGACCCCTTACATGTCTGTAACTCTGACAGTGTACACATGGAACCAAATGGACCCTGACAGTGTGCACTGTCAGTTTTCCCTTGTGGGATAATAAAGCTATCTATCTATCTATCTTAGGTCTCCAGCCGTAACCCACCCAGGCCTTCACCTCCTGTCCTGACGTTTACGTCGACCTCGTCAATGCATCAACCCAAGGTGAGACGCTTATGTAGCACTGACTGTTAATATGGACACTTAATTTGATTTTACCTATGTGTACTATTTCTCTGTATTCAGAGAACAATGCTTCACATCGTGAGGCGTTTTGAGATTGTAGATCAGCTTTTTTAGGCTTGGAGATTACTGTAATTTGGGAAAAGAAATGCATTTATTCAATTATTGACACTCTCTCTGTTCATCATCCTCCTGCAGGAAGACCCGGTCCCCACACCAAGTTGAAGACCTTCCTGCATGAAGTCCTGCATCCATCTCCCTGGCCAGCAATGGACCACACCGAACCACATGCCCCCTATTCAGACCACCCTCATCCCGAGACACGGCCACGCGACAGAGTTGGACCTCCGACGCCACACGAAAGAAGCACGCGCACGTGCACTCCTACACAAAGTCCATTGAACTCCACACTTCCCACAGTTCTCTACCCAAAGGATGCTCAGTTTAACTTTGCCATTTGAATTCATTTTACATACTCTTCATGAAACAAACTGATAATGGGAATTTGGTCTGCTTCAGCTCTTGGGAATTCAGCTCTGATGGTACTATAATTCATTTTTAGGGTTGACAGCATGCTCGCATTCTGTGTATAGAAAAACTAAATACTTTTTACAATATCATCAGATATCATATGGTTATAACATTTTTATATTTTGTACCTCTTCATTGCCACAGTACAGTTTGAACTATTATAGAAATGTTACATGTGTAATGAGCTTGTATATGTTTACACCTTCCTGTTTTCAGCATACAGGTTAAATGATTCACATTTCCCAAAATAATAGATAGCAGAGCCTTAAGGATGTCAAAATTCACTGTTAACTCACCCATACTTTGATAAAATTCTGTTCATGTTCACCAGTTGTCAATGATATTAAGATGGCAACCTTTGTGCAATACATTGGTTGCTTGAAGTATTTATTAGGTTTTGCAAGGTTAAAGTTTCATGATATGTTCACTGACACAAGGTCAACTAAGGAAACTCAGGTAAGGTAAGGCTTATTTCATTGATATTCTTTAACTCAGTGGTTCTCAACTTGCAACATTGTTTTCTCAGTATACAAACCAACAGTTGTATAGAGGGTATCTGCACATTTCTAAAGTGACAATTGAAGGACTTTTTAATCTAAAATGACAAATTAAACATGGGCCAAATTGTCAAATATTAGAGGCAGGAATTGTGAAAATAGCCAATCTACATGCGTGTGAGCATGTAGATCTGCTGTTTTCACAGTAGAACCGTGTTATACAAAATGTAATGTCAACTCTTAGTGCTCGTGGGTGGGGGGCCCCCAGTTAAAATATGATTATTTTGGGGATCACGGCCAGTAAAGGTTGAGGACCACTGCTCTAACTCATAAAATTGAATGACAGACAGTACTATGCAGTAGTTGTAAAGCACTTGTAAACAAATGAACAAAATAAGAGATTCACATCAGTACAACTGATATATCATCCTGCCTTGTACATAATTGTGATTGCTTGTTGCTTGTGTACATTTTAATAAAAAAGAAGAAAACGAAGTTAATGTCTGTGCCTCAACTGATTGTATAAATACTGTATGGGTGAAGGGAGGGGAGGAGGGTACACAATATTGGGGGGGGGGGGGGGCATAATGATGTTGCTATACGACGGTGTCACGCTATTCGCTCGCTATCGCCGCACGCCGGGCTCCGCCGGAGTGACGTCGTCTGGACGCTTGGCGTAAAGCTTGGCGTGCGCTGATCAAGGACGTGACGTCAGCGCAGCGTAACACGCCTGGCGAACGACACGCTAATGGCGATCGCGAGGCGGCGTCACGACGTTCTCACGTCAGAAATATCGGGAAAATTGTTAGCTGGGTAGGAGCAGTGTCCAAAAATGTGTTTTTCAAAGATTGGCGTGACGTGACAGACAGCCGGTACGTGATGTGATGTGACAGACAGCCGTTGGAGGTTTTGATAGTAACTGCGACCTGACGGTTGCAACAATGACCACAACTTTTTCTGTACGATTTTAGTCCGTTTTTCAGTTTATTTTTTTTTAAGCCTCATTTTTATTTCGGTTAACAAAAATGCTTTTGTCAATAATAGTTTTGTTATTTCGTAATCTAACAAACATGACCTTGCTCTGAACCCTGCAGGAATGCAACCACATCGGCGCGCTCCAACAGTCTCGCGACAGCACTGCGTAAAACGACAACATCCCCCAATGATCACGCCTCGACCCTCCATAACAACGCCTCTGTTGGTACCGCTGCAACCACGACAATCGCGTCCCACACCAACACTACAGCTTCCGCTGCATCCCTGGCGACAGCATCCTCCACTGTCACCGCGACAACAGCATCCCATCCCAACACTACAGGTACGTGCACACATAAGGGGGCTTGAGCCCCTGCCCTTTTATCCATCTGTAAAAAGTGCCCTCTCCAGATCGTTCAGATCATGAATGCGGTTTTCAGATCATGAATGCAGTTTTTGCTCTGGTGAAAGAAATGCAAATGCCCTCTTTCCATGCCATACCTGAAGGCAGCATTCAAGAGAGTTGCCTTGTCCAAACTCTCCTGAACTTGAATGCAGCATCTTATTTTGAAAGAATTGCCATCTCTGTGTAGAAATCCATAGCGTTAAGCCACATCTCCAGTATTGACTTGATTATGCTTATAGTTCAGTGTGGTATAAAGCAGGGGTTTTCAAAGTGGGTGACGGGGCACCCTGGGGTGCCGCGACGGCAGTCCAGGGGTGCCGCGAGATCATTTGATAATATTTGGGATTTATTTGGACACTTGAAGAAATATTTAGTATCATTTTAAACTTGAAGTACGAAGTTATTTTCAGTCAGTTCTAACCAAAATGGCTGTTATCTCAACGTTTTCCTCGCAACATCACTAAAATATCGTCACTTTCAGGCAGAAACGCACAAAACTAGTGAAAACAGTCGATCTACAAGCACACAACGCCTCGCGGTGTGCTTGTAGATCTGCTAGATCGGCTAGATGATAAATACAAAACGAACGGTTTTGGACATACAAGATTTCCCCCCGACAACGACGATATGCTATACATATAAGGTGCTGGGAGTGAAAATTATAATGTAGGGGTGCCTCGGATTAAAAAAATATATATATTTATGGGGTGCCCTGAGACAAAAACGTTTGGGAACCCCTGGTATAAAGCACTGAAAACAGCCGACCTGGTCTGCTGTTTTCGATATTTTCACCAAAAGGCCCTTTTAGAAATGTCAGCCACCTGCCTCCTAACATTCTCTGCCCGTCCCTGCACTGCAGCTTCCGGTGTAACCCTGACAACAGCATCCTCCACTGTAACCGTAGCAACAGCAGCATCCACAAACACGACATCTTCCAGTAAAGCCCTGACAACAACCTCCTCCCCCATCGATAAAAACCCCACCCTCCCAACCAATGGCGTAACCATGACGACCAACTTCTCAGATGCTGGGAGTGCAACGGCGGCTTCCAACCACACGGGAGCTCCTCCCGCAACCAATAGGATGACTCCTCCCTCTACTCCCACAACCAATAGGACGACTCCTCCCTCTACTCCCACAACCAATAGGACGACTCCTCCCTCTACTCCCGCAACCAATAGGACGACTCCTCCCTCTACTCCTGCAACCAATAGGACGACTCCTCCCTCTACTCCTGCAACCAATAGGATGACTCCTCCCTCTACTCCCACAACCAATAGGACGACTCCTCCCTCTACTCCTGCAACCAATAGGACGACTCCTCCCTCTACTCCTGCAACCAATAGGACGACTCCTCCCTCTACTCCTGCAACCAATGGGACGACTCCTCCCTCAACTCCAACAACCAATGGGACGACTCCTCCCTCAACTCCAACAACCAATGGGACGACTCCTCCCTCAACTCCCACGGCCAATGGAACGACTCTTTCCTCACTTCACACTACAAATGCAACCTCCAGTGCCAACCAAGGTTTTTACTGTTTTTAAATTTGTATTTGCCAGACCCATGAAATGGGTAGGGCCTACATAAGCAAATGTCTGTCGGTCCGGGTTTTCTATATAAAGGGTATATATGATGATGACATGATGATGACATGCCTATAAAAGGCATGATGTCATAAATGATGATGACAGACAGGGGGTCTGGCACAACCAGGTTGACCTGGTCTAGTTTTATTTTGTTTTCACTTTCAATTTCAGTTATGTTTTTGATTAGTTTTAAAGCAGGTTTATTTCCTTTATTAGATTTATTAGTTACTATTTTGTAGTAAGGGCGACATTCGAAAATAGTGAAAATAGGAGATATACAAGCTCACAACCCAGTTGTGAGCTGTAGATCTGCTATTTTCACATTTAATTTCTCCTAGGATTTTAGTTTGTTTGTAGTTAAACACACGATACAGTTTCAGTCAGTTCTTTTGTAAAGTCATTCTCATTTCAGTTAGCTAAAACGTGCTGCCAATTCTATAGTTTTAGTTATTCCGCTAGCTTTAGCGAACTATAACAACCCCTGCTGCCAACATAAACGTTCCTGTAAACTTTGTCATTACAGCGACGGCGACACGCATGGTGGAAACAACGCACACGGCCGTTAGCGTGTTCACCACAGCTTCGTCGGAGAAAAGCTCGACCACGCATGACGCAACAACACACCACAGACCCGCCAGTACCGCTCGCACTAGCGCCGGCACAAAAACCACCCTGGCTGTTGCTAGCGCCGCAGCATCAACGTCTGCAGCTTCATCCGGGCTTACCAACCGGCCAGGCAGCGCTAAGACGCCGGCCGGTGGCCAGTCGAGCGCTGCGGTGCCCCCAGTGGCCGGTGGGGGCGTGCCGGGATGGGGCATAGCACTGCTGGTGTTGGCAGCGCTGATACTGCTGCTGCTGTTCCTGATGCTGATAGGACTGGTAAGAGGACACGCCCACTAGGGATGCTGATAGGCCTGGTAAGAGGACACGCCCACTAGGGATGCTGATAGGCCTGGTAAGAGAGGACACGCCCACTAGGGATGCTGATAGGCCTGGTAAGAGGACACACCCACTAGGGATGTCATGTCACGATTATTGTGACCAAAACAATCGCGATTTGCGGTATTATCGCGATAATCAAAATATGCCTAATCCTCTTAAAATTCCCCTTTATCGACCACTTAAACCCCTGCGTCCATTTTCTGGGGCAAAACGTTTGCCAAAAAATAGCCAATCTATAAGCTCACAACGCATTGCAAACGTGACGCGTTGTGAGCTTGTAGATCAGGGGTTCCCAAACATTTTTGTCTCAGGGCACCCCATAAATATTTTTTTAATCCGAGGCACCCCTACATTATAATTTTCACTCCCAGCACCTTAGCATATCGTCGTTGTTGGGTGGAAACCTTGTATGTCCAAAACCGTTCGGCTGTTTTCACTAGTTTTGTGCGACAGTATTTTATGATGAAGCAGGGCTTTTCTTTACCAAAAGACGTACACATTTGAAACATGGAGATTCAAGGTTTCTGTCCGACAGTGACAATATTTTAGTGATTATGTTGCGAGGAAAAAATTGAGATAATAGGCATTTTGGTTAGAACTGATTGAAAATAACTTTGTACTTCAAGTTTAAAATGATACTAAATATCTTTTCAAGTGTCCAAATAAATTCCAAATATTATCAAATTATCTTGCGGCACCCCTGGACTGCCGTCACGGCACCCCAAGGTGCCCTGTCACCCACTTTGAAAACCCATGTTGTAGATGATTGGTTATCTTTTGGCAAAGAGATTTGGTAGAGTGAAAAAAAAAGACTGTATAAAGTATGTTTAAAGTAACCTGAAGTGTGGCCTACATCTGGCCTAGATATGGCCTACATCGTGGCACAAATGGCTCAACGTTTGTTGTACGCCCAAGGTCCCACCCATTGGCCATTCGAGTGATTGGCTAGCAGGATGCTTGATGAAATTAACTCATAAATAGCACCGCTCACTTCACACTGGGTGTGATTTTTTATTTTTATTTTTTACTTAAAGGGATATTTCACTTTCAAAAACATTTGGGGGAATTTTATCGTCTTCTCTGGCTTTTGTGAGCACCCCAGACAGCTTTTTAACACATCGGGTGCCCACGCCAATCTCTTTGATGTCTCTGGACGCCCAGCCCCAGTGCCCACGACGCGTTTGACGCGTTTTACAATACTGTAGTTACTGTACATTGCTACCGCAATGAAGGCTCTACCACGGTGATCAAACGCCAACAATATGGGAAAAACACTACATTTCCCAAAATGCAGCGCGGTACATGTGACCAGGATGTGCAGTCTCCCTGCAGCCAATCACAAGCTTCTGTTCCTATCCTGCACTGCACTCTATCGTCCTCCCCTCGCAGGCTAGCACGACTCCTATGTATCATGGATACTAGTATTTTCCCAGTAACGGAGTCTCGGCGGAGATACACGTAACATGGCGGATTCTTCTCCTAGTCTAGCTTTTTCAATCACCATGTTCAATGCGCGGTCCTTTCTACCTACCGTGACACAAACGCTATGGCCCAGGTTTGATAAAAAGATGTCCTGACTGAAAGAAAACTTTATCGTAAAAATAAACAGGACATCCGTGGATTACATTTACTCGTATCATGGATACTATTTTCCCAGTGACGCTGCGGAGGTAACGTAACATGGCGGATTCCTCTCCTGGTCTAGCTTTTTCAATCATCATGTTCAAAACGCGACCCTTTCTACCGCCCGTGATACACACGCTGTGGCCCAAGATTGGTAAAAAGCTGTCCTGACTGAAAGAAAAGATCATCGTGAAAATAAACTGGACATACTTGGATTACATTTACTCAACGTATTACGGATACTTTTTCCACGAAGCGAAGGTACGTAAATGACGTGTTGCCATGGAGACGATGGGCCCCTGTGAGGGTAAACCCTGAATTAACGTGGGCATCCGATGTGTTAAGTTGCTCGACTCCGTATTTCGATATTTTGATATTCACTTTATCCGACACGCCCTCTTTATGGCCTTGACAGCCCTTTCATCCAAACAGAAAAGTCCTATCTCATTGCAATAAACCAGGGGATCCCAAATATTTTTTTCATCCGAGGCACCCCTACATTATAATTTTCACTCCCAGTACCTTATATTTATAGCATATCGTCGTTGTCGGGGGGAAACCTTGTATGTCCAAAACCGTTCGTTTTGTATTTATCATCATACCCTCTAATAGCCGATCGACAAGCTCACAGAAGCTTGTCAATGATCATCAGCTATTTTCGGTGTGCGACACCGGCATGTGCCTATGTGTATAGAGTAAACATTACAGACAGTTTGTTTTTGTCGTTGTTGTTAATGAAGGTGTTTTTATTTATTTTTTCAATGCAGTTGCTGTGGTGCTGCTGTAGGGGGCGTGGTTTCAGTCCATACAACCAGCTGAACCCGCGGGGCGGGGCAGTGAACGACATCCCACTGTACACCACACACAGCCGCTTTGAAGGGCCCACTGGACACCCCTATGTGAGTTACATCACGTATAGCAATGTTGATTTTGTCGACTAAAACTATGATGAACAATGTTTGTCAACTGTGTTCTTTTCACTGACGAAAACTAAATAAAAACTAAGACTAAATGTATTGACAATTTTGTCAACAAAATAAAACTAGACTAAAACGTTAGGGGGGGACTAGTGGAGGAGAGAGTCAATTATACAGTTTGGTTGCTCTCAGGTGTTGCGTGTTGAAAATAGCAGATCTACAAGCTCACAACATGTTGTAGCTATTTCCAGCACACAACCAAGTGCAAAATCAGTCATTACCATGCCATCAAGGCCTGCCAAAATGCATTTCAGTTGACTAAATCAACTGTAGATTTAGTCGCCTAAAATCTTATGATATTTAGTCGACTAAAATTAGACTAAAACTAAAACTTTTCAGGTGACTATATTATGACTAAAACTAAATCAAAATTTGCTGTCAAAAACAACTTACTGTAGCCCAAGGAATGTTCTTCATGCAAAACAAAACTTGCAATGAATTCAGAACCATGAAAACAAAACAAAAAAAAAGTTTGACCCCTCACATGCTACTTAAAGCAGATTTATTTTTTCTGTATGTTTATCCTGTATAGTAATAACGGGACCCAAACTCTTAGCAGCTTTTTCAATATGAGATTTCTTATTTATGAAACAAAAAAAGTTGAAAATGTTTCTGTTACAATTTGTCCCAGGCTATTTCCTATAATGCCTGCACTAATTGGCTACTTTGACAAATGTTTTAGATTTAAGTGCTATACCACTGACAGTAGATTGTCAAAGGCAAACAGGCACGCACGCACGCACGCACGCACGCACGCACGCACGCACGCACGCACACACACACACACACACACACACACACACACACACACACACACACACACACACACACACACACACACAGCAGTCATTCAGTGAGGTGAGTGTGTTCATAGTCGACTCTTTGTGTCCCGTGACCGGAGTAACGTGATGCGTGGGAAACGTGAGCCTTCCTTGGAACCAACTGCAGCGAGCCCGTCCAAACTGTCTGGAAATATGAACATACCTTAGAGCCAGTGGTTCTAAACCTGTGGGTTGGGACCCCAAGGGGGGTTGTCCCAGTTAAAATATGATTATTTTGGGGGTCACGGCCTGAAAAGATTGAGAACCACTGCCTTAGAGCCAGTGGTAGTTCAAAGTAAATACCCCAAGTATTCAACAGTACACATTACAAAGTAAATCTATTTATGTATTAATGCATTCCTGTATTGAACATTGAAACAAATATATATTCTAAAAACGTATAGCTCACCACGTGTCACAATGTGAGATGTTGTGAGCTTGTATATCAGCTATTTTCATCACTATATTTGAAATAGGGATGAAGTAGCTGGTTAATTTGTTATACATATATATATATATATATATATATATATATATATATATATATATATATTCTTTTTTTTTTAAATAGTGTCCCAAGAGTCAAAGGTACAATATTTATGTTTGAAGTGTCATAGAGTGGAAATGGAACAAATACAAAAAAAAAAAAAAAGACTCATGAATGTACTTAGAACTTTCCACCTCTGGTCACAGGTACAGTACCCTACAACGAGTGTAAGAGAGATGTGGTTCAACAGGAAAATTATAAAAAAGAAAGCAGGGTCATCGTGACACGTGAGCTTGTAGATCTGCCAAAGTGAAAGTAGCTAAATGTGGTTAAGTTTGTGACTGTGGGTTTTACAAATATTAACAAGATTGTGATTAAATAATTACTACTTTGGATCTACTTATGGGCATGCAGCAAGAAGGGACACAGTCTCAGTCTCACGCACGCACGCACGCACACACACACGCACGCGCGCGCGCGCACACGCACGCACGCACGCACGCACGCACACACACACACACACACACACACACACACACACACACACACACACACACACACACACAGACACACACACATATATTTTCATAAATGTATAGATAGTTGGCCTTCAAAATCCAGAGTAAATTATATCTGTATCTACCATCCATTGAAGTGGATGGTAGATACAGATAAAAAATATATCTGTCACAGATATTTTTTTTATCTGTATCTACCATCCACTTTGAATGGAAAAATCTGGAGACAGAGATTTTTTTATCTGTTATCTGGCCCAGTGGGAATGGGCCTTTAGAGAGTTATGGAGAGAGGGCGAGCACCGAAAAGTGGCATTTGGCAGGTGCCGCGGCATGTGTCGCTCCGGCACGGCACATGCCGCTCCACCGCACGTTCTGCTGCCGCATGCATGCCAAATGCCACTTTTTGTCGAGCTCCCCCTTTGTGGAGTTATGGCCATTTGAATGGCCATGTGGTGGCTCACGTGTGTACAAAGCATTTGTGACTATTCCCATGCCAGTTCCCTGTGCAGGCATGGCACACAAACTTTCACAGTCACTGTCACGCTAGGTTTAGGTAAGGTAATACCAACTTTGTAAACATCTAAAGTATAATTGACCTGATGTGTTGCAGGTAGAGCTGGAGAAAGCAACGAGGAACAGGGGGGTCTACACAGTCAACCATTTACCTGACAACTGAGGACGTCTCATACAGGTACATGAGAGAGAGAGAGAGAGAGAGAGAGAGAGACTGGAGATTGATAGATACAGTATGCCTGTATACCTGTCTATTACCATTAACTGGTTAATAATATTAATTATATTAAACTCATAATAAAAATTGCATGGGTGCATTTCCCCATTGTCAGTGTGATGCCTCTGGCTTCAGTTTTGTTTGATAATTGTTATATTTCATGCATTTATTGTATTCTTATGTTTTCTTATTTACATACAGTACTATGAACCTGTAAGGATAACTCCCTCTTGTGGCTGTGTTTGGTATTAGATAAAAAAAGTAACCCAGTTAAAGTTGTGCTCATCATCTAATAGCAGCTGTGATTCGAGAGTCACTGCCTCAGCCACAGTGTTTTATCCTCCTGCTAACTAACAGTTTTTCCGGTGAAATAGAGCCTTCGAAAACATTAGTCTTTTTACGGATGTAAAATCTGACTTTTTCCTTAAAGGAGTAGTTCACCCCCAAAATGACTTTATTGATTAGTCATGCCATGGAGAGTAGAGTTCAATAATATTTTTTGGTTTTTGTCACATTCCTAAGACAAAAATTTGATTCAAGTAAATTTACCCCCATTGATTCCGGATGGTGACCCGTTTCGAAACGGGTCACCATCCGGAATGAATGGGGGTAAATATATTGTTATCACATTTTTGTCTTAGGAATGTGACAAAAAACTAAAACAATTATTGAAATCTAGTCTCCATGGCATGACTAATCAATAGAAAAAAGTCATTTTGGGGGTGAACTACTCCTTTAAGTAAAGTGCAAGAAAAGACACGCCTTGTCCTCTTTTTTGGAGATACAGATTTTCTCTTTACCTATCTGTCTAGTACTGTACAGATGCACAGTATCAGGGCACAATAGTCAGAGTTAAGTGAGGATTTAGTCACACTCCCCACAGTGTCCCAACAGTGTTGCTATCAGCAGTGTCCTCCAGCCTGCACCACGCCTGTGTTGTGTTAAACTGCTGACAAATGCAGTTTCAAAAGTGTGACTCATGGCAGCGCTGACAAAGGCATGGACTATTAGGCCTTACGTTCCAGTGGGGTCCGGGGACCCCTAGGGGTCCTTGAGGGAGCTCCAGGGGGTCCCCAGCAAAATGATAGCTAGGAATGGACCTTCATGTAACAATGTTAAATTAACATTGATTGTGCAATATAACAATTTTTATTGTACAATCTCAGAGATAGAGATGCCATTAAATGGGGGTCCGTAGCCTAACGCATGTAAAACTGTGGGTCATTGAAATTAAAATGGTTGGGAATCACAGCGAGCGGCGTAAAACGAATCTTCTAATATGGGGGTCCTTGGTATATCTTTTCAAAGTGGGTCCTTGACATGAAAAAGCTTAAGACCACAGCAGCGTTACCCTACAAGTAAACCTCTCTCAGGGACGTGCAGAGAATGTTAGGGCTGAAATCTCTAAAAGGGCATTTGGTGGAAATATTGAAAATAGCAGACCTGGGGGCGCCCGCTGGCCTAGTGGTCCAGGTGCATACCACATACTAGGCTATGATGCGGACGACCTTTGCCACATGTCATTCCCCATCTCTCTCCCCATTTCCTGTCAGTCTACTATCCTATCAAACAAAGGCACAAAAAGCCCAAAAACAAATCTTAAAAAAAAAGGAAACGCTTGTCTAAATGACATGTTTAACATTGTGGCCGACATGAACATGAACATGTTTGAAATCCTGTATTGGTTTTAATAATGTCTTGCTTTCCTTGTCTTTTCACAGCATGTGCTCCTGTCCAGTTGTTGTTCCAGTGGATGGCATCAACATCATTCAACTAGGCCAGGGGTCTTCAATGTTTTCAGGCCAAGGACCCCCTGTTGAAGACCCCTGAACTAGGCTACAATAAGCTCTATAGTAGCAGTCATATTGGAAATAAATTGGGCCTCTTCCTTCTTCCTTCACAGGTGTTACCAATAATATTGTCTAACTATTAATTTAGCGAACCAACTGACATCAACAAAACCTAATTGACATCACTACAGTGCCCAAATTTGGAGATGACATCGCAAACTGGCCTGGACATGGAACACCATATATGGGCATACAAGAGTGCCAGCCAGACAGACTGATACAACCTGTATTGCACAACTGGACATCAATGGTGATTGTTCTGCCCAACGGGCACCGGTCTGGGTTCTCCAACATTACTTCTGAGACTCCTTCGTTCAATCCCTCATCGCACACCCCCGGGCACAGGACTGGTACTAATGAAGGCTTGTTTCCATTTAGCGCAGCACAGTGGTTTTAAACCTTATTTTTGTATTTCAAGGACCCCATAAGAGTGTACAAATGGAACCCCCTAAAGGAACCATGAGGGTCCCTGGACCATACCTTTGAGACCCACTGGTGTAGCAGAGTGTTTCCAGTGAGCCAACATGCACAATATCAGAACCCTGACTCTGTTATTGACCAGAATGGAACAGAGCCTTCATTAGTATCATTGCTAACACATGTGAAGGAAGTAAGAAAGAGGCCCAATGTATCAACTTCATCAATATCAACACTGACTGAATAACCAGAACCTGATTATTGAATATCCTCCCTGTCAGGAAGACACCGTGTCTCTCCCTCATCTATGTTTATATTGCCCTGTGTCAGTGGTGGTCAGTGTTGTGCCAAAGTTGCAAAAAATAGCCCATCTTCAAGCTTCAGCAGACAAGCAGACAATACCAAAAACACCTTGTAGATCTGCAACTCTCTCTCTCTCTCTCTCTCTCTCTCTCTCTCTCTCTCTCTCTCTCTCTCTCTCTCCCCCCCACCCCCCTTTTTATTACATTTTTTGGTTTCTAAATGACTGAATGATGTATTGTGGATACATATTACGTGTACATGGCACATAGAGGAAATTATTATTCAATGTCCAAAAGTATTGTTGCGAATGGATTTCTTTTGCATTGATTTCTGTGTGTGTATAAACATATCACTGAACATACTATTATACTGTGTGAGATGTATATTATGTTTTGTCATAAAAATTACTATTAGTATAATACTGGTTAAATATGAATAATGACCTAAAGTAAGAGTCACTTGAGAGGGCCAGCTGAGAATGATAGATGAAGCAAGGACACCCACATAACAATGTGCTGCAGATTAAACTGTTTCATAGATTTCATAGATAGTTTATATAATTGTTTGACAGCACTATTGTAAGTGTTGTGTAAATTCATGGTTTTGTTTGTTTGTTTATTAGTTGTATTCATGCCAATCTGTATTTTCAGATATTTGACCACATAATCCCTCAATTCTTACTGTAGTCAATTTGACCTTTGGCCTTGGTCTGCTCTTTTCCTCCTCCACACCAAAACGCGTTGTGACGCAATGCTAGGGTTCAAGTGGTGCATGTAAAAATAATACCTATGAAAACAAAGTAAAAAGAAGAAATTTCCTATCGCACAAAGATATGAACAGACATCAGCTGAACTGACATCAGCTGGGGGCATGTGGTGAACTCGATGAACACACACACGCGCACGCACGCACACACACACACACACACACACACACACACACACACACACACACACACACACACACACACACACACACACACACACACACACACACACACACACACACACACACACAGAGAGATTAGTAGGATACCCCACAATAAAAGCACAACGTTACCAAAACTAACTGACTGTAGCCTTTTTCATTTGTTTAGTCAATATGTATGTGCCTATTTTCAAAGTATTCTTTTTTTTTTTACAATTTAGGGTTGTTTAACACTGTTACTGAACAAACACTCTTTAGCAATGATCATAATATAGAGCTATTTAACACAGTTACTGAACACTCTATAGCAATGATTACTGTCACAATATAGAGCTAGTTAACACTGTTACTGAACACTATAGCAATGATTATCACAATTTAGAGAAAGATTTGATCCCAAATACAATGTATCTAAGCATATATAAACCCTTTAAAACCATTGAACCTTGAGACCCTAAGAGTCTGTGTTTTATTGTTCATTATCATCTGTTTAAATATTAACTCACTGTACTCACAATGTAGTTTCACACTTTGCACTCTTACTGACCGCCTTCAGCGACTATTCATATTTATGTCATTCTTTTTATTTTATTTTTAAATTTTAAGTTCTGTATTTGAAATAAAAGTGTTGTTCCAGAAACTTTATATAGTTGCTGTTGGGTAGAACCCTCTAATTTTCAGTATCCATATTTATTTTACGTTTATGTTTATTTGTAAATGAATGCCAAACAACATCATAACAGTTTTGGGCATATAAAGGTTTATACAGCGACAATTCGCATTATTTATAATACATAAAGTAAGAATAATATATGTTTTATATGATTTTTGCCAGTGATATGCAGCATTTCCTCCATTAATCATTAACCTGTGTAATACGTGGAACTGTAATAAAGTCTAGACCTACAGTATAGCTACCGAGTGTTGTGTCAGGATTTCAGAACAGGACATATCTGGATTATCACCAATTTTACATTGAATGTGAACCGGTAAGTGTTGATATTTAAACATATTTTCCATTCCAAATGAAATATTTGTGAACATTGTCAGCAGCAATACTTTTTTTTCTCTTCTTCTTTTTCTTGAACTATCGTGTGTGTTCAGGAACACCGTGGTTCAGGAAGACTAGTGGTTCTAAAACTGTTACAAGTCAAGGACCCCTACATTTTAGGGGTGTAACGATATAGTAACTGAATCGAAATATTTATTTTAATTTGCAATGATCTACTATATCGTTTGCAAAAGCAAAATATCGTACCGTTTTGGCTTTGTATTGTATCGTATCGTTTTAAAATGCGGTAATCGGTATCAAGTCGTTTTGCAATGCAAATAATTGATTGTATGGAAACTAAGTATTTGTGCCTTGTATTTGGCAATTTTAAGAGGGAAAATGAAAAAGAGGGGTCTAATTACCTTTCCATTCCATATAACTACTCTTGGTCTATCAAAAAACATTCCTTGGGCTACAAATGGCCCCAGAAAACGCCCACAAAACTGATGAAACTGATGAAAAGAGATACTCATCACTAAACCATCGTTTTCTGGGGCCATTTGTAGACCAAGGAATGTTTTTTGTGCAAAACAAATGCTTGCAATGAATTCAGCATCATGACAAACCCCTAGTAGTTAGACCCCTCACATCCTACTTAAATACCCAGAAAAATATGTTTTCTGGGTATTTTCCTCCTGTATAGAAAGTCGATGGGAGACCGACTCTAGCGGCTGATAACATCAATTAAGCTGGGTCTCAGAAAGGGTTATCATACCAAAATGTAAACTAGAGACATGTAGGAAGTCAAAAATTTTAAAAATGTACGGTCACCTTGGGTGGTACCAATTTGTGAAGATATCAGAATTGGCCCCTGGCCTAATGTAGCCTATGCTTAATTGTGGCCTCGTGGGCTTGCTAATGCAAACAGTATAATGTTCACTTAAATGTTCACAAATTGTCCCTACTAAATTATGTTTTGTTGTGTTTTCTTATTATTTGAATAAAGATAATGCCTTTAATGTGGCTATAAATAAACAATTGTGCCACTTGTTGGTAACTGGCCAAGGAAACTAAGAAAAAAGCACTGCATGACACTGAATTGTGTTTTTATTAGGGCTGGGATGCGATTAAAATTTTTAATCGAATTAATTACAGGCTCTGTGATTAATTAATCGCAATTAATGACATTTTAATCGCACATCGCTATTTGACCTGAGAAGCATTTTTTTCAAGTAAAACACATTTTGTTGTACGAGTGAATCAACGAGTGAGTTTTTTTAATCTAAATTTCGCATCCACTGGGCCAAGCAAAGCGCTCTGATCGGCTACTTCTCCCTTTGTGTTTGTTGTCTCTTTTTGGTTGGTGCATCGCTATGATCGGTATGCCCGAAACTGAAGGTTCTGTGGTGCAAAAACTAAGTGCGATTAAAATGCGTAAAGTTTTTTAATCGCGTTAATTTTCTGTAATTAATCGCAATTAATCAGTTAAAGTCGCAGCCTTAGTTTGTATGATTAATTTCGACTGTTGTCAACATGTCTGAGTTAAATGTATGTAATAAAATGGAATAGTTTTGACCCTACAGTTTTTGAAACATCAGCTGTCACACATGTTTTAGATTTATCAGTTTCATGTCAAATTAGCCACCTGAGGCATTGCACTACCCACCACAACAACCATAGACAAGCAAAGCAGCTGTTTTATGTCAAGTACAACTCTGGCAAGAATCATGTGCATCCATTGGCTGTTCAACTTTAAAGAACAAGGAGCTAATAGGCTCAAAAAAGGTCCCCAGGCACAGTGGTTGAGAAACACTGAGATAGGGGATAGAGGGTGAGCTCTCCGAGACAAAGGAGAAAGGAGAAAGTGTTGGAGGGAGGGAAATAGATAGCAGGGGCATCAATTGGGTATGGAAAATAAAAGTTACTTTTAAATATAAATCCACGAATGTCTCTGTGTCTATCTGTGCTGGTTATTATGTTGTTAAATTACAGTAAAATAACTACAAATGCAAGATTTTACATAATGGTCACTTTAACAAGGTATTATAATTACATTCTCCACATTTGTATTCCCCCCAGCTTGACAAAATGGTGTATTACCAGGTTCCGCAGGTCAGCTGCGCAGTTGCAATGCATTATTGTTAATTGTGGCACGTTTAGTAACATGCGAAGTTTAGCTGCGCTTGAAAAAACATTCCAGGCTGCCATATCAAGCCCAAGAAACCGTAGAAACCTGTGTAAAAAAGTGACAATTTTTTTTTTTTTTTCAGACATTGTGAAAATAGACGATCTACATGCTCACAACGCCTCGCAGCGCGAGGCGTTGTGAGCAATCCTGATTCTGATTCTGCGTTGTGGGACTGGAAAAAGGGGGAAAGAACAGTAGAAGGAGAAAGGGGGGAAGAGAGATGATGTGCGGGAGAGAAGTGCCCTTGCGAGGGAGGGGAGTTCTGCAGCGAACTCACATTTAAAGTGCTTCTCTCTCTCTTTAACTCTTTAAACTCTCTCTCTCTCTCTCTCTCTCTCTCTCTCTCTCTCTCTCTCTCTCTCTCGTTTCTCCCCCTCTATCTCTCTCTGTCCGTTATTCGTCCACCGGGCTATTCTGCTTGCACCCAAACACACAGACACACAGACTCACAGACTCACACACAGACACACAGACACACAGACACACACACACACACAGACACACAGACACACACACACACACACACACACACACACACACACACACACACACACACACACACACGCGCGCGCGCACGCATAGACACAGACATGTGTGTACACACGGAGACGCGCAGACGCCCGCATGTGCACGCCTCTCCACATCCATCTTCGGGCCTCTATGGGGACCCCTTTGAAAGACTGGCGCGCGTGCGTGTGCGTGTGCGTGTGTGTGTGTGTGTGTGTGTGCGGTCCCAACAATCCCCAAAAGGCCATCATCGTCAGAGCAAATCACCAACAAGGCCTCAAACTACATAGGTTCACACTCTACACTGTGAGGTCTTTGGGCAGGAGATTAAAAAAAAAAAAAAAAAAACACACAATTGGATGAATTCAACTGTTCTATCCTCTCTGGAGGTGAATTGCTGAACAGTCTGGGGGGAAAAGGTGTGAATAGGGTGAGCGCATATTTGCCCAATCGGCTGGTAAGTTGATATTAGCTCAAGAACATAGTGCTGAGTTGACGTTTACAGAGTGCAAGAGTCGAATGGGCTTAAATTCCTGGATCACCGATATTACAAACAAATCAGCAGTCGTGGAAGTAAAGTACTCAACATTTTTGTTTTACTTAGGTAAAAGTAGCAATGCCACAATGTAGAAATACTCTGTGTGTTACAAGTAAAAGGCCTGTTTTATTGATTTTTTTGGAATCAAGATATAATTACATTACCAAAGTAAACGTACTTTAGATTAGTAGATTATTCCGAATTTGTCAAACTGTTTGGAAAATAGCAGCTCTGCAGGCTCACAACGCGTCGCCTAGTGACTCTTGCGGGCGTAGGAGGGCGAGGGCGGAGTGTTTTGCATATTACGTTTTTTTTTTTTTTTTTTTCCCTCTCTGGGCAGGTGTCTGAGAGATACAGGAGCTGATTAGAGTTTATAGCAACAAGGAAAAGTTGCTCAGCCATGCAAATTCTAACCACCCCTGACAAACCGACCTACCGCCTTGGTGTGAGCAAGCAAGCACTGAGCACACATGAGCACGTGCGTGCGTGCGTGCGTGCGTGTGTGTGTGTGTCTATAGAGCTCCGGCACCTATTCAATTACAAATTAAGCACTGGTCCCGGACCCCCTGTTGAAGACCCGTGGTGCTTTGATAAATATAGATTGGTCATTCTAGCGCTCTGCTTCTGCTCCCCAGTGTGAACATGGCGACATACAAGGTGACAGTGACAACTGGTAAGCTCGCTATGTCGTCCACCACCAATGATATTTTCATCAAGCTGGTGGGAAGGGAGGGCGAGAGCAACCGCAGCAAGCTCAGCAGCCTCGTGGGAGCTGCTGCCGACTTCTTCCAAGGCACTGTGAGTCTGACTTCCATTATTATAAAGGAACGGGGGGGGGGGGGGGGGGGGGGGTCAGCCAGTGGTGTAAAGTAACTAAGTAAGTAGGCTATTGATTATTATTATTATTATTATTAATACATTAAAAAAAAAAAAAAAATATATATATATATATATATATATATATATATATATATATATACATACCGTAATTGCTGGACTATAAGCCGCACCAGCTACATTTAGAACAAAAAACAAATGTTTACATATATAAGCCGCACCTGACTAAGCCGCAGGTGTCCTTCCTGCTTCCCGCTAGAGCGCCCCTGGTGGCCGTTAGCTGTAAAACTCGATACATAAATCCTTGTTAAAGACGATTGTAAAACTAACTAACTTGCCGTTAGCTGTAAAAAGTGATATATAAGCCGTACCTTTGTATAAGCCGCAGGGTTCAAACCATGGGAAAAAAGCCACGGCTTATAGTCCGGCAAATACAATATATATATATATATATATATATATATATATATATACATACAGTATATATATATATATACACACACACACACACACACACACACACACACACACACACACACACACACACACACACACACACACACACACATATATATATATATATATATATATATATGTGATCAGCAGTGAGTCCCTATGGAGACACAAAGTGCCTCCTTTGTTCCCTATGGAGACACAAAACGTCTTCTCAAATTATTGTCAGAATGCGACAAATACAAAAAAATATTATTGAACTCAAGTCTCCATGGTGTGAGTAATCAATAGGAAATAAAGTCATTTTGGGGGTGAACTACTCCTTTAAGTACATTACTTAAAGGGATAGTTCACCCCCAAAAGTCAAGTAAAGTTTTGAGGTATTTGAATTTGAAATATTCAAGTAAAGTAAACTTTACTTGAATATTTCAAATTCAAATACTTGTACTTTTACTCAAGTGCATCTCTCCACTCCGACATGTCTCCTTTCCGACACTAACCCTATCTCTAACCCTAACCCTAAACCTAACCCCTGGGAGTGTCGCCAGTTCGACAATAAGAAGTCAATTTCGGAGTGGCGACATGTCGGAATGGAGAGAGCCTTCCCTTTTACTCCACTACATTTACTCCCAACTAGTATAGTTACTTTGTAGATTGATAATTATTACAAAACATGCATTAATAACAACTTCAACCTTATATAAATTTATGTATGTTTTGTCCATTTGAAAATAGTCCATCTATATGCTCAGAATGCGATGCATTGAGCTTGCAGATCTGCTGCCTTAAATATATTTGTATACGTTTGAAAACTTGAAATTGGACATTCTATATATGACTACTTTTACTTTTGGTACTTTAAGTACATTTTGATACCAATGCTTTTGTACTTTTACTCAAGTACATTTTTAAGTCTGGACTTTTACTTGTATTTCTATATTGACAGTATTGACCACCACTTTTTCCCACCACTGATCAACGGGGAGTCGGCCATGTCTGACAAATATTTCCCAATGGGTGCTTTCAGACCTCTACCTTCTCGGTGAAATGTCCCGCGAGCCTTGGTGAGCTAGTGCTGATAGAGCTGGAGAAGAAGGACCTCCTCATGAAGAACGACTGGTTCCCCACCAAGTTTAAAATCACGTCTCCAGAAGGAGTCATTTACCACTTCCCCATCTACCGCTGGATCAAAGATGCACAGACGCACCTGTTCAGGGAGGGTAAAGGTGAGTGAGGGACAGATACTTCAGAAAAGGAAATAGGAGCACTCGTCAATATACTAGTCTTGGGTGCACGGTTCGGGCAAACAATGAAGTTTAGAACAAGGACACCAGCACTCAATTCACCCTTTGTCAAGTCCCAACCGTTGTCCTGCCCCTCTTCGCACCCATTGGTTGCTGTGTCTTGGTGGGACAAAAGTCCTTTCTCTCCATCCACTACCATTGAAATTCAGTTGCTTCTTATTGTTATTCTGTATTCAATTCTCATTTTAATCTTGGTTTCAGTAAAAAGGAGATTCTCAGTGGTGTCAGTGACAGGGCATGTTTTCAAATGTTTTTATGTCTTATGTTTTAGCAAATTCAACATAACAAAGGCAGAACCAGGGTGGGACAAGGAAAAAGAGAGCCTGATGGTTGGTCAGTCAGGGACCAACTATAAGGCTGACAAAGGGTGAATTTAGAACAAACTAGCATTTGTTAGCATTAGCATGTGTTAGCATTAGCATTTGTTAGCATTAGCATTTGTTAGCATTATCATTAGCATTTTAGCATTAGCA
This sequence comes from Nannobrachium achirus, assembly GCF_963921795.1. Classification (NCBI taxonomy): domain Eukaryota; kingdom Metazoa; phylum Chordata; class Actinopteri; order Myctophiformes; family Myctophidae; genus Nannobrachium; species Nannobrachium achirus. The sequence continues at coordinate 3,190,658 of NC_137811.1, forward strand.
TTTGTTAGCATTAGCATGTGTTAGCTTTAGCATTTGTTAGCATTAGCATTTGTTAGCATTAGCATTAGCGGTTAGCCGTTGGGACTGTGGGACCACCCACCGAGTTTGTGACCAGTTTTTTTCTCACACTTAGCGAGAAAAAAAAAATTTGAGAAAAAAAAAATTGAGAAAAAAGAATTTGAAAAAAAAAAAAAATGATGACACCAGCCGCGAGTCTGTACGACAAACAGTTCATGAGTTATAGAGGCACTTCCTGTTTGGCGAAGGACACGTCCTGTTACAGAGGGGGCGGGGCTTAATCAATTACAGCTCATCCCTATTGGCCGGAAAAAGACCAAAGTTGTGTGTGCATTTTAAAGTTTAAATCATGTTGCTAGGCAAAAGTATGGCAGAGTTATGTGGCGCCAAAGTTTCTGGTTTTTTTTCGGAGTCCCCCATTCTAAGTCAATGGGGTTTTTGGGCGTCGTTTTTTGCGAATTACGTCGCAATGGTAACGCGGATCGGAAAGAAAAGTAATAGCACACCATTCCCGGCCGAGCCGCACGTTTTGATGTATATATTGCGGCGGTGGCGTAAATCGTGCGGCACTTATTACGTGCCGAAATTTGCAAGAACATTACTTAAGTATGGCGGATTACAATAAGTGTTCTGCTATTGCATAGCAGGCACACTTAATTACTTAAGTATGGCGGATTACAATAAGTGTTTTGCCATTGCGTTGCATGGCAGGCACACTTAATTATTATTAAGTATGGCAGATTACAATAAGTGTTTTGCCATTGCATTGCATGGCAGGCACAGTTAATTATTTTTGAAGGTTTATTGAAGGTTCCCCCCAGCAGCAGCAAAACAACAGACGTTTCATACAAGCATTGGTGTCAGTCACGGCTCCACGAGGGTGCTGAGGCCTGCCTTGCACCCACCCTCATTTTGGCCAGGGAGCCCCCCCCCCCCCCCCCCCCCCCACACCCCACCCCCCCTCATTTTGGCAAGGGAGCCCACCCCCACCTCTCAGTAATTCCCGAAATGTACATTATAATACAGTAGATCAGCATTGGCTGGACACAACCGGTTTGGCACACGCTCCCATTGGCATGCAAATGTAGCCTTTTGTTTTCACCTGGCCGATTTGAGATGGGTATCCTTCACTTAAAGAATAGCACCCTCAGCCATTGTGGGCACCCGCTGGCCCTGAATGGTGTCACTTATAAAGGGACCTCGGTGCCACGCACAAAACGGTCCGAGTGAAACACAGATCAACCAGTCACTTAACTATACAGCTCGTTCACATCAACTAATTTCTTCATTATACATTTTTTACATACCCCAGGGTCATAAACAAGAAGAGACCAGTACCAACATACATATTAATTCTTTGGAAAACAAATTTTGTCTGTGCGAGTTCAAGACCCCTATTTAAAGACAGACTAAAACTAGAAAAGAAAATTTCTAAGAAATTTTAAGTGTGCCTGCAGCTCGCTAAGTCTGTGCAACCTTGTGTAGCGGTTGGTGTTAGCATTAGCGTTATTAACATTAGCATTTTTTGCATAAGCTTTAACATTATTGTTCTTCATATGACACCACCCACATGTCTGTACGACAAACGGTTCACGAGAAAACGGGTCACTTCCTGTTTGGTGAGGGGCACTTCCTGTTTGGCGAAATAGGCCCCAATTAAGTTTAAGGACTCTTAATCTTGTCATTTGACGCAACCCGCGTGTCTGTATGACAAACGGTTCACAAGATCAAGGGTCACTTCCTGTTTGGTGAGGGGCACTTCCTGTTTGGCAAAATAGGCCCCAATTAAGGTCATGGACGATTAATGAATTAAAGCTGCAAGCAGCGATGACCGGGCCCTCGCAGCTCTACCCACGTCACAAGGCCAGCAGCCAATCAGAAACCAAACAGGAAGTCAGCCATTTCGACTAATTAGTGGCGTTTTGGCGCATTTTTGGCCGTTATCACGGGTCGCACTTTAACGACAGTTTTTTGAGAAAAAATTGTTTTGTGAGAAAAAAAAAGTTTTTTGAGAAAAAAAAAGTTTTTTGAGAAAAAAAAAGTTTTTTGAGAAAAAAAGTTTTTTGAGGAAAAAAAAAATTTGAGAAAAAAAATGTTTTGAGAAAAAAAAATTTGAGAAAAAAAAATTTTTTTGAGAAAAAAATTTTTTGAGAAAAAAAAATTTGAGAAAAAAAATTTTTTGAGAAAAAAAAAAATTTGAGAAAAATCTTTTTTGAGAAAAAAAAAAGTTTTTTGAGGAAAAAAAAATTTTGAGAAAAAAAAAATTGAGAAAAAAAAATTTGAGAAAAAAAAATTTGAGAAAAAAGAAATTTGAGAAAAAAAGTTGAGAAAAAAAAAATTTTGAGAAAAAAAAATTTTTGAGAAAAAAAAAATGAGAAAAAAAATTTTTTGAGAAAAAAAAAATTTTGAGAAAAAAAAAATTTGAGAAAAAAAAAATGTATGACACCAGCCGCGAGTCTGTACGAGTTATAGAGGCACTTCCTGTTTGGTGAAGGGCACTTCCTGTTATAGAGGGGGCGGGGCTTAATCAATTACAGCTCATCCCTATTGGCCGGAAAAAGACCAAAGTTGTGTGTGCATTTTAAAGTTTAAATCACGTTGCTAGGCAAAAGTATGGCAGAGTTATGTGGCGCCAAAGTTTCTGGGTTTTTTTCGGAGTCCCCCATTCTAAGTCAATGGGGTTTTTGGGCGTCGTTTTTTGCGAATCGCAATCGTATCGCGGATCGGAAAGAAAAGTAATAGCACACCATTCCCGGCCGAGCCGCACATTTTGATGTATATATTGCGGGGGTGGCGTAAATCGTGCGGCAGTTATTACGTGCCGAAGTTTCCCCCATTCTAAGTCAATGGGGTTTTTTGGCGTTGTTTTTTGCGAATTACGTCGCAATGGTAACGCGGATCGGAAAGAAAAGTAATAGCACACCATTCCCGGCCGAGCCGCACGTTTTGATGTATATATTGCGGCGGTGGCGTAAATCGTGCGGCACTTATTACGTGCCGAAATTTGCAAGAACATTACCGACATACTTAAGTATGGCGGATTACAATAAGTGTTCTGCTATTGCATAGCAGGCACACTTAACAAGTAGAAAATAAACTAGAAAAGAAAATTTCTAAGAAATTTTAAGTGTGCCTGCAGCTCGCTAAGTGTGTGCAACCTTGTATGTGTTAACATTAGCATATTTGTTAGCATTAGCATTTGTTAGCATTAGCATGTGTTAGCATTAGCATTTGTTAGCATTAGCATTTGTTAGCATTAGCATTAGCGGTTACGTTTTGCGCGTTTGTGGTGCCCCCTATGGGTCGAAGTGGAAATGCTTTTGGGTATATGTTCAGTATAGCGCCCCCCACTTGTGGTTAAAATTTGGTGTTGACTGGATGTTTCGTTTGTGATTTATGGCTACTTCTTACAAAACGGGCTCCTCCCGCTAACTTTGAAACCTTGTTACGGAAGAACGGTATGGACTATCAAAATATCGTTTAAATATGTTTATCGCATGAGTCCATAGATCGTGTGTATCGATTTTTGTGACATTTGGAGAAAATATGTAGGAAAAGGAGCAAAAAGTGTGTTTTGAAGAAAATTCAAAATGGCGGAAAATCTATCCTGACGCAAATGGGCGTGGCCTATATGAGGAGATGCGGCATGACCCAAGGAATCCAGGGAAAAAGGAATTTTCATTTTCCGACCCACGGTTCAAGAGTTACAGGCCGAAAGGTAAAGTGGACTGTTATAGCGCCACCATGAGGCCAACTGACGAAATTATTTTTTTTTAATCCTTGATATCATTATAAATCTCCTCTCCAAGTTTTGAAACTGTAGCCCCTATGGTTTGCGAGAAAAAAAATATTGAATGTGAGTTTTTGCGATTCCCATTATAAGTCAATGGGTAAAATTAATTCACTAATAAATTAATATCAATTAAACGATACAACTTTTCTCTTAGAAAAGTAATAGCACACCATTCCCGGCCGAGCCGCACGTTTTGATGTATATATTGCGTGGGTGGCGTAATTTTGATGTATATATTGCGTGGGTGGCGTAAATTGTGCGGCAGTTATTACGAGCAGAAATTTGCAAGAACATGACTTACTTACTTACTTACTTACTGACTTAAAGGGGAAGACCACCCATTTTCAATATTGAACTATGTCATTAATATACCTTAGAGGAGTTGTGTGGAAATAGAAAAAAAGTTCCCCCCCTTCTGTGTTGCCTAGATTGATGTAATTGATTTTGGGGTTTGTATTGTAAAGTACAATGTGTGATGTCATCAAGTTGTACTTTACAATACAAACCCCAAAATCAATCCTACAGTTATAGGCAACACAGAAGGGGGGGGGGGACTTTTTTTCTATTTCCACACAACTCCTCTAAGGTATATTAATGACACAGTTCAATATTGAAAATGGGTGGTCTTCCCCTTTAAGTATGGCGGATTACAATAAGTGTTTTGCCATTGCATGGCAGGCACACTTAATTAATACGGGTAATAATAATAATATGAATATTAATAATAACTAGAAGAGAAAATTTCTAAGAAATTTTAAGTGTGCCTGCAGCTCGCTAAGTCTGTGCAACCTTGTGTAGCGGTTGGTGTTAGCATTAGCGTTATTTCATTTGACGCAACCCGCGTGTCTGTATGACAAACGGTTCACGAGATCAAGGGTCACTTCCTGTTTGGTGAGGGGCACTTCCTGTTTGGCGAAATAGGCCCCAATTAAGGTCATGGACGATTAATGAATTAAAGCTGCAAGCAGCGATGACCAGGCCCTCGCAGCTCTACCCACGTCACAAGGCCAGCAGCCAATCAGAAACCAAACAGGAAGTCAGCCATTTCGACTAATTAGTGGCGTTTTGGAGCATTTTTGGCCGTTATCACGGGTCGCACTTTAACGACAGTTTTTTGAGAAAAAATTGTTTTGTGAGAAAAAAAATTTGAGAAAAAAACTTTTTTGAGAAAAAGAAATTTTGAAAAAAAAATTGTGAGAAAAAAAAATCTTGAGAAAAAAAAATGTGAGAAAAAAAAATGTTGAGAAAAAAATAATTTTGAGAAAAAAAAAATTTTGAGAAAAAAAAATTGAGAAAAAAATTTTTTGAGAAAAAAAAAAATTGAGAAAAAAATGTTGAGAAAAAACATTTTTTGAGAAAAAAAAATTTTTGAGAAAAAAAATTTGAGAAAAAAAAATTTGAGAAAAAAAAATTTTGAGAAAAAAAAAATTTGAGAAAAAAAATTTGAGAAAAAAAAATTGAGAAAAAAAAATTTGAGAAAAAAAATTTTTGAGAAAAAAAAAATTGAGAAAAAAAATTTGAGAAAAAAAAAATTGAGAAAAAAAAAATTGAGAAAAAAAAAATTGAGAAAAAAAGAAAAGGTATGACACCAGCCGCAAGTCTGTACGACAAACGGTTCATGAGTTATAGAGGCACTTCCTGTTTGGTGAAGGGCACTTCCTGTTAAAGAGGGGGCGAGGCTTAATCAATTACAGCTCATCCCTATTGGTCGGAAAAAGACCAAAGTTGTGTGAGCATTTTACATTTTAAATGACGTTTCTAGGCAAAAGTATGGCAGAGTTATGTGGCGCCAAAGTTTCTGGGTTTTTTTCGGAGTCCCCCATTCAAAGTCAATGGAGTTTTTGGGCGTTGTTTTTTGCGAATTACATCGCAATCGGAAAGCGGATCGGAAAGAAAAGTAATAGCACACCATTCCCGGCCGAGCCGCACATTTTGATGTATATATTGCGGGGGTGGCGTAAATCGTGCGGCAGTTATTACGTGCCGAAGTTTCCCCCATTCTAAGTCAATGGGGTTTTTTGGCGTCGTTTTTTGCGAATTACGTCGCAATGGTAACGCGGATCGGAAAGAAAAGTAATAGCACACCATTCCCGGCCGAGCCGCACGTTTTGATGTATATATTGCGGCGGTGGCGTAAATTGTGCGGCAGTTATTACGTGCAGAAATTTGTGGCGAAAGACTTAATGACTTAAGTATGGCGGATTACAATAAGTGTTTTGCTATTGCATAGCAGGCACACTTAATGATATCAATGTTAGAGCAGCCTGTGAGATGCTAAAGAGGACCAGTCAATTGCAGCATACAACGAGCAGTGGTGGATTTTAAAATATAACTAGAAGAGAAAATTTCTAAGAAATTTTAAGTGTGCCTGCAGCTCGCTAAGTCTGTGCAACCTTGTGTAGCGGTTGGTGTTAGCATTAGCGTTATTTCATTTGACGCAACCCGCGTGTCTGTATGACAAACATTTCACGAGATCAAGGGTCACTTCCTGTTTGGTGAGGGGCACTTCCTGTTTGGCGAAATAGGCCCCAATTAAGGTCATGGACGATTAATGAATTAAAGCTGCAAGCAGCGATGACCAGGCCCTCGCAGCTCTACCCACGTCACAAGGCCAGCAACCAATCAGAAACCAAACAGGAAGTCAGCCATTTCGACTAATTAGTGGCGTTTTGGAGCATTTTTGGCCGTTATCACGGGTCGCACTTTAACGACAGTTTTTTGAGAAAAAATTGTTTTGTGAGAAAAAAAATTTGAGAAAAAAACTTTTTTGAGAAAAAGAAATTTTGAAAAAAAAATTGTGAGAAAAAAAAATCTTGAGAAAAAAAAATGAGAAAAAAAATGTTGAGAAAAAAATAATTTTGAGAAAACAATTTTGAGAAAAAAAAAATTTGAGAAAAAAAAAATTGAGAAAAAAAAATTGAGAAAAAAAAAATTGAGAAACAAATTTTTTGAGAAAAAAAAAAAATTGAGAAAAAAATGTTGAGAAAAAACATTTTTTGAGAAAAAAAAATTTTTGAGAAAAAAAATTGAGAAAAAAAATTTGAGAAAAAAAAATTTGAGAAAAAAAAATTTTTGAGAAAAAAAAAATTTGAGAAAAAAAATTTGAGAAAAAAAAAATTTGAGAAAAAAAAATTTGAGAAAAAAAATTTTTGAGAAAAAAAAAATTTGAGAAAAAAAAATTTGAGAAAAAAAAAATTGAGAAAAAAAAATTGAGAAAAAAAGAAAAGGTATGACACCAGCCGCAAGTCTGTACGACAAACGGTTCATGAGTTATAGAGGCACTTCCTGTTTGGTGAAGGGCACTTCCTGTTAAAGAGGGGGCGAGGCTTAATCAATTACAGCTCATCCCTATTGGTCGGAAAAAGACCAAAGTTGTGTGAGCATTTTACATTTTAAATGACGTTGCTAGGCAAAAGTATGGCAGAGTTATGTGGCGCCAAAGTTTCTGGGTTTTTTTCGGAGTCCCCCATTCAAAGTCAATGGAGTTTTTGGGCGTTGTTTTTTGCGAATTACATCGCAATCGGAAAGCGGATCGGAAAGAAAAGTAATAGCACACCATTCCCGGCCGAGCCGCACATTTTGATGTATATATTGCGGGGGTGGCGTAAATCGTGCGGCAGTTATTACGTGCCGAAGTTTCCCCCATTCTAAGTCAATGGGGTTTTTTGGCGTCGTTTTTTGCGAATTACGTCGCAATGGTAACGCGGATCGGAAAGAAAAGTAATAGCACACCATTCCCGGCCGAGCCGCACGTTTTGATGTATATATTGCGGCGGTGGCGTAAATTGTGCGGCAGTTATTACGTGCAGAAATTCGTGGCGAAAGACTTAATGACTTAATGACTTAAGTATGGCGGATTACAATAAGTGTTTTGCTATTGCATAGCAGGCACACTTAATAAATATAGCTGCAAGCAGCGATAAAGTGGCCAAGCCAGAAAAAGCAGGAAAGCAAAAAAGCAGAAAAGGAAAAGTGGGAAAATAAATCAAAGAAAAAAACTAGAAGCAGTGCTCTCCCGAGCACTATGTGTGTGTGTGTGTGTGTGTGTGTGTGTGTGTGTGTGTGTGTGTGTGTGTGTGTGTGTGTGTGTGTGTGTGTGTGTGTGTTTAACGGTTTCCAAAGTGTATGCACGCATATACACAACCTTGAAATGCATGGACACCACCGCTCAGTTCACACTGGTGTGATTGTGTGTGTGTGTGTGTGTGTGTGCGCGCGCGTGCGTGCGTGCGTATAATGCATATTACCAGTAAGACTCCCTAATCGGGACAAACTTTAGAAGGCAATCGTAGCCAATCAGGAGGGAATATGGGAAATCCATGTTGATGACATGACTTTAGAGATACTGTGTACCGCTTTGCGTGTGTTTAGGGCAAAATCTGTAGGAGCAGTGTTGAAAAATGTGTTTTGTAAAAATCAGCCTGATGGTGGCGCTAGAAGAGGGCCCTGTGAGAAAGCAGGGGTGGAGGTTGTGATTTGCCATCCAATTTGCGTGATTTTAGGCCAAAATCTGTATAGGAGCAGTGTTGAACATATATGGGAGAATCTCCTCTCCTGAGATTTGACTCAACAGTGCATAGTGCAAAAGCTCACAACGCCTTGCATTGTGAGATTGTAGATCTGCCATGTTTACAATATTAATCTGTGTAACTGTCAAAATAAATGTAATGCTCCAACTCCTACACGTTTGGCTCGCGACTGGAAGATGCTGGCTGATATTGGCCGACAACTTGTGTTTCCTCCAGAGATCGCTACAACCACCCTGAGACCTGACTTGGTGCTCTGGTCCCCTTCTCTAAAAAAGGTGTACATCATCGAGCTCACAGTACCCTGGGAGGACTCAGTGGATGAGGCTTACGAGCGGAAACACCTACGCTATGCAGAGCTCGCGGCTGAAGCACAACAGCGCGGCTGGAACGCTGAAGTCCGCCCAGTGGAGGTGGGATGCAGAGGGTTTGTGGCAAGATCTACAACCAGGCTCTTTGCAGACCTGGGAATTAGAGGCCAAAGCCAGCGGTCAGCCATCAAAGCTGCATCGGAGGCAGCCGAAAGAAGCAGCCAGTGGCTTTTTATGAGGAGGAAGGACCCCTGCTGGGCCCCAAAGTAACCAAGCTAGATAGCGTTCGTATAGGTATATACGATTTGTTCTTTGTTCTGGATTGATATCTCTATGCAGTTGATGTATTGATGTTGATTAAGTCTCATGAGGAGGTGGCATAACGCTATTCTCATGCATGCTTAATCACTTTGATTGTTGTATTGCTTATTGCTAATTGTATTGCTTTGCTTGTTGTGGGTCGCTTTGGATTTGGAGCTTCCAGTTTGGGTATTGATGTTGATTAAGTCTCATGAGGAGATGGCATAACGCTATCCTCATGCTTAATCACTTTGATGGTTGTATTGCGTATTGTATTGCTTTGCTTGTTGTGGGTCGCTTGGATTGGGAGCTTCCAGTTTGGGCATTGAGCTTCTGCTAAATGCCTAAACTGGAGCCAGGAGGTATGCGGTCAGCCTATAGGCTTGACTCAGGGAAAAGGACGCCCCTGCCTTGCACAGTCCCATGAGAAGTCTGCCATCCATAAGATGAACGATACTCTCATGATTAATTGGAAATGACGCAGGTTCGGGACTCATGACCCTGAGCTGGCCGCCTCCGGAGAGGGTGTATAGTGTATAATGGCCGAAACACCCTAAGACCTGGAGGAACACTACTGATGATGCGTCCTAGATTAAAAACTAACCCCAGCCCCCCCCTCCCTTGCAGATGACACACACACACACACACACACACACTCTCACACGCATGTGCCTGCACAAAGGAAATTAACATCTTATCCTGTGTTTTGTAAAACCAAACTGTCAACAGATCTGAGCTTTGTGTATCTATTTGGCTTCTAGCTTAAGGCAAGGCCCAAATTCAGAGTGAATATTTTAACGCAAATAGGACTATTTACTTATTGTGGTCCCTGGAACAAAATATTTTTGAGATGGGGGTCTGCAGCCAAATACTTTTGAAGTTCAAAGGGAGCAATTAAGAGCTTTGGCTGAGCTCCCCCCTCCACTGTTTCTGTTGATTTTCAACATTTTGTACGCCAAGATACCATATCAAGTTAAGCGTCATATGACAACACCAGACCAAGAGAACCAGTCCGCTCAGAGAGTGGGCGGGTCTATGGGCTGGAGCCAGGCAAAGTGAAATCAGCTTTGCAGCCATGATGAACCGGAACGGGAGTTCCAAAGTGATAAAAAAAATGATCGACAGCATTTGATTTTACATTGTATTGATTTAAATTCAGGATAACAACTGACCCTGCGGCACAACGAGCCCCGCTGTCCCTTACAAAGAATAAGATGCCAGGTCAACACATTAACCTGGCATCTGTCTGAAAATTACATTGGAACCTTCCTTTGCATAAGCCTGCAACAGGGGTGGTGGACATCTTTGTCAAAATTCTATTTTTGCCACGGACATACAAAGTGAGTGGACAATAATATTACCAGAAGCATAAGACCATAACAACTCTGTAACTCTGGGTGTACAAACCCATGGGGGTCTCAAAGGTTTTATTTGCAAGGACCCCCATCATTCTAATGGACTCATGTGCCATATACCGTAGTAAAAACCTGAAGACTTGATGTTCTGTATTGGTTCAAAATAAGAATATTATATTGGTGTATGAAACAGAAAATCTCAAATTTGCCACGGACAAGGCCAAGTCTTTGCCACAGACACATGTGTCTACAGTAGCATATGAAGTGATATATAACTATACAGTATACGGTAGCATTTATTAGAGTGAAATTCTCACCACAAGCGGCCATTAACAGAATAAGAGCATAGTGTATATGCTAATTCTCCACTGATTCCAATCTCTGTTTCAAGTACATTGTTTAATTAATGAATTTGACAGAATAACCAATTCTACAAAACACCATCAGCAGGCCATTTACATTTGATAAAAAATTTAAATACAAAAACAGCAATAGTAAAATAACAACACAGTCATTGTAGCATACTGTCAGTACTCACAACATAGAAACATTCTGTACTTTGTGAAAGACATATAGGCCTATGTGATAAAACGTTTTATCTTTTCATCAATGGAATAGTAGTAAGGTAACTTGTTTTTATGTGTGGAGTCACATTGCCCTCTACTGGCAAAACTGGTGTACTGCTACGGGTGTATATAAAACCCTTTTCCTATTACTAGTTATTACTAATGCTGTTACAATAACCAAGGAGCTGAACAAATATTAAAGTACTTTTATGTAGCTGTACACACAGACATAACATTAAATATCACCTTCAATATCCACCCTGAAAAACTAAAAGGAGATTGGTGATACAGCGTAATGAATAAAGATAATTAATCCACTATGTACAAAGACTCCAAACATGCCAAACCTCGCCAAAACGTATGAGTCACAGTAGAAAAAGAAGAAAGGAAGAAAGAATTTCTGAAAACCAGGGGTTCTCAAGCATGATGTCAAGGCATACTGTTGTCGGCTACGTGAAATCAATGAATGTTGATGTTCCCAGAGCCAATTATTGTCCCATATATGTGTGTGTGTGTGTGTGTGTGTGTGTGTGTGTGTGTGTGTGTGTGTGTGTGTGTGTAGAGGATGACACAGGAGTGGATTTTCACTCCTGTCCCGTCCCACTCCCGCAGAAAAAATCCTGTCCCATCCCAATCCTGGGCCAGAGTAAAAAAAATAAATCCTGTCCTGTCCCACTCCTGTACAATGACTCCTGGTCCCATCCCGCTCCTGGTCAAAATCACTCCCGTTCACATCCCGCTCCCGAAAAAAAATTAAAAAATAAAATCGCGCAGATGTTTTTCTATTTTGATCCATATTATATTTGATATCATGTTTATTATTATATAATGTATAATTTTATAATATTCGCAGTTCAAAGACCTCACTTTCCTGTGCAATTTATTTCTGCGATTTGATGAACTGGTCTGGGATGATTCCCGCTCCTGCCCACTCCTGTTGATTTTCATTCCTGTCCCGTCCCGATCCTGGCATCAATACAAATTTGACTCCTGTATGGGGTTATCTTTGTGCCATAATTAATTTGTATTCGTACTTTTCCTTTTTTTTTACTTGTAAACATTTTCACCCAAAAAATGACACGTAAACAAATTAATTTGAAAAAAATATCCGTAAAAAAAAAAAAGTATGAATGTTTTTTTGGGAGCTGCAGTGATTATTATGCCAAAACTAAAAAAAAACAAGATAAAATACGAATATTTTCTTATTGTTTTACGAGTTGTTTTTTTGTTACTTCATCACGAATGCTTTCATCATCTGCACGACTACGAATCTCAGTCAGCAGTTAGGAAACTGCCAAAAATCACATGATAGGCAGAGAGCCAATGATGTGAGGCCTGTCCCACTAGCCAATCAAAAGGCTCCGGAGTTGGCATGGCAACCAGCTGTTGCCATGTCTTCTAAAAGTGAGTACTCTGGGCTTTCTTATCCATAATTTAGCTAATTCCATCACCAGTCCCTATGGAAGTCTAAATGCTCAAAAAATAATACATAAATACTACAATGAAATGAAATAAAATAAATAACAAAATGATATAAATAAAAAATACATAGTTCTATAGATCTAGGGAGTCATCCATATGTTTTCAGATCTATATGCCCATCCCCATGTTCTATTAATAGATCTATGGAGTCATCATATGTTTTATTGTACTTATTTTAAATAAAGGGGCCTCGGCATCGGCCGAGGGACCCCCCGGGGACCCCCTGGAGCTCTGGGGACTCCCGCGGACCCCCTGGCGCCGCCGCTAAGGGGCTCCGAAGGGGCCCAAAAATAGGAGCGGCACTTTCATGGGAAATTCGGGACTTGACCGTGCGGACCCCCTCCATGGGTGACGGGACCGGGGCAAACGTGACAGCACGGCCTGGTGGCGGCCCCCCCGGTACTGCAGCGCACATAAAAACCCATAACTCGGGCTAGGAGTGACCGTTCGAGACGGGACCGGTACCCACACGTCTGGCTCGGGGCCCCGGAGCCGGCCGTGGCGGAGCGGCACCTGGTGGCTGAACGCCGGTACTGCAGGCGGGTAAAAAAGGCCGTAACTCTGCCACCGGGAGAGACGGGGCCGGCTGCAGGGGGGTCCCCCGAGGGGTACCCCACCCCGGACGGACGGACGGACGGACGGACGGACGGACGGACCAAAAAGGAAGTGCCCTTCGCCAAACAGGAAGTGCCTCTATATCTCATGAACCGTTTGTCGTACAGACGCGTGGGTGGCGTCATATGACTTGATTAAGAGTCCTTGACCTTAATTGGTGCAACAGGAAGTGCCCTTCGCCAAACAGGAAGTGCCTCTATATCTCATGAACCGTTTGTCGTACAGACGCGTGGGTGGCCTCATATTACTTGATTAGGAGTCCTTGACCTTATTTGGTGCAACAGGAAGTGCCCTTCGCCAAACAGGAAGTGCCTCTATATCTCATGAACCGTTTGTCGTACAGACACGTGGGTGGCCTCATATCACTTGATTAGGAGTCCTTGACCTTAATTGGTGCAACAGGAAGTGCCCTTCGCCAAACAGGAAGTGCCTCTATATCTCATGAGCCGTTTGTCGTACAGACGCGTGGGTGGAGTCATATCACATGATTAAGAGTCCTTGACCTTAATTGGTGCAACAGGAAGTGCCCTTTGCCAAACAGGAAGTGCCTCTATATCTCCTGCACCTTTTGTCGTACAGATGCGTGGGTGGCGTTATATCATATGATTAAGAGTCCTTAACCTTAATTGGTGCTTCCTTCGCCAAACAGGAAGTACCCTTGCCAAACAGGAAGTGCATCTATATCTCATAAACCGTTTGTCGTACAGACGCGGGGGTTGTGTCATAAGACTTGATTAAGAGTCCTTAACCTTAATTGGTGCTTCCTTCACCAAACAGGAAGTGCCCTTCGCCAAACAGGAAGTACCTCTATATCTCATGAACCGTTTGTCGTACACTTGTGGGTGGTGTCATACGACTTGATTAAGAGTCCTTCAGCAGTGATGACCGGGCCCTCGCAGCTCTACCCACGTCACAAGGGGCAGCAGCCAATCAGAAGAGGGTGCAGGGCTAGTTAAACCAATTAAGCTGAAGGACTCTTAATCAAGTCATATGACACCACCCACACGTGTATGACAAACGGTTCATGAGATATAGAGGTACTTCCTGTTTTGCAAAGGGCACTTCCTGTGTGGCGAAGGAAGCACCAATTAAGGTTAAGGACTCTTAATCAAGTCTTATGATACAACCCACGAATCTGCACGACAAACGGTTCATGAGATATAGAGGCACTTCCTGTTTGGCGAGGGTACTTCCTGTTTGGCGAAGGAAGCACCAATTAAGGTTAAGGACTCTTAATCATGTGATATGACGCCACCCACACGTCTGTACGACAAACGGATTGATGATATATAGGGGCACTTCCTGTTTGGCGAAGGAAGCACCAATTAAGGTTAAGGACTCTTAATCATGTGATATGACGCCACCCATGCGTCTGTACGACAAACGGGTTGATGATATATAGGGGCACTTCCTGTTTGGCGAAGGGCACTTCCTGTTGCACCAATTAAGGTCAAGGACTCTTAATCATGTGATATGACGCCACCCACGCGTCTGTACGACAAACGGTTCATGAGATATAGAGGCACTTCCTGTTTGTCGAAGGGCACTTCCTGTTGCACCAATTAAGGTCAAGGTCTCCTAATCAAGTCTTATGACGCAACCCACGCGTCTGTACGACAACCGGTTCATGAGATATAGAGGCACTTCCTGTTTGGCGAAGGGCACTTCCTGTTGCACCAATTAAGGTCAAGGACTCCTAATCAAGTCATATGATGCAACCCACGCGTCTGTACGACAAACGGTTCATGAGATATAGAGGCACTTCCTGTTTGGCAAAGGGCACTTCCTGTTGCACCAATTAAGGTCAAGGACTCTTAATCAAGCCATATGACGCCACCCACGCGTCTGTACGACAAACGGTTCATGAGATATAGAGGCACTTCCTGTTTGGCGAAGGGCACTTCCTTTTTGGTCCGTCCGTCCGTCCGCCCGTCCGTCCGTCCGTCCGTCCGTCCGGGGTGGGGTACCCCTCGGGGGACCCCCCTGCAGCTGGCCCCGTCTCTCCTGGTGACGGGGTTACGGCCTTTTTTACCCACCTGCAGTACCGGCGTTCAGCCACCAGGTGGCGCTCCGCCACGGCCGGCTCCGGGGCCCCGAGCTGGACGTGTGGGTACCGGTCCCGTCTCGAACGGTCACTCCTAGCCTGAGTTATGGGTTTTTATGTGTGCTGCAGTACCGGGGGGCCGCCACCAGGCCGCGCTGTCACGTTTGCCCCGGTCCCGTCACCCATGGAGGGGGTCCGCACGGTCAAAGTCCAGAATTTCCAATGAAAGTGCCGCTCCTATTTTTGGGCCCCTTCGGAGCCCCTTAGCGGCGGCGCCAGGGGGTCCGCGGGGGTCCCTCGGCCGATGCCGAGACCCCTTTATTTAAAATAAGTACAATAAAACATATGATGACTCCATAGATCTATTAATAGAACATGGGGATGGGCATATAGATCTGAAAACATATGGATGACTCCCTAGATCTATAGAACTATGTATTTTTTATTTATATCATTTTGTTATTTATTTTATTTCATTTCATTGTAGTATTTATGTATTATTTTTTGAGCATTTAGACTTCCATAGGGACTGGTGATGGAATTAGCTAAAATTATGGATAAGAAAGCCCAGAGTACTCACTTTTAGAAGACATGGCAACAGCTGGTTGCCATGCCAACTCCGGAGCCTTTTGATTGGCTAGTGGGACAGGCCTCACATCATTGGCTCTCTGCCTATCATGTGATTTTTGGCAGTTTCCTAACTGCTGACTGAGATTCGTAGTCGTGCAGATGATGAAAGCATTCGTGATGAAGTAACCAAAAAAACAACTCGTAAAACAGTAAGAAAATATTCGTATTTTGTCTTGTTTTTTTAGTTTTGGCATAATAATCACTGCAGCTTCCAAACAAACATTCATACTTTTATGTATTTTTTTACGGATATTTTTTTCAAATTAATTTGTTTACGTGTCATTTTTTTGGTGAAAATGTTTACGAGTAAAAAAAAAGGAAAAGTACGAATACGAATTAATTATGGCACAAAGATAACCCCATACTCCTGTCCTGCGGGAATCCCACGGGACCCACGGGACCCATGGGAATTCCTGTCAAATGTCATCCTCTGTGTGTGTGTGTGTGTGTGTGTGTGCGTGTGCGTGTGCGTGTGCGCGTGCGTGCGTGCGTGCGTGCGTGCGTGTGCGTGCGTGTGTGTGTGTGCGCGTGTGTGTGTGTGTGCAAGCTTGTGAGTGCGTGCTTGCGTGTGTGTGTGTGTGTATGTGTGTGTGTGTCCTGGATTTTCAGCTGTGAAACATTAAAAAATAACTTGAAATCAACATAGCTCCTGAACTATCGCTCCAACAGATGCTCCCATACATGGAATACAGGAATTTCTATACAATTTGCGGTATCAGTGTGCACTCATTTCCCAATACAGAGCCACCTTCTATAGATTTGTGTTTAGCTTCAATAAAGTCATCAACACCAAGTATCTGATTTTAATCTTTTTCTTTTTCTTTCAGCCTTGAGATGCTTTGAGGACGAACTGCATTTGGCCAAACACTGCAGAGATAAAGAACTGAAGCAGAGAGAGAAGGACTATCAGTGAGTCTGATGTTATGTAACATACTGGTTCTCAACGTTGGGTCTGTGGACCTCCAGGTAGTGAGGGAAAGTTAGCCGAGTGGTGGACCAATCTAGGAACTAAATCATTACCAATAGCTTTCTTCACAAATGTGTTAATAAAGGTGTCTACTATCACCTCTGAACTTTGTCAAACTCAACTCCCTTGACAAACTTTGTGGGAGCCAATCAAAGTTGGGGGTATCCCGAGGGCCTGGGAAAAAATTAAAATAGCCAATATGAGCGTATGAGGTGTGTAATTAGGGCATTTTGGGCTGCTGAATTCATTTCAACCATTAGTTTTCAGTTAAAATTACTCCTTGGCCAGGTCAGGTCTTATAGTCCAAATTTTCATTGACTCTGTCTCGTCTCGGTCTCACCCATGACTTTACTCGTTCCTGGACTAAGGGACTCGGGACTCGTAATTGTGGGCTCGCCTGTAAGGCGAGTACACTTTAGATGTTGTCATTATTTATTAGTGTGGTTGCCCTAACAGGGCAACACACTATAGTTCTAGGGAAACTTTATTTATTCTTCCTTCTTTATTTATTCTTCTAGATAAGACTTTTTTCGCCGAGTTTCACAGCCCACAGTTTTTGCGCCACACACTCGCGCCATACGTCAAATCGACCGGCATCATCGGGAATCGTGTGCTTATATTTTGCTTAGAGAAAAGTTGTATAGTTTAATTGATATTAATTTATTAGTGAATTATTTTTCCCCATTGACTTGAATGGGAAAATGCAAAAACTCACATTAAATAATTTTTCTCTCGCAAACCATAGGAGCTAGAGTTTCAAAACTTGGAGAGGAGATTTATAATTATTGCAAGGATTAATCAAAAAATAAATACATCACTCGGCCTCATGGTGGCGCAATAACAGCCCACTTTACGTGTTGGCCTGTAACTCTTGAACCGTAGGTCGGAAAATTAAAATTCCTTTTTCCCTGGATTCCTTGGGTCATGACGCATCTCCTCATATAGGCCACGACCATTTGCGTCAGGAGCATTTCTACTTCGACCCTTAGGGGGCGCCACAAAAACACAAAACGTAACCGTTTCAGGCCAAAACGTGTTTTTCAGGGGTAACAACCCTCTCAAAACGAAACACAAACGATCTCGGGAGCGACTTGACAACATAATCGCCTTGTGAAACTTGTGGGAGGAGCCTATTTCTTTAAAACAAGAAACCATATCCTTATATCAAGAACGCAGGATCCCAATGGCACCTTTTCGAATCGCGCGTCGCACGGCCCCGACGGTATCCGTCCCGACGTCCTCTCCCTCGGGCCCCGGCGTTTTCCTTGGGGTCCCGGAGGCGCATCCCCGCCGCTCGCGCCGGGGCGGTTCGGGCAACCACACTCGCAATTTCACAAATTGCAAATTTTCTATTTTATTTATCAGTAAGTTCTCCTCAATACTTTGGCACCTTTCAACCTTTCAAACATCAATGTGTTCAGCTTACAGTGGCGACGTGTGCTATTACTTTATACAGCAATCGGCCAAATGGTGGCGCTGTAGGAAGCCTTCGAAAGTGCAAACTTTGAACAGATATAGCTCATGCTGTGTTTGAGGTACAGCCATGAAACCCGTATACACGTATGCGTCTCCTCATGCCAAACAACTTTTACGCTCTGACTTTTAACCTCTGACCTTTAGATCTCCCACAATTTGGAATTATATGAAAAACAGTAAAAATCTATCTCCTCCTGGGATTTTTGCGTTACGCGCACAAAACCTTTTTTACATGAACTTTGGACCAATACGGTCAAACTGTCTGGTCGGATTTCTTTTAAAGTGAAATATACATTTTTAATAATTCAATCAATATTGTGGTTTTATGCAAATTATTCTTCGGCCTCTAAATCATACATGCAAAGTTACACGTTCATGGCATTTGGCAAAGATGTAGAGGGTTAGTCAAAGTATCACTGAAACCAATTTTATTCCAATCGGCCAAAGGGGGGCGCTATACGAAGCGTTTGAAAATTCAAACTTTAAACAGGCATAAGTCATGCCTCGTTTCGTTTGAAGACATGCAACTTGCTTACACGCGTGCTTTGACTCAAGCGGAAGACATCTGTGTCTTTGTTAAGTAAGCTCCGCCCTTAGATTTTCCGCCATTTTGAGCAGTTTGTAAAACGCTTAAATCCGCTTTTATTCTGGAATTTTCGCGTCACGTCCACAAAACTTTTTTTACATGAACTTTGGACCAATATCTAAAGATCTGTCAGATCGGATTTTTTTTTTTAAATTGAAACACGCTTTTTTAATAATTCAATGAATATTGCAGTTTTATGCAAATTATTCTTCTGCCTCTAAATCATTCATGCAAAGTAACATGTTCATGGCATTTGGCAAAGATGTAGAGTGTTAGTCCAAATATCACTAAAACCAATCTTACTCCAAGGAGCTATATCATTTTGAGCAGTGTGTGAAACGCTTAAACCCGTTAGGATTTTTTTTAGCAATTTGCACGAAACATTCTACACACAATCTAAGGACCTTTATCTAATATGCCTATGAAGTGCACACACACAAACACACAAAAATAATAATAATAAATATAGCTGCAAGCAGCGATAAAGTGGCCAAAGCCCAAAACACCTCAAATCATGAACACAGCCTGCAATGTGCGTGAAATCTTGCAAGCACATTCCCAATAGGTCAAGGAACAGATACCACCCTTCTTACATTGGCCTGTTATAGCGCCACCAGCGGGTCAACTTTTGCACAACACATTTTTGGAACAAAATGGACCAATCTTTGACGTCAGTAACGTCAAAGAGAGCACTGCCTCCGATCTTGACATTTTGTACTTTTATAGCCATTGTTTTCTGGCTTGAAGCGAGCCAACAATTGTTTCGAAGGAACAATATTTTCTAGTTATGCAATGAAATAATTGTATTATTCCCATATTATGAGGAGCGCATACACATTATATAAAAGAGAGCTGTCTGGAATTTTTCATGAATGAATTACTAGATGATTTGACTAAATGGTTTAGTAATAAACCCATAATCCGGATAATGTGTCAATCTTGTGCAAACTGGAACTATAAACTTTTCAAGATGTTAAATGATGTCCTGAGAACCCCCTGACGTTATACAAAGATCTATCTTCTTCATTTTGCTCTCAAAGTGCACCAGAGTAATACATTTAACTTACAAATGCAAAGAACCCCCCCACCACCCCAACACAAGACCAGATTAGGTTCCTGGCCAGCCAGACCTTTTGTTACTTGTCATTTCCCTATACTATCTCTCCATGTTCCGTGTCTGTCTCTACAGTACCAAATGAGGATTTTCTTTTTAATCTGGTCTCGGTCTTGACCCCCGTTGGTCTCTGTCTCGACTCGGACTCGACCCCCTCCTCCCACACTTGGTCTTGACTCGGACTCGCCCCCCTCGGACTTGGTCTTGACTTGGACTCGCTTTAGGTGGACTCGACTTCAACACTAGTAATTGCATTACGGAACGTACACATTGTTACAATTTATGGGTTTATTTCATCATAGTGCTACATATGATAGAAGTATAGTGCAGTTATTTGCAACATCCAGGACCGCCAAATATTCTAAACTTTCTGCGATGCTGCCAATAATCGTATTCTTTGAGACATACATCAGAGTTATGCCGAGGTAGTTCTTCCCCTATTCGCTCATACTGGGACATGATGACGTAGGCTGTGTAGGCAGAAGAATATATAGCTTGAAGTCTGTCTGGTCAAATTAAGTTCTTCCTAGCCAGTTGACTGTTCTCTCTCTCCATAGGTGGGCTGTATATGAAGAAGGCATTCCTCACTGCGTGAAGGCGGATGATCCTCTAGATCTACCTGCTGAAGTCCATTTCTCCTTCACCAAGTCCTCACAGTTTCTGCTCACTGCATCTACAGGGTGAACCATTTACTATTGTTAACGTTGTGTTGCAATACTGTATTATGAATATTTGAATGTTAAAGGGATATTTCACATTTTTCAAATTTCAAATATGCTCATTGAAGTGTGTTGAATATGAAGTGTGTAATGTGTACATGGTATGTTGATCTGACCCCATAATATCCAGCCTTTGTGTGTGTGCGAGCATTGTGTGTGTGTGTGTGTGTGTGTGTGTGTGTGTGTGTGTGCGTGCGTGCGTGCGTGCGTGCGTGCGTGCGTGCGTGCGTGCGTGCGTGTGCGTGTGCACATACACACATGTGTGGCCATGGTTATTCTCACAAACCAAAGGCCCGTTGAAAACTTCACAACTTGACTTCTAGACAGTTGAAATATAAGTAGTTATCAGATTAAGTTGACTGCATTTGCTATGTTTTAAGTTTTATGTTTCATGTTTAGTTTTGGAGCAGTCCTCTCCTCTATTTTACTTTGCACTTTGTGCTTGTTTCCCTCCCCAGTCTGGCGGAGCTGAAACTGAAAGGTCTGGACGGCTCCAAGGACACCTGGAAGAGCTTTGACAGCATTACCCATGTCAAAAAATGTGACATTGCAGGTTGGCTATTCCAGCGGTTCTCAAAGTGTTTATTATTGTTTATTTGGATCCCCATTAGCTACTACCTTAGCAGCAACTACTCTTCCTGGGGTCCACAGAGATAACAATACATTACAAAACATTAATACATTTCACAGTACAATATAAGAAACAGTTAAAAATTGTCAAAATACAACCAAAATATATATTAAAAAAAAGATTATGGTTAGTATTGCAGAAGTACTTCTTAATATCTCAACAACCCAAAATAATCCAAACAAATGCAAATAAAAATACATTACATTCATTCTATATAGAAACATTAAACATTGTGCATTGTCGTGTTAGCCGTGATCAAAGTCAAATTCCATTCGATATTTCTTTAATTTCTTTTTAAAACCAGATTTAGTTTTAGCCTGTATGATTTGTGTTGGGAGACTATGCATCTCGTCCATAGCTCTATACATTACTGTGTGTTGCATGTAATTATAATTTGAGATAGGAAGCGTGAAAAGACCTTGTGATGCATGTCTGGTGTTGTAGCTGTGTAGCTTCCTTTTACTAATATATTTAATTGAGCTTTATCTTTCACAGAAAACACTGATCCAAATACAATGCTTTTTGTTTTTGATAAGTTAAGAACTAGCAATATTACTATTGATTATAACATTTCAATTTCTTCAATAATAAAGTATGATCTATAACGTCAAAAGCCGCACTAAAATCTAATAATACTGCACCTACTATATTTGTATTATCTATATGTCTTAGACAGTCATCTGTTATCTGTGTTAGTGCTGTACCAGTCGAATGCCCTTCACGGTAAGAATGCTGAAAGTTCGAAAATAATTTATTCACTGTAAAAAAACATTGTATTTGGTCAGTTACATTTGTTTCTAATAGTTTGCTGAGAATCGACAACAGACTAATTGGACGACTGTTTTTTCCACTGAAATTCTCATTTGTATTTTTTGGCAAAGGAATTACTTTTGCTTCTTTCCACCCCACAGGAAATACACCACTTGCAATGGCATGTAAGATGTGGCAGAAGGGACCAGCCAGAACACTGGCCACCATTTTCAGTTTACCATCCAAATTATCCTTACCTGGTTTGTCATTATTTATGTTTTTTAGTAGCTGTTTCACTTGTTCTACATTAGCTTTCTTTAATTCAAAATATCAGTTCTTACCTTTCATAATTTGTTGTTCTATATTGGAATATGATAATGTGTTACTTGTGGATGGCATTTGACATCTCAATGTATCCACTTTATTAATACAAAAATCGTTAAAATAATTGGCTATCTCATTGGGCTTTGTTAAGAATGATTCACCAGTAGCCTATCAATAAATGATGGAGTTGAACTGGGCTTTCTCCCCATTATATCATTTAAAGTACTCCACAGCTTTTCCCATCATATTTAAACTCATTTAATTTTGATTTAAAATACATTATTTTATTTTTCCTATTGATACTGGTCAAGTGTGGTCTGGGGACCCCCAGGGGTCCCTGAGGGGGTTCCAGGGGGTCAATAGAAATAGCTTAACCTCTTAAACCCCATATGGTTTATGAGGTCCCTCGGGGCTCTGTACCTGGGTATTTTATTTTTTGTCAGGAAAGCTTTAACTGAAATTAGCCAATCGACAAGAGCTGTCCATCTGCTATTTTCTGCACAAAGCTTTCCCCACAATACAGACGCTAGGGTTTAAGTGGTCAATATAGCATCACAATCCCTTTAACCACTTTCTTTAACCCATATCAGCAAGTTGAAAATAGCCGATTTGATAGCAGATTCACTGTTACCAAAAACTCTTGGGGCACTTTAAGAGCACACATATTTTGGGGGGACTCCCAGGTGCACAACCTATACAGCATATTAGAGGTCTTCGGGTAGGTCCGAGATCCTAAATTACCAGGGATCCGACCGGTCCAAGCACACGATGCTTAGCAGTGTCCGATCACGCACGATGGGAACTGGATTAGCGCCTGCGTTAACAGGTAGGAGAAGCCAGCAGTGAAAGACATAGAAAAATCTTCGGTTTCCTCGGCTGTATACAACCAATGAGTTAATGTCCAGGGGCGAGCAGCCACATGCAACGGTAAGAAAGAAAAAGTCCTATTTAATATTTACACCTCTTCATAATAACGTTGCCATTCTGTCATTTCGGATCTCGGCTCCAGTTCTGACGTCTCTGCCCGGGTATCGGATCTAATTTTTGAGCGGTGGTCACACCGTCTCCATAGCGTGGCCGTGTGTGTATCTATGTATGTGGGTCCGTATGTAGCCTTAAGTACCCCTGGTGACCAGAGAGGTGCTATTGAGTCTAGTCTGCCCTGAGCATCAACTGCAATACCAGTGGTGGCCTGAGTGACATGGATGGATGGATGGCTCTCTCTCTCACACGCAAGCAAGCCCCCCCCCCATATTATATATATATATATATATATATATTTTTTAATATTTTTTTATTATAATTATTATTATTATATATTTGTTTTGCTGTTGCGCAGCCTCCACGACCACCGCTCAGTTCACACAGGTGTGATTTTTCTAATAATGGTCGGTTCCATTCGGATCGGCTCCAACATGGCTCGGGGCTGCTCGGGTAACGTTTCTCATATTCCAAATAATAGACGGGGTCAATTTGGGTCCGGCTCCATTTTCCCTGGGTCCATTTGGGTTCGGGTAGGTAAAATTGGACCCGTGAAGACCTCTAAAGCATATGAATTCGGAGTCCTTCATATGAAAAAAACAAGTCTGTCATTCTGGAGTATGACGTTAGACATTACATTTTCAGAAACACGCTCACGTCAATCATGCGTGCGACAACTAAGTCTCAGTTAGAACACAAATAAAAAAGATTCAAACAATTATGGTTCTATTGATTTGTTGTCGGTGCTAGAAAGATACAATTATATGTATTAATAATGCAGATAGATACGCTGAGCATGATGGTTCAGTCAGTGCAAAAAATATATATATATATATATATTATGCATGGTTTGCGTCCATTTAAGTTTATAGTTAGGCTGGTAAAATGGAATAGATAGCCTACATATTTAAAAATCGAAATGTTGATAATTGTGATAATAGAAAACAGTATATAGACATATATAGACACAAAAAAGTCAACTTTGTTCTAAACAATACAAAATGGATGCTGCTTGGCGGAACAGTTCTGTCTTGTCTTCCAGAATACGTGCAGAAACACTGGAAAAAGGATGCTCTCTTCGGCTACCAGTACCTGAATGGTGTCAACCCCATTTTGATCCGCCGCTGTTCAGCCCTGCCTGACAACTTCCCTGTGACCAATGACATGCTGAGTCTCCATGGTGGGCGTAGCTTAGAAGAGGAAATGAAGGTGCCTTTTTTAAGGTTTCACGACACACTGGTTTTGAAAACATTAAAAGTCTTTATCATGGTCCTTAAAACATGTATTATTTAAGGTGCTCCACCAAAACTGTTGGGTGACAGGTTTTCCTCCCAACTTGGACAACTTTGATCATGATTGGAGTCATGAAAACGTATGTGAAATATTGAGTGAAATCACTTACCCGAGAGAGAGAGAGAGAGAGAGAGAGAGAGAGAGAGAGAGAGAGAGAGAGAGAGAGAGAGAGAGATTTCGCTAAGAGGAGATAAGCTATATCCTTAATAATTTCATATAAATAAAAAATAAAAAAACGAAAATAGCGGAATTATCTACAAGCTCACAGCACTGAGTATCGCGTCACAGTGAGCTTGTAGATCAGCTATTTTAGAAAATGTGTGAATATTCTTCAATATATCTGAATTTATTTTCAATGGAAACAATTCCATGGATTATGCAAAGCTAATTGCAATTAGTTAAAATAATCGGGTGATTGTGAAATACTTGTGACAGGCCTATACATCAGCAATCTGCAGCATTAATACTAGCATGGTTAATGTTTCCAACAGAATGGCAACATCTTCCTGTGTGACTACAAGCGTTTGGCTGGAGTGGAAACAAACATCATCAATGAAAAGCAGCAGTACCTGGCAGCTCCACTGGTGCTGCTGCACTCAACGGATGACCACAAACTGATGCCCGTCGCCATCCAGGTTAGATCAAGCTTCTAGACCAGGGGTTCTCAAACCTTTTTAGGCTGTGACCCCCAAAATAAACATATATGAACTGGGGACCCCCACCCTGACAAGCACTTGGATTTAGGTATTACATTTAATGTGACTCGGTTCCACAGATAACTATTGTGAAAATAGCAGATCTACCTGCTCACAACGCCTCGCACTGCGAGGCGTTGTGAGCATGTAGATCTGCTATTTTCACAATGTTCGCCTCTAGTTTGACAGTTTGGCCAGTTTGGTATTAAAGTGGTCTTGAAATGTAGTATTTCATGCTGAAAATTAGTATTTCAGCATGAATGATGATGCATTTTGTATCATATGAGTCATCATGCTGCATCAGATGCAAAATGCATCATCATTCATGCTGAAATACTAAAATATCTCAAAACACAGATTGAACACAAAAAATAACTCAGGATTGTGTTGATCGTGTCCCAAACAACAATAAAATAAGATCTGGTTGTCCCAGAGGTGAACTGGCCCTTTAAATTGTCACTTTATAAATGTGCAGATACCCTGTATACACTTATGTTGGTTTGTTTACCGTTGAGTGAGAAATTGTTTTACATTAAGCTAATCATCTGGGGGACCCCACTTGGGCTCCCGACCCCAAGTTTGAGAACCACTGTTCTAGACAAAAGATTTCAAATTGTATACATGTAGTGCATATATATCAAACGCAAGGCCCGCGGGCCAAATCAGGCCTGTGGATGAATTATCTTTGGCCCGCAGGATGATATGTATTACTATTAGAACTGGCCTGCTGGTATATTGCACATATCACCACCATCATCTACAAGTCCCATAATGCACTGCAAGTGCATTGGCCTGTATCGAGGGCGCGCGAGCGCATAGTGAAGACCACGTCTTCACTATTCATCAGCAGCGGAAGCGTATCGCCTGTGGTCAACTTTCAGCTACCCCTCTCCCCAAGCAAGGCTATATGTTCACGGATATAAAGGTCACATAAAGTAATTCAACTGATTTGATTTACCAGATACTCTACCGTCTCGTCAGGTCGAGGGCGGCACATATAAATACACAAGCTTTTAATACCACAACTTTTACCGACAACATAAATCATAACTACACAACTACACAATCCATAAATTGTATAAGTTAGCGTACAGTTCTCGCCACCAACAAGCGGAGTATGAATGTAAACTGGCCAAGTCTTACATTAACAACCAGCGTTCAAAACTGGGTCAAGTTCACTCTCAAGTTCAAGTTCTCAATATGTTAATAAATTGACTCTATTACCATTATTTGTCTGTGTAATAATTTATACCAAATTGTTCAAGATTTGTTGCCGGACAACGCCAGTTGGTTTAACCAACAACCCATAAAAAGGTTTCTTAATAAAGGCCAACACAGGTTCGTAATACACACTGAGAGAGCAACCTGGGGAATGTAAACCCCAAAGAGAGAGAGGGAGACCAAACAAGTTCTCAGGGGGATACAAAGGTACAAATTTATTGGTCCCTAATACATGGGCATCTTCGCCAATAGAACAATAATACAAAAAAAAGAAACCCAAAACAAAAGAAAGAAAAAAGCCCTAACTAGGAGCGCCACTGAGCCGGGAATTGTAAAGGGATATTTAAAAATAGCAAAATAGTATAAACTTTAATAGGACAATGCATACTAAAACCAATATTTAAAATACTAAATCCTCCAAAGTGGGGACACTAATAAAACTCAGAGCGGGGACACAGTACGTCAATATTCAAATACTTAATCTATTACTCTTCATACCATACGGGCCAAGACTCAGGCCAAGCGCAAAGCGCTACAGTACTTTTACTCAGTTACTTGTTAGCATACGGGGAGCAGAGCGCTACAATACTTCTACTGCATTTACTCAGTTACTTGTCAGCATACGGGGCGCAGAGCGCTACAATACTTCTACTTCATTTACTCAGTTATTCGTTACGTGTCAGCGTGCGGGGCGCAGAGCGCTACAATACTTCTACTTCATTTACTCAGTTCGTTATAGCAGAGCAACCACCCAGGGGACCCAGTGTCTTCAATGGAGCGTATATGGATAGCCGGACATCATCACTTCTCCCGTCTACTTCGGTACACCTGCAAGCACAGGAGGGAGAGTGCCAGATAACTTGTTCTACACCACCAGGCGCTTTTTACGTGAAGGCTAACAGGATTCGTGGCAGTGTGACATAAGACGGTACTCACACACAAAGGCAAGCATGCGCTTGCCTCCTGAGTTGAAAAGGCTCGTCACACTGTGATCGCCTCCTGTGAACGCTCAGGCGGCGGAGGTGGTACAGCAGCGGCAGCAGCCTGTAGCACCGGGCGGAGCTCCCTCATCAGTTCATTCGTCAGTCCCTGCATTTGCACTTTTACGTCTTCCATGATCTCCTGTCTCAGTGTTTGTTTCCAGTCGCTCGTCTGTGAGGGGTTAGAAGCAGGCGTGGGATTAACAGCATGGCACATTACTTCAGGCGTTTTCATATCCCCATACTCAGTATCTAATAATAAGGCCTCTGCTCGTAGTTCAGCAAAACCATCATCTGGATTTCTCCGGGCGTATACTCGTAGTGCTTGGCTCAGCGGACCCTCGGACAGCCCCATAAGCAATTGATCTCGTAAGACGATATCGGAGGGGGCCGTGTTTGGATCATGTCGCCGCAGCCTACAGCATAATTCCCTAAGTCTTAGAATATATGCACTAATGCTTTCGCTCGGCCGCTGAGTGCAACCATAGAACTGTGACCGTACTTTAGACACTGGAACAGTTTCTCTATACAAGTTATCAAGATATTTCAAGATTTTTCCCACCGTGTCTCGCTCGCCTTCTTCCAGTACAACGATTTGCCGCTTAGCCTCATCCGTTAAAGTTTTAAACAAAATAGCCACTTTTTTTTCTTCTGTCATATCCTGTGTGCCTAATAAACCTTTAATTTGATCCCTCCATTCTTTATATTTTTCCTCCCCTTCTGTTCCCGCAAACTTGGGCAGCCACGGGGCTCCCGGGTACACGGGCATCATCATCATTGTTAGCAGTCACAGTGAATAGCAATGTAGCTACAATTGTTTGGTCTCTCTCGTGTTGCTCTCTCGCGTCCTGCCGACACAACGTCAATTATGTAAACTGGCCAAGTCTTACATTAACAACCAGCATTCAAAACTGGGTCAAGTTCACTCTCAAGTTCAAGTTCTCAATATGTTAATAAATTGACTCTATTACCATTATTTGTCTGTGTAATAATTTATACCAAATTGTTCAAGATTTGTTGCCGGACAACGCCAGTTGGTTTAACCAACAACCCATAAAAAGGTTTCTTAATAAAGGCCAACACAGGTTCGTAATACACACTGAGAGAGCAACCTGGGGAATGTAAACCCCAAAGAGAGAGAGGGAGACCAAACAAGTTCTCAGGGGGATACAAAGGTACAAATTTATTGGTCCCTAATACATGGGCATCTTCGCCAATAGAACAATAATACAAAAAAAAGAAACCCAAAACAAAAGAAAGAAAAAAGCCCTAACTAGGAGCGCCACTGAGCCGGGAATTGTAAAGGGATATTTAAAAATAGCAAAATAGTATAAACTTTAATAGGACAATGAATACTAAAACCAATATTTAAAATACTAAATCCTCCAAAGTGGGGACACTAATAAAACTCAGAGCGGGGACACAGTACGTCAATATTCAAATACTTAATCTATTACTCTTCATACCATATGGGCCAAGACTCAGGCCAAGCGCAAAGCGCTACAGTACTTTTACTCAGTTACTTGTTAGCATACGGGGAGCAGAGCGCTACAATACTTCTACTGCATTTACTCAGTTACTTGTCAGCATACGGGGCGCAGAGCGCTACAATACTTCTACTTCATTTACTCAGTTATTCGTTACGTGTCAGCGTGCGGGGCGCAGAGCGCTACAATACTTCTACTTCATTTACTCAGTTCGTTATAGCAGAGCAACCACCCAGGGGACCCAGTGTCTTCAATGGAGCGTATATGGATAGCCGGACATCATCACTTCTCCCGTCTACTTCGGTACACCTGCAAGCACAGGAGGGAGAGTGCCAGATAACTTGTTCTACACCACCAGGCGCTTTTTACGTGAAGGCTAACAGGATTCGTGGCAGTGTGACATAAGACGGTACTCACACACAAAGGCAAGCATGCGCTTGCCTCCTGAGTTGAAAAGGCTCGTCACACTGTGATCGCCGTCACACAGCCCGGCCAGGTCCGTCACCCTCTGGAAGGCTGGAGGTAGTTGGACACGACCCGTCTCTCCAAGGCTGGTTCTGCACTGGTGCACAAGTCACTCAGGATAGTTATATGGTATACTCAGTTTGTTTCTTTCCATGTCACTAGGCCCCCTGTCATGCTCTGCTGCTGCTCGTCTGCACACACGTCTGTCCTCTCTGGAGTTCTGCTGTCAACTGAGTCTGCTCTCCCATTCATACTCTGCGACACTCCCCATGCCGGCTCCCCATTGGCCCGCAGTGACGTCACCCCACCCCCATTGGTCGAGTCTCTGTTCCTAGTTATCCAACCCAGAACCATTACACACAATGTCCGAGGAACATCAGTCCAGTCCATTCACAAAAACAGGGACACGCATGGGAGAAAGAGAACACAAATAAATCATTAAAACAAAACATACAAGGCGTGTGTACTCAACAAAAATAAATAGAAATCAACACACGCATGTATAACCAGAATACAAAATAAAAAAGCAAAAAAATAGGAGTACCCTCTTTCACCCCATTACATGAATATGATTAGTGCCAAAATGTGTCAGAACTTTGGCTAGTTAGCTAATGAATGAAAAAGAAGCATTATTGATCTGAGAATTGGACAAACAAGTTGTATTTGATTGCTCAATATGCAGTAGGCTATTGGCTACTGTATGTTACTAGACTCTTTTTTTTCCCTTCTTCTTCGTTTTGGCCACCAGCCCCCCCGGCCCCCTAGACTACCGGCCCACCGGGCAAATGCCCTGTATGCCAGAAGGCATAAAGGGCATTTTACTACATGAAAGCAGTGATCATAGAGCAGCAAACTGAGCTTTAATAATGCAGTTTTTAATTCATGCAGTTTCATTTTTGCATTCATCTTGCTGTTAAAGAAGTATAATATTTAATAACACTATTTTTCTTTTTTTTTCTTTTTTTTTTTTTGCAATTCTATGACAAAAAAAAAGCATTACAGTAAATGTACCCCCATTGATTCCGGATGGGGACCCGAATGCATTTGGGTCCGGAATCAATGGGGGTTTTTACCATTTATATCATTTGGATTGTTTAGAATTGAAACAAAGTCAATGTATGATGATGATTTGTTAATTAAAATGTTATATTAGTTGTAGGTTGTAGTGCAAAAATATTTTGTTTACATGTTTAAGGGACTGTTCGTTTAATACTTAAGGTTGGTATGGTCCATAGCGGGGGGGGGGGGGGGGGGGATATCAAATATTTATCTGAGCAATAGGGGGGACCATGACTTTTTTATTTTGGCTGGAGGGGGGTCATGCAACTTTAATTAGTTGAATTTTGTATTAAAAAAATGTTTTCTTTTGTTATTTTTCATACGTGTTTACTCCCTTATCTTTATCAAGTTCCCCCTGATGGTGACTTGACTTGGTATATTCCGCTTCTGTAGTCCTCACAAGAAGCGCATTCATTGGGCGCAGCCGGCGCAGTGCACCACCGGGGGAAAAACAAAATCTCGCCTTCGGTCCTAACTATAATTTTAGCTGGGGACCCCCTTATATTCCCTCAAAGACCCTGCCCTGGGGGTCCCCGGATCCCACTTTGAGAACCAATGGTACAGACAATATATGTTATGTATTAGTCCTACGTTGTTTTACCCTCGTCAATCGTCAATTTAAGAACACAGTAGCGTAGTGCACTGAAGTAGTGCGTAGTGCTATGTCACCTATGAGCCCTTGCGCCGTTGGAAAGGCTGACGGGTCCATGCTCAAGCTCCCTCAGCCCTATGTTCCCTCAGCCCCATGTTCCCTCAGCCCTATGTTCCCTCAGCCCCATGTTCCCTCAGCCCTATGTTCCCTCAGCCTTATATTCCTTCAGCCCTATGTTCCCTCAGACCAAAAATAGACCCTATGTCCCCTCAGCCGGGACTTATGGGCAGTCCCCCATGGCATTGGTCCGACATCTCATTGTTCTGACGCCCCATTCGTCCGATGCTGGTGAATGCTAACCTGCCAACACTGTTGAATGCTAACCTGGTGAACACTAACCTGGTGAATGCTGACCTGCCTATGCTGGTGAATGCTAACCCGGTGAATGCTGACCTGCCAACACTGGTGAATGCTAACCTTTTGAATGCTGGCGAATGCTAACCTGGTGAATGCTGCCCTGCCGATGCTGGTGAATCTAACCTGGAGAATGCTAACTGACAACACTGGTGAATGCTAACCTGGTGAATGCTAACCTGGCAACACTGGTGAATGCTAACCTGGTGAATGTTAACCTGGTGAATGATAACCCTAACCTCAGTAAAACTATGCCTGAACCTAACCCTGCAGGACTAATGAGATGTTAGACTTATGGGCAGTTCCCTAATAGGTCCCTCAGTAAAACTATGCCTAAACCTAACCCTGCAGGACTAATGATGTTGCAAGGGATTATCCGTTTTGGTTAGAACTGATTAAAATAACTTTGTATTTAACACAAAAAGTAGGCTAATAGCGACCATCAGGTCGCAGTTACTATCAAAACCTCCACCTGCTGTCTGTTAGTCAGTCAGTCAGTCAGTCAGTCAGTCCGTCTGTCCATCACACGTCACACTTTTGCCCTACTCATATCTCCGCTATCGTTGTCCCTATCCATGCCAAACTTTGTACAAACACTCCTTGGCTGCCAAACCACAACCAGGACCCCCTGCCGCCGCCGCCAAAAAGTGCAAAAATGGGACGTCGGAACAATGAGACGTCGGTCGGACCAATGCCATGGCACCGTCTATTTTGGGCTGAGGGAACGTAGAGCTGAGGGAACATAGGGTCTATTTTGGGGCTGAGGGAACATAGGGCTGAGGGAACATAGGGTCTATTTTGGAATTGAGGGAACATAGGGCTGGGGGAAATATAGGGTTGAGGGAACATAGGGCTGAGGGAACATAGGGCTGAGGGAACATAGGGCTGAGGGAGCTTGAGCATGACCCCAGGCTGCCCACCCTCTCGTCTGTAGTAAAAATACAAAGTACAGTTTCGCTTCTCACCAAAACGAAGACATCTTCATAGAGTAAAAAGCCTACTCTCCGTAGTGGGGGCAATCTGTGTCTAAATCTCATCTCTAAAAATTAACTTTTCGCCATAAAAGAAAATATTTCACCGGAAGGCAAAATCTGGTCAATGGACTTTTCTATTGACAATATCTGTAGAGGGCGGTGTGGAGTAGCTAAAACTTCCAGTGAAATATTTATTTTTCTGCACCAAATGTGTATTTGAGACGTGAGGTGGGGGGCTACGAGTGTTGCCACTAAGGAAAGTAAGCTTTCAACATCTTAGAACCGTCTTTGTTTTGGTGAGTAGTGAAAGTATATATTTTATTTTTTACTACAGACGAGAGGCTGAGCAGCCTGGGCTGCCGCGGCTCTGTGCGCAAGTGCTCACCAGTGACATAGCGTAGCGTTAGCTACGGGACCAGAGCTAAAAAGAACAGGAAAACCCACAGGCTCCAAAAAGCCAAACTTGTCTGGTGTCCTTATCCTTGGGGAAACGGTGGAAGAGGTTTTTCTTTTATCCAGTAAGGCGTGGATATTCTGGATAATATATCTCCCTTGTGTTAGCAACGTCAGATAGAGCAGCTGCGCTAGACTATTCCATGCTGGTTTGCAACTTTGCATGCAACCACTTGTTATGGGGGCGTGTGCTGCAGCACAGCACAACAAGCACACGCCGTGATAGGGCGCAGTGATCTTACTCGACACAAGAAATAGTACCATGTGACAGAGTGGTCAAAGTTGAACGAAACTCGCTCTATAGTAGAAATATGTCAACAATGATAATGATGGCAGTTTTGTGGATTCGTTTATTATAACATTTAGGGCCAGCCAACTCAATGGAACTACTTTTATTCAGCACAAAAATGATTAAGTCTGACCACGGGAATCATAACCAATTCATGCCCTTCCAACAACTACATTACTGGCAAGTATTTCATACAGCTTTGGTTAAAACATAGGCGAACTATCACTTTATGTTAAACGAGAATAGCAGGTGGCTCTGAAACTAGCCACTGCTTTGGGAGTTTCTGTACCCAGAGAAGGCACAAAATGGACCCTCCAGCTCGAGGCTGGGTGATGGGTCCATTTGGTTACACTGATTTGGAGGCTGTCGGCTGGGAAGGAGGTAGGAGAAACAGCATATTTAAACTATGATTTAGATTTATTATCATGGAAAATAGTTCACAGTTGCTCAATCTTTCTTTTGTTTGGGGTGTTGTTGTAACCCCAAGAGGCCACCTATGGAACCAAATGGACCCTTTCTGTATGATTTGAGTACAAAGGGACCCAAACTTAAGACCAAAGGCTTTCTTTGGGTCGTTTTTAGTTGACCTTGTATCAATGAACTGTACTGTTCTGTACCCTCAATTAATCAATCAATTGTCAAATAAGGTGCTATATTAATAGGTCAGCATTCATGTTATTGCCTGCTACTGTTGGTGTGAATTTAAAACATAAGCCTATTGTTTATTGGGAGGGAGGGGGGGCCATGCATTTTCCTCAAGTCACGTTTGGGGGGGGGGGGGGGGGGGCAAGGAAAAAAAATTAAATGCTATAACTTGTCAACCAGCCCCCCCTAGTGGATAATTAACGTACATTCCCTAATCACAGAAGAATCTTTAAGGCTAGTGAGTTTCAGGGGGGAAAAATGTAAACTTCTACATGAAAATGTAAAACGGGTCAAAATGACCTGAACAGAACTTGGGTTATAGTGAATGTACCCCCATTGATTCCGGATGGGGACCCGAATGCATTTGGGTCCGGAATCTCTGATCAATAAAACTACATGGTAATAATTGTCCTCACCCCCAAAATGTTCATAAATGAACTTTTATCTCAAACTTTGCCCTATCTGTACCCTCACTTATGCCACACCTGCAGGAACAACCCCTCATGAATATGCAAATCTGCATATACATGCAAGACCGCATGCCTGCAAGTAGCAAACACATTTAATTTAGTAGTAAAGTGTAACAGTGCCCCATGTTGTTCCTTACAGCTGAAGCAGGAGCTATCAAAGGACAATCCCATCTTCTTGCCCAGTGACTCCGAGCACGACTGGCTGACGGCCAAGCTCTATGCTAGAAGTGCCGATTTCAGTGAACACCAGCTCAACGCCCACCTGCTGCGTACTCACCTGCTGGCAGAGGTCTTTGCAGTGTCACTGCTAAGGAATGTCCCCATGGTCCATCCTCTGTACAAGGTAACTGTCACTGTCACTGCTGCATGAAGTCTCTCCATGGTTCACCCTCTGTCCAAGGTACAGCTATCAGAATTTGATCAATATACTTGTGCAGCAACAAAACCACTTAATTCTATCAAACCCAGTTGAGATTATGAACATTGACTTATGTCATATTCACATATTCGCAATACAATTATAATGTGTATAACATTAGTTGCGTTTCCATAAAGCCGTTTTTTGCGCATTAAGGCTTTTGGGTATACATCTTTTTATGGAAACACTTCAAAATTGGAATAAACTTTCATTATTCGCAAAAACATTTATGCGCTTGGAGGAGGTGATTTTGAGGCTTTATCGGAAAAGAAACATAATGCGCATTAATGAATGGAAACACTAAAAGCGAATTATGTTTTGAATTAAAATGCATTGAACTCACGGGAAGGGCTGGTGGGGGTCGGCCGCCTCTTGGTTGTACCAAGTTACCAACACGTTCAAAGTTGTGCTCAAAAGTAAAACCATTTGTCATTCTTATTCTCCGTTCTGTGACGGCGTCGCGTGCACAGAACGGCCGAGAACAGCAGACCTCCCCGCAACGAGCTGTGATGAGCTTGTAAGCCTACTGTATATAAAATCAGCTGTTATCGTGCTCAATGCTGTTGCGAGGTTGTGGAGTGGAGCGTGGAGCTTCTTCTCTTCTTCTTCTTCTTCTTCTCTCTCTCTCTCTCTCTCTCTCTCTCTCTCTCTCTCTCTCTTATCTTATGCATGAAATCTATAGACTGAAGAGCCCTGGGTTAACAGAGTGCATGTTCAATGATGTGTCTCACTTGACTGGAAAAATAGCCCCAGTCCGACTGCTTATTTCATGAACTATCTTCAAATAATCACATTTTCTCAGTGAATGGAAACAGGAAAATTGTGCATTTTCTTTTTTCGACTTAATGATAATTTGCTTCCTAATTCGAATACGCTTTATGGAAACGCAACTATTGACTAGATACAGTTATCATGACCTTTAAGAACTCAATTCCAATGTTGTCAAACTCTCTTTCTTTTCCCCTCAGCTCCTGATTCCTCACACCCGCTACACTCTGCAGATCAACAACCTGGCCAGAGGATTCCTGATTTCTGAGACTGGATTTTTTACTAAGGTAGGAAACACTGAACAGTTTGTCAAATTGTCTTACTTTACTTTGCTTTATTTGTTTATTTAGATGGGACAATGCATATTAATGGACATCACCTATATTATGCCACGTAAATATACAACATTTTGCAAAGATGCTAATTCACATCCTCAGTCCCTACACAAAACATAAAAAAAAGACAGACAGTGGAATACGTAAGCAATTTACCCCGAGTGAGAGGACATTATGCTCTCATAATGTCCGCAGTGAGGTTGTTATCGGACGAGGCGCAGCCGAGTCCGATAACAACCTCACTCAGGACATTATGAGAGCATAATGTCCGACCCCGAGTGGTAAATAGCTTTTCTACCACTTTTTCCCGTATACATGAAAGAAAACACATAGTTGTAACTTGCAAGGATCTTAAGTTACAATCATTATTGCCTATAAAACTTCCGCGAGACAGCAGATAGTTCCACAAACAACATCTTCTACTCACCAACAGATGGCGCCAACTCCATACTAATCCATGCGTCTAGCTTACAGCTAAGCTAACGTCAGTTAGAAGTACCGTTCCGGCCGTAAATAGAGGCTGTTCGCTTCCAGAAAGGCATAGGTTCAGAGAAAAGGGGCTTTAAAGTTGGCGGATTGCATTGGATCCAAATAAATCGGCGACTATAGCATGCACGTTAGTAAACATAGGACCGTTGCCACCGTCATTTGTTGGTTGGGGGAAGTCCCCGGATGTACACTGAGGCGCATTGATCTCGGACACACAACTTTGCGGCAGTTGTCCTCTGATAACCTCCGGAATTTAGCCAATCAGAATCCAGTATTTGAACACGTGACTCGAAAAAGTGGTAGAAATTACATTAGAAAACAAAGCATACAAACATACATACAAGAACAAATGACAAAGGACTAATTTCAAACCTATGTTGTGCTGATTAGAGCAATGGTCACCAAAGTATGGCCATTTGAAGTGTTAAACACTGCTGTAACACCGCTGCCCAGCAACGATGCACTCGCTAATGCCAGTTATGTCTGTTTAATTAAACTCCAGGCAATAGGAACATAGAGGTTAAACTTTGTCTATTGAAAAATAGCAGACCTACCATAGCATGTCACTTTGTACCACGCTGTGAGGTGGGGCGTTTTTTATTTATTTTTTATGTTTGCTTCCTGGAACAAATTATTTTGACATGGGGGTCCAGTGACGAAATACATATCTTTAACTGAACCACTATCATTTTCAGAAACGTCTAGATTTGTAGAATCGGACCTGCAGGTCTTAATGGGTTAAACCAGGGGTGCCCAAAAGGTAGATTGTGATCTACCAGTAGATCACAAAGGCTGTGCAGGTAGACCACATGACATGCCCCCAAAATGTATAATTAAATTATAAACTATTACAGGTACATGTATAATCACAAAACCTCCTTTGGCATCTTCCCTTTTTGGCATCTTGAATTAAGGTGTCTTGATTGATTGACTGACAAGACACTTGATCAAGATTAATTGATCTATTTGAATGATTACATCAAACGTGCGATTCACGATGGCAAATATTGCGGCATGGTCATGCTGGACCTCCAGAAGGCATTTGGCACCGTCAATCACTCTATTTTGATTGATAAACTTAAAGCTATCATTCTTGACAGCACAGCAGTGAGATGGAAGCACTCTTAATTGGTGGGGAGGGAACAGATGGTGGAAGCCAATGGAACCCAACCCCCCCCCCCCCTCTCCCAGTAAACTGTGGAGTCCCCCAAGGGAGTGTACTAGGACCACTGTTGTTCTTAATATACGTAAACGACATGTCATCTGCTTGTGACTGCAATCTTTCTGTTTGCGGATGACTCTGCTCTCCTAGTCTCAGGCAGAGACATATTGCAGGTTGAAAAGGCCCTTAACTGTGAACTAAACATGATCCGCACCTGCCTCAATGACGACGGACTCTCAATTCACCTAGGTAAAACTGAAAGGATCCTCTTTGGATCTAGTCAGAAACTCAGCAAAGTCGAGAACTTCACAATTAAAGCAGGTGACACTGTGTCTAGCTTCACATGAAAATGTTTGAGCACCAATGACATAAAAACATAGGTTTTTCTTCTGAAAAGTTGTGGAAATATGCCAAAATCATTAAATATATGTATTTTTTAAGCGAACATTTGTAACTCAAATTTTGCTTCTGCGGGGTCCCTGGAACTACATATTTTGAGATGGGGGACCGTGGCCAAATACATATCATTTTGGGGGTCCTTCACATGAAAAAGTTTGAGAACCACTGACATAGAAACATAGGTTTTTCAAAAAAAAACCTTCAAAGACTTGCACAAATTTTCACGATTTTTCAAAAATAGCAGATCTACAAGCTTACGGCGCAGCACTTGGTGCCGCGCTGTGAGCTTCTATATCTGCTATTTTTCAATAGTTAAAGCACAAAAAAACGCAGTGAATCCTTGTACCCATGCAGGGCCCAGAATTTGTTGCGACACCACTGGTTGGCACCCCTGGGTTAAACCCTACCATGGCCTAATTTGCTGATGCACGACTTGTAGATCTGTCATCAAGTTGTTGGGAACTTCCTATATGATTTTCTTCCAGTTTACGGCTTCTGGTGGAGAGGGTGTTAAGACGATCCTGCACAGATCCACGTCCTCATTGACCTACAGCTCTCTGTGTATACCTGAGGACATCAGAGAGCGTGGCATGGAGGCTGTACCAGGATACTACTACAGGGAGGATGGACTCAAATTGTGGGACATCATTCACAAGTAAGAACATCTGATGAATCATCAGATGTGATTCTGCTTTACTAATGTCACATGAATATCACGCCACTCGGAAGAACTCCCTTAGTGAATGGTGCATACATTTGTAAATACTATATATATATATATATATATATATATATATATATATATATATATATATATATATATATATCTCAATGGTAAATGGTAAATGGCATATTTATATAGCGCCTTTATCCAAGGCGCTTTACAATAATTCTGCATTACATTCACCCATTCACACACACTCACCAACCTATCGGGAGCAAGCAGTGTCTTGCTCAAGGACGCATGCTTCCAAATTGCACCACACTGGATCTGCCCATATCTGGGAATGCCCATATATTTACATATTGTGTCTCATGACGGCAACCACACTTGCAAATGAATTCTGTCCTTGTCCCTTATATGCCCATATATGGAGTCATCAATATTACGCCCATATCTGG
Organism: Nannobrachium achirus; assembly: GCF_963921795.1. Lineage (NCBI taxonomy): Eukaryota > Metazoa > Chordata > Actinopteri > Myctophiformes > Myctophidae > Nannobrachium > Nannobrachium achirus. The sequence continues at coordinate 3,229,576 of NC_137811.1, forward strand.
GAATGCCGATATATGGACATATTGTGTCTGGCTCATGATAACGAGTGTGGTTGTCGCAACGCGAGTCTTATGCCCATATATGGAGATCCCTGATGTCATCAATATCAAGCCCATGACATAATTTGTGAATCACTTCCAGAAGCACACTTCAAGGACACTTCAACAGTCAAGCTGGTTGCACACTGCACTGCGTGTTTTCTAGGGCTTTAGTAAAACCACTAGTCGATCTTGCACTGGTCGACTAGTCGTAAAAAAAGAAAAAAGAAAAGAAAATCGTTTTCTTTTTTTTCTACATTATGTAGGCCTAGCAAGCTAATTTCAATTTGATTTAGTTAGTTTTATTTTTAACAACCATTATAATCGGAATACAATCATCCAGTCACCCACAGTGCATCCAGCAACATCTCCCTCACCGGCGGGGGTTAATCTCAGAGTTCACCCAAAATTCATCCAGTGTCATTGCTGCACACCGCAGCTTTTCCACTACGGGGACTACGCTGCAGCCTACAGTACAGAATAGTTGTCAGTTTAAAATGGTAGCGCAAACAAAGCAGCAAGTGAAGAATGAAGACATACTGCAGCCTTAGTTCACAACAGACTGCCCGACGTTCGTTTCATTAGAAGTAATTAAAAGACGGTGGTTTGTTAGTGTAGTGACTAGCGAGCTAGCCTAAAGCCTAGCCTAGCCGACGGGCAGATCATGGATTATTGGGTTTAACGAGGGACACGGCAGATTTTGGTGAGTAGCCTACATGGGTTTCCATGCCTTATTACTGTAGCAGCTATGCTGGTCTTGTTATGTTGCACAAGTATGTTGCACACATAACGAGGCACACGTGGGTTTGCGTGGGTATATGTTGTCATGGTAACTTGGCTGCTGTGGAAAGCCGTGCCACCGCGATCTTTATTATGACATAATATGTTAACGACTAGTCGACTAGTCGACTACCAGTGTCTTCGACTAGTCAATCTGTAAAAAATACTAGATGTGAAAGCCCTAGTGTTTTCGTTGCTTTTTGGAAATCCGAAATCTCCAGTCCAGGGAGAGAGAGAGAGGAAATAGAGAGAGAGCAAGGGACTCAGTGTGACAGCTGCGAAAATCGTAAACCCTGGTCCGAAAATAAATACGAAACAGTGTGCAAACGTGATTGACATAACGTGAGGTTGATTCTTTTATTTACGCTCTCCGAAATTCACTCCGATATTCGGCCCGAAAAACGCAGCAGTGTGCAAAGACCTTTACTCTTGGGGGAGCCCAGGATCGAACTAGAAACCTTCCGGTTGCTAAGCGGCCACTCTACCTCCTAGGCCACTAATAGACCACGGGGACAAGGTGTGGTTATGATGTGCACATTTGCCTTCTCTGTGTATTGTCAAAAGGCCCAACTGAAAAACACTGAGTAACTCGTATTTTAATGCCAGACCTTCTTTAAGGTCAGTTTTGAGTTTTTGTTGGGAGTAGGGCTGTTAACATTTCTCAGAAATGTAATCCGAAAAATAGAAAAAAAGAAAAAGAAAAAAAAATAGAACAAAACAAAAAATGTATTTATTTATATGTATGTATTGCTTCATTAAAAATATAGAAATAGTTTGAATATATTATTTATATTAGAATTAAGGCTGGGCAATACATCGAAAATCTACCTTCATTGAGGTATCAACATGCAAGGTATACGATGAAGACGGCTTGAAATGAGGTATTGGTGTATGTGTCAAATTAATTAACAGACACACTATGCATGCACGTACATGCAAAAAAGCAGTCCATCTGTAACCAAGTGTGGTTATTTCAATGAAACCATTGTTGGGAAATGGAAATAAGGCATTTAATTTCTTTATTCTATGTGTACTGTGCAATGTGCATGCATTGATATGCTAAGGCAGGCAGTGCACCTAAAGCAGAAAAAAAAACATTAAAAACGATATAATGCAATTGTTTTTAATAATATTGTTAGTAATATCGATATTGAGATATACAGCAACATTATCGAATATCGAAGGTTTCGTAATATTCCCCGGCCTTAATTAGAATATACATTTAATAATCATGTTCGAAGAATATTGAAATTTAGGGAGTCAAGAACCTTGATATCGTTTGGTATGTCATCTGTATTTTCCATTGGGACTCCCCCAATCAAAGAGTCAAGCAATGGGACTAGCCTACTGTATTTTTGAGGTGTGTGGTACTGGCTTGTTGAGGGCATCCTCAGCTACTATTACAAGTCTGATGCTGAGGTCATTGCATTGTGTTGTGTCGTGCCGTGCAGGTTCGTTGAGGGGATCCTCAGCTACTACTACAAGACTGATGCTGAGGTCCAAAAGGACAGTGAGCTGCAGAAGTGGATCCAGGACATCTTTGAGCACGGGTTCCTTTCCCAAGCAAGCTCAGGTAGGCCTACACTTAAGCCCCTTTTTGACTGCAGCTTTAGCACCACACAACACTACACCGCACCACATAAAAATATCTACATTTTTCATTACACAAAAGTACCCCTATAGGTAAGAAACAAATTGACCCTTTTAACTGTGATTATAATACAATATAAATTTGTATTACGATTATCCTAATTATAATACACTATAATGCATTATAACTGTGATTATAATACACTATAAAGTATTAATGTATTACTATGATAACTGTAATACACTGTAATAGATTATGATAGTGGTCATAACACAATCAAATCAATTATCATGTATTACAACTATATCCTGGTGGTCTAAATGAAAAGTCAGTGAGTAATCAGTCATTATGAAGTGTTTGGCCCTGTTTGGCCCAGCTCAGACCTACTCTGGAGTGAATACGTTTTAGCACCACGTTTAGTACCACTTTCACACCACTCTACCCAGGTCCATGTAGTGGAAAACCTGGCTCAAGTGGGCGGTGTGGAGTGGTGTGGTGTTGGGCCATGCCAGTGGAAAGGGGTATTTAAAGGCCATGCACACAGAGCAACTACCAGGGGCCAAAACTGAAAAGTGCTTCAGAAATGACTTTTGCGGCTATGTTTGGGTAGAAGCTGACAACCTTTTTTGTGTTACCCATAGAAGATGTTTTAAGGTGGTTGGCATTTTTAATTCATTTTCTGGTAACTTTTATAAGCCCTTCAATATTTGAATGCCCATTTCATGCTATAGTCAAATAATCCGATTAAATATCATATGCATTTGATTAATTCTTTACTTTTAAATGTATTTCTTTCCATGTTATATTAACTAAAGGAAATAGATAAAAGAACAATATGGAAAGTTATTTTGAATGGTATTGCAATAGATTTGTAAATATTATGGTAAAAGGCAACTTCTTTAATGGCGTTTTTGTCCATTTTGAGTACATACAAGAAATTACACAATTCAAAACACACATCACACCAAAATGGATAACATAGCAGGTCAAAGAATAACAGAAAGACATTTACAACATTGAAAATGTGTCATGCTAAATAGACAATATGACAATACAATTGAATATAACATGACAACACTCAATGCTGATGGCAAGTTCCAAGCATCTGGCCTGAAGAGGTTTTTTAAGTTTAAAGCTGGGGGACCAACCTGCCTTCTACCATGTGCCAGACACAATTGATTGGTGAGGGTAGCTTTGGATACCCTCGTTGATAGTGGGTCCTCATGATGTGCAGAGTCAAGGCATCACTTGCTGGCGGCAATGTATCAATATTGGCTTTCAGTTTTCAAATGAATGCATGAATTGATTTGCTGGTTGATTTTGAGTGTGCATACACATTGTCAATGAGATAGTAGCTGTACTTGGTAGAAGTTGAGGGCTGGAACAATTTCCAGGCTCTCTTTTTTCCTATAGTGAACTGGCAGTGAGAACATTAAATCCTAACAGACCATATAGTATCTCACTTGACATTTTGATATCTTGAACTTTTTCATGTATCCACATTTCTTGTTTCAGTTGGTATGCAAGCATAAGAATTAACACCAGCACATCTGTGTCTCTGCAGAGAATGATACCGCTTCTGATAGCGAGTAACAGCTTCTTTATACTTAATATGAAGCCTGCAGTTGAGGAGCATCAATTACATTTACTCATGACACCTTTTCAGGATCCTCAAACCCTCCACTAACACCAATTTCCTGACGATAATTGAGAACTATCTTCTCTAGCTCATTTGATAGGAAATGGGTCAGATTGGCTTTGTTTTCATCCATTTCAGTTAAGCTAAATATCCCTGTCTGTCTTCACACACTTGGTTCTCAATTTTTCAAGCTTGGCTTCTGCACTGTAGAGCCTTGAGGAAGCTTTTGGTTTTCTCTTGGAGAGGCTGTATTCTCTTGGAAAGGCTTTATTCTTCGTGACCAATTGGTTCCCAACAAATTTAGTGATCATTTTCAGAGACACTAGATTATAAACATTCTCCTATTGGAAGATGTGATTATCTATGGAACTGTTCAACAAAGTTGCATGGCATCAGTATGATCTCTTTTGATTCAAAAATGATCTAGTATCCTCTGCCAAGGTCGCACATTCATTGTAGGTGATGGACCAACAGTTTATAGCTGTCTCATGTCTGTGATCATAAGCCGCAAACCAGTGCATCATGCTCTTGAAATAATTGCGACCGAAGGTCGCAGTATACCACGAGAAATGTTGCAGCTTGTCCGTCCTTCTGTACTGAAGTGATGCCACGTGACATCACCACATCAAAGATCAAACCCTGGATATCCATACTGTGTCTGTCAGTCAGTCAGTACACATTCTTACAGTCTATGGGTTGGTTCCCTTGTCACTGTGACATCACAGGTGACATCACCTATGTAAAAGTCCATATATGGGTATCCCTTTTATGACCATATATGAAGATCCCTGATGTCATCGATATATATCACTGGCCAGATGGCAAAGGCATGGCCCATATCTGTGTGGCTTGTTCAGATAGGGATCTCCATGTATGGGCATAACATATATTGTATGTATATGGATACATATTATTAATAAAGGATATACTAAAATAAAACCATATATGGTCATTCCCAGAAACAAAATCCCTTGTATGCAGGGGTCTTCATATATGGGTAAATGGTCCGATATACTTCACTGGCCAGATGGATAAGAATTGGCGCAACCTCACCCTGAAGGGCGAGGTTGCATGTCGCACTGAGGCGTCTTACTAGTATTAATCATTACTCTTGCCAGCATCAACTAATATGAGCTTTGCTACCTGCATTTTCATTGCATTACCACATTATAGTACATTTACATAATGCAACTTACTCAACATTATTGCAGCAAATTTAAAATAACTTGTCAGTACTGATTTGTGAGATTACAACCAGGCTAGAATACATGACAAGGGTTTTAACATTAATACTTAATAGGTTGTGTGCTTTTACCCAGAGGTATTATCTTAGGTCAAGTCAATATCAGATTTGGCTCCTTGACAACCAGGTGTGACTGGACACACAGAATCAGCCATATCCTCCATCCCACTCCTCCAAAAAATATTCATCATCACTTTAGCCAGCATCAACTAATATTAGCTTTGCTACCTGTATTTTCATTACATTACCACATTAGCAGTACAATTACATTAGCAAATCAGCTCAACATTATAGCAGCAAAATCCGATTTTACCACTTTTAAGTATACAGTGTAGTGTTGCACGGGTGAGGTTTTTTTCATAACCCGCACGACCCACAGCCCGCACGGAACGTAACCCGCCCGCGCCCGCGCCCGCGCCGCAGAACAATATACAAATCAACGAATCCACCCGCCCCGCAACCCGCATTTAAAAAAAAGATGGTATATCATCTCCACAATAGCTCATCTTTATGGCTCTTCTAAGTACCCAAAGTCGCTTTACAGAAAGGTTTACAGTAGCACAATATTGTCATGGGCACTAAATGAACAAACGTGTTGTTCAAATTGGGGATTAGCCTAAAAGACATTCATTCAAAGACGTTCATTCTCTCTAATCGTCGGGGTATGGCGGTTTTATGTCAATCATATTTATACAGCGCCTCGCACTTTAAACAGACAGCAAAAGACGGACAATGTTAAATCCTGTTGTTGGTTATTGATTAATCACCAGATTGGAGAGAGGGGAGCGACTCGAGGTAAGCGTGGCTGGTTGGTTCATTCATATCAGTCAAAAAAATCCGCCTCACTTGTGAAAGTTGTGTTTCAAATCGTATCCGTTGACTGGCTGGTTATATAACTTAACCAACACAAAGTATTTAGCTATGACTTGTGTGGATGACAGAGAGTCAGAGCTCAGAGACATTTAAGTGAAATCCTGATCAGCGACACGCGCTGAATTGTTTGTGCATCTTCTCTGCTGTGCTCACGTTGTGTCAAATGTTGGCAAGATGTGGTTCGCGGCCCCAACAGGAGCGGAATTGGGACGGTCCTCGCACCAAGGAGCGGAGGAGAAACCTCGCTCCTCTCTGGCGCATTTTAAAACTCGCTCGCTCGTGCTCGTATTCAAACGTTGTATTCTTATTCTTATAGGCCTACTCTTATTAAGAATAAAAGGCAAATAAGAACAGGTGATTATTCTTATTTATTTTTTGCACGTGAGTGGTGATAACCCACCCGCCCGCCGCCCGCCTGAAAAGGTCTGAAACCTTGACCCACCCACCCGCTGGCGGGCGGGTTGGCGGGCGGGTGGGGGCACCGGGTCGGCCCGCGCACCACTAATACAGTGATAAAATGACTTAAAAATAATTTTCAGAGATGCCAACCAGGTTAGAACCCATCACAAGGGGTTAAAGATTAGTTCTGAATAGGTTGGCAACTTCTACCCCGAGATAGCTACATATGTCTCAATATCAGCTTCGGCCCCCCGACTATGTCATGCATTGCTATGGTAAAGAAGCAGTGCAGCACTCGACTTCCAAGCGCCCAAGCAATGCACTTCAACACTCTCATGTTTTCTGTCCACCATCAGGAGTGCCTCAAAGTTTCAGCTCAGTCAGTGAGTTGGTGAAGTTTGTCACCATGGTGATATTCACTGTCTCCGCCCAGCATTCTGCCGTCAACTCTGGACAGGTGTGTCCTTTTAAAATCCATGTCATTCAATACATATTGAATGACACATTCAATTCAATACATACATACATACATACATACATACATACATCATACATACATACATACATACATACATACATACATACATACATACATACATACATCATTCATACATGGGTCAGTGACGTGACGCCCCAAAAAATGTGTTTTTGAAAAAACTTTAAATTGCAGGCATAAAAGTTATTTACTTTTGTTCTACTCACTCTCAACCTTATGGAAATACATTTTGTTTTTAGATATTTTATTGGAATCAGACTTTATTCAGCAGTTTGTTGTACTTGTGCCTAAAATCGTCATATGGTGTGACATGAAAATAATTGTTCATAAAATGAAAATGGAGTACATCTTTCTTAAGTTACTCACTTTATCAAAGTCCTTTATCATAACTAACCAGTGATCCACTATAGTTTTTTGAAAATTAATTATATCTGTATATTTTTTTCATAATCGACACTCTGTGTGAGGCCCATGTTCATGATCTTACAACATATTTTAAATGTATTCTGTCAAAACTTTCTCTAAAATTACACAAATATTTGTGACTCTTCCTGATAATATTCTCTATGTAATCCATAAACATTTTTTTGGTTTAATCATTAATAAAGGTATGATTTTTCACTATTTGGAATGTCACACCAAATGATTTAGTGTCACACCGTATGATCATATCTTCATGTGTCAAAGCAAACTGTGTTTTAACCTACCTATTAGTGAGTACTGAACTTTACTGATTGATTAAACAATTACCCAGGATAACATGGCCTTAATATTTCTGAACAGGATATTATTGTAGGGCTTTAACATGGGATAAGAAAGAATTGTAGTAGTAGATGGATGATGAGGATGTGCACAGGAATGCTACGCACACCTAAGTCTTCTGCCGGCCCACGGCAGAAGGATCCTAAAGAGACAATAAGGCGCATAGCCACACTTGGAGCCAAGGCAACATTTTATTAACACCAATTAGTAGAAACAGAACTCAGCATTCAGGTAAATTGCTTTTTTCCGAAGTCTCCTGAACTTGAACACAGCATTTTGTGTTGAACAAATGTAATTAGGAATCATGACATTACACCACATCTCCACTAGCTAAAGAGTGCTGGGTTGCGCAACTCCGAAAATAGCTGATCTACAAGCTCTCGCAGCACAACGTGTTGAGAGCTTGTAGATCAGCTATTTTCGCTAGTTTTGTCTCGGGTCCTACCTTAACACTGTCCACTGTCCAGTCCAGTGAGTGAAAGTACAAAAGTATTAGATCAGATTAGATTATACATTTAGACTGTATTGTACATCAGCCAGTCGTATTTGGTGAGGGTAGCAAACCGGCTGCCTTGTTGCGGTTCTGCTATGCCACAGACAACCTCCTGCTCTTCGTAGAAAATGCAGTCTCGCCCCTTTGGCTCCTCTCTCCTTGCTGGGTCATTGTTTAGTTTCTCCCTGTACTTTCTCGTTCTCTCAGCACTTGTCATTTTCCAGCTGACAAAAGAAAATGGAATGTATAGTTTAAGACAAAGAGAAAATATTGTTTAGATTGAAACAATATGTTAAGGTTTCTGTGAAGGGGTTTCTGCTCTGTCTGATGAATTTGAAGTATCACTGAATGAAGCTAAATTACATTTTATGTAAAAGTGTTTAAAACAAATGTTTAAATGTACAAAAGAAACATGGAACTTTGTTATTTATTGTTATATCTGTAGTTAAATACAGTATAAATCATATGGTGTGACAATCAAGTCATATGGCGTGACAAGCAGACATGTCACACCATTATGATTAAGTGTCACACCATATTACGTTTTCTGCATTTAGGTTTACCTTGAGGCTACTATGTACACATTAGCATGCTAACAGCATGCTAGCTATAACAAAGCAACCTAGATCTACATGGAAATATGACCAAAACTTCAAATAACTTAAGCTTTTTTTAATGAAAAGGTGTCACACCAACAGACATCCAAAGTGGTGAGTTTGTCAAAGTTTCAACAAGATGGCATTTCATGAAAATGTTAAAATCATAACTCACCTCAGACACCTGTCTTGCAGTTGTGCTGGGAGTGCTGAATAGCCTTACAGAAGAAGGACCTCTCTAGCCAATAGGTGTCCAAATAATTGCCTGTTTAATTTGTCCAAACTAGTGTCACACCAAATGATTTTGGTTTGGGGGACAAAATGTTTTTGATCAGAAATGACTGAAAACATTATGCTTTGACTTTGAAAAGATATAGGCTCACAAATAGACATTTTTTTAGCCTAAATTCATTTTCAAATGATTTTTAGCAATTCTTTTTCTTAGTTTTATTCAAGTTCCCACTTTGAGAAACAAGGTCAGGACAGTCACACCATATGAGTTTTGCCATGTTAGGTTGAAAATTCTGAAGAAATGAGGAATGAAATGTTTTAATCTTGAGTAAGTTCACATAAAGCTTAATGTCCTGCACAATATTCAGAAGGTTTTTGACAAATATATTTTTTATTTATACATGTTTGACACCGAGGACAGCGAAAACGTTACGTCACGTCACCCACCCACATACATACATACATACATACATACATACATACATACATCATTCATACATACATACATACATACATACATACATACATACATACATACATACATACATACATACATACATACATACATATGTCAGGTAATTTGGGCCATCAGGTGAAGTGAGCCACTTAAGATTTCAGCTTCCAAGCTCCTAGCCCTCCAAGTTTTAACAGCCGATGACTACACATGTTCCTTGCCACAGCTGTACTTGACGTAAAAAAAATGGATTGATTGGTCAATATTTTATTTGGTGGGAGGAGCAATGCCTCAAATCCAGACTGCCAGTGGAGAGCACTAGTTCAGGCCCTGTGCAAACAAATCTCACTTGTCAATGGTAAGGTTGATACAACAATTTAATATAATACATAAAAAAAAAAAATATATATATATATATATATATATATATATATATATATATATATATATATATATATATATATATATATATATATAATGTATTAGATATAATGCTGATGTTATGCTTAGCCATCTTATTTGATCAGAAAAAAAATTTATATTATATAATTTAATAGTATAAAAACTATTTTGTTAGTGGCCCAATTTACCTGAACGTGTTAAACTAAAATGGGCCACCCATTTAAGCTAAAATGGGCCACCCCATTTTATCTGTTATGAACCCCTCAATCATTGTAATTCCTGAAGAAACAATCAACAATCAATTAACTTACACACATGACACAGTGTGACATTCCATTGTATTAATAAAACAATTAATAACATGTGACACAGTGTAACATTACATTTTACAGTATCGTGCCAGTGCTGGGGTCAGTATCATGCCAGTAATTTTATTAATAAAATGTAAGGTCATTTGTGTTATGTGTGTTAAAAATAATTATGTTGATGAGATTATTTGAGAAATGAATTTGCAGCTTGAGTGCCTCATTGAGCTGAACACCTTTAAGGTAAATTGAGCCACTGACAAAAAATGCCTTTTCATAAAAAATAAGTGAGCTGGGCAAAACATTAGCATTATATGTGATAAAGGCCATCATAACATGTATTATACATTGGTTTTAATAGCTGTGCATTAGTTTTTTTTATTGATTTATCAACTTATCATTGACAACTGAGATTGTTTTCACCTGGCATTTGCCCTGAGCAGTCATCATGTGACTGATGTGATTGTGTCATATCAGATGTAAGGCATTGCCCACCCACCACAAAAACCATATAGACCAATCAAAGCAACTGTTTTATGTCAAGTACAGCTGTGGCAAGAATTATGTCTATCCATTGGCTGCTAGACTTTAAAGAGCAAGGAGCTAATTGGCTCAAATCTAAAGTGGCCCGTTTAGCCAAATTACGTGAAAACTGCTAATCAAGAAAATGTGTGACAGCTGATGTTTCAAAAACTGTAGGATCAAAACACATTTATTTTATTACATAAATGTAACGTAAACATGTTGACAACAGTCCTTATTAATCATAAAGCTTTTTTCTTAGTTTCCCAGGCCAATTACCCAAAAGTGGCCCAAATTACCTGACTTCACCCACATACATACATAATACATACATACATACATACATACATACATACATACATACATACATACATACTCACATAATGTGTAATATCTAAATGTATTTCTATTATTATAGTACGACTATGGTGGTTGGATGCCCAACACTCCCATCACGTTGCAGAGTCCTCCTCCCACCACCAAGGGGAGCTCAAGTGAGAGCAGCGTGTTAGAATCCCTTCCTGATGTCGGCACCACAGCCCAGGGCATGGCCACCATGTGGCTGCTCAGCAAAAAGGCCTCTGACTTTGTAAGTGTCCCTTTCTTAATTAAATAGCCACCTTATACGTAGGATAAAGGCTCTAATGGCGCGCCTGGTGCGTCACAGGAGCAGAGACAACAGTTGCAGACGAGATTGACACTGGAGTCTGGAGCAGCTTAGACAGTGGGAGCCAGGGACGTGCTGGGCCCCTGATTCAGCCAGGGAAAAAGAGTTGGAGAGGCCCTCATTGCGTGCTATAGAGAGAGATCTCTCTCTCTATAGCACTGCTGCTACTCAAAGATTTGTGACAAAGTGACAAGCCAGTGGGCCAATTACATGGGTTATAGTTCGTCGTTGTCGGGTGGACAAACCTTGTATGTCCAAAACCGTTTGTTTTGTATTTATCATTTTAAAAATGATTGCGACCGTCAGGTCGCAGTTACTATCAAAACCTCGACCAGCTGTCCGTCAGTCTGTGAGTCAGTCTGTGAGTCAATCTGTGAGTCTGTCACACGTCACACTTTTGCCCTGCTCATATCTCCGCAACCGTTGCCCCGATCCATGCCAAATTTTGCACACACACTCCTTGCCTGCCAAACCACAACCTCCACCCATCAATTCTCACATGCCCCTCTTCTAGCGCCACCATGAGGCCGATTCTTGCAAAACACATTTTTGACACTGCTCCTACAAATTTTGCCCAAAAAACACCCAAATCGGTACACACTTGCTCTACACTCATGTCATCAACATGGATCTGTCTCATTTAGCGCCACCTTCAGGCCGATTTTTTTAAACACATATTTGGACACTCCTACAGAATTTGCCCTAAAATCACGCAAATCGGTACACAGTATGTCTACGCTCATCTCATCAACATGGATCTGTCCCATATAGCGCCACCATCAGGCCCATTTTTTCAAACACATTTTTGGACACTGCTCCTACACATTTTGGCCTAAAATCATGCTGCGACCTGACGGTCGCTTATCTCCCGATTAGGGAGTCTTACTGGTTTAAACTTGTGAAAACAGCCGATCTACAAGCACACAACGCCTCGCACCGCTTCGCACAACGCCTCGCACCGCGAGACGTTGTGTGCTTGTAGATCTGCTGTTTTCACTACTTTTGTGCAACAGCCTTGTATGATGAAGCAGGGCTTTGCTTTGCGAAAAGATTTACAAATTTGAAACTTGGAGATACAAGGTTTCTGCCCGACAGTGACGATTTACTTTGTTGGCCGCCCAGCCCCCAAAATGGAACGAAGGCTGAAAAAGTTTTTTTCTTTTTTTTCCTAATGGCCGGCCTGGACTGGCTGGGAATGAACAGGCCGTTCGGTAGTTGTCCCGCTTTTCCCAATGGCCAGCACGTCCCAGGTGGGAGCGTGTCGCTATTTCTCCATGTCATCTTTTCGACAACCAAACCTAACCCAAACCCTAACCTCCTTGGGGTGAGTAGCTAACCTGCCGACGCTCCGTTGTCGGAATGCTGAGTTGTCGGAAGAGCGAGATTTCTCCTAGACAGTTAACTATAGAAAGATGCAATTCCGGGAAATTGCAAGTGTGGTTTGCGAGTCACAAGGAATCACTGTATTCCGTCCGTCCCTTTCATGCCCATATATGGATATCTCTGTATCTGTCAGTTCTTGTCCCTATTCGAGCTGTGCTAACCATTCTGCACGTGTCCCTTTTATGCCCCATATATGGAGATCACTGATGTCATCAATATTAAGCCCATATCTTGGAATGCCCATATGGACATACGGTGTCAGTTTCATGTGTTTCATCTATGATGTCAGTCATCAAGGATGATGATACACGAAAGAAGAAGAAGAAGTAATCTGCATATTTGGGAAAAGTTTATTGTTTTCCTTTTCCTGTGTCTCTCTCTCTGTGTGTGTGTGTGTGTGTGTGTGTTTGTGTGTGTGTGGCGTGTATACAGTATATATAGTGACCCGTTCTCACTGTATACAGTATACACTGTATACCTGTATTTTATTCGGATTTAGTAGGACTAGTTATGCAATAAAACTATGCCTAAACCAAACCCCTAACCTCAATAAAACATGCCTAAACCTAGCCCTATCTAAAACTAACCAGGGACGTGCTGGCCATTGGGAAAAGCGGGACAACTCCCGAGTGGCCGGTTCATTCCCAGGCCGGCCATTATGAAAAAAATAAATAAATAAATGTCTGCCTTCGTTCCATTTTCGGGGCTGGGTGGCCAACAAAGTAAATCGTCACTGTCGGGCAGAAACCTCGTATTTCCAAGTTTCAAGATTGTAGATTTTTTCGGAAAGCAAAGCCCTGCTTTATCATACAAGGCTGTCGCACAAAGGTTTCCAGCCGCATAACAGCGTTCTCTCACAGGCCACGGCATGTGAACACGGTGGTGATTCGGCTCGGAACGAGTCAATGACCATTGAACATGCTAATATGATAAAACACCAAATACGAAGAAACGATCCTAAAATCTTGTGACTTGTGAGAGAGAACCATATGGTCTGCTGACGGAGTGTCTGCTCTCTTGCAGCAAGTACAGTGAAACCACGCCCCACTGATACAAATCTATACACAACAAACATCTTACTATAAATGCGAGAAATCTCTGTGAGTATGTATGTATGTGCCCCGCGTATCTCGAGAACCGTTCGTCGCACCGGCTTCAGATTGGGCACGCGCGCTCCCCGCCGCGGCGCGGAGTGCAGTGCAGGGCCTCGACCCGACCCAATGCGCGGTTTTCCCGAACCGGCGCGAAACGTTCGGAATCTCCGTATGCGGAGATGATTGTTTACATCAGGCTGTTTCTGAGGAAACCGGCAAAAGCGCTGACTCATTGTGACATCACTTCATAAAAGGCTCTGACATCACGTACGCCCTCCCAGGGGCTCTTGACTCGGACTCGACTCGGACTTGAACCCCATAGGACTTGGACTTGACTTGGACTCGCTTTAGGTGGACTCGACTACAACACTACTCAGGACCGATATCACAATTATCTATGACATGCATGTATTTATTATGTGCCGACAGACATCGAGAAAGAATAGAGGGTATGCACATGACATCACCGCACCTGGAACTACGTTATGCGGGAAAGCCTACTGACTCTGAGTGGCAAAAGGTCTGTAGGAGTCATGAGAGTCATGAGTAGGAGTGAGGAAGCGTCAGGCGGAGTTTCCCAAACAATGCTTCCGAAAACAATGCTTCATGCTGCTTTACGTTTTGCCACTCAGTCTAGACGAGTGGCATATGATGCATACCCTGACTATTATGTAACATAAATGTGTCTTCTTTTGGCTAATCTCTTTCGGTTGAAGGCACTTGGAAACAGTGTAGAGTATGGTAATACTAATAAATCAGAACAGGTAACTTAATGTTTTTTAAAATGTCTTCATCTACGCCAAGCATCACAGTTGCAGTATCTATAATACGTAAACTCCACTGGGAAAGACACATGGAGGTATTGCAACAAAACACAGAATATTGGTATCATTGACAGATGACATCAACATGGAAATTATCAGATTGGGGGGGGGGGGGGGGGGGGTGTCAGTATTGTGCAATTACAATCGTACAATATTTGGATGGTTCAAAGATCTTCACAGGCATCTGTCCACTTTTGCCCAACATGCATGGATGGGTTGCAAGGGGGGAAAAAGTGGGACTGAGTTACTAGGGGCCCAAGGTGGAGGGGCCTTAATTATTTTATACTTTAGCTGTATAAAAATAGTAGATATACAAGCTCACAGCGCGGCACCGAGTGCCGCGCTGTGAGCTTGTAGATCTGCTATTTTGGAAAAGTCATGAAAATGTGTAAAAATCTTTGAATATATGTATTTTTTTAAGCGAACATTTGTAACTCAAATTTTGCTTCTGGTGGGGTCCCTGGAACTAAATATTTTGAGATGGTGGTCCATGGCCAAATACATATGATTTTGGGGGGTCCTTCACATGAAATATTTTGAGCACCACTGATAAATGGACACCACTGGATTTAGAAGACATTTATAGAATCGGGTCAACGATATTCAAAGACTTGCACAAATGGTCACTATTTTTCAAAAACAGCAGATCTACATGCTCACGTAGATCTGCTATTTTTCAACAGTTAAAGCACAAAATAACGCGTAATAATGCGTTCCCAGTGTAAATGGGTTAAACCCATTTAGAACATTCATGGGGGGCCCGCACTAGTTAATATTAATTAGATATGCCTATGTCACGCCACACAAGTAAAATGGATTGAGCAAATATGTGTGGCGCCAAATATTTATTTTCTACCCAGAAACTGGAAGTACACAGAAATAGCTACAGAAACAGCAGAAAGTTCTGAATCCACAATGGGCAAATTGAACCCTATCATTGCTCCCTATCACAAGTGACTCATTGATATAATATATTATATTTATAGAAAAAGTGATTTTGGGTTTCATATCCCTTTAACGCCGTCTCCATTATAACTACAATATGCTGCCTATATATGTATATAGGCTATATTATGACATCACTGTCTAACAAACCCGCCAATTCAGCTTTTAAGTTCTAACTCAAGTCTTCTGAGGTAAAAATGTATTTCTTGTGACTATTGTGATGTCAGGGCTCCGTGAATACACAGACTGAAAATGTGTTTATGTACCATATTAATATATGTTTCTATTTCCTCAGGCTCCTCTTGGCCATTTCAAAGAAGAGCATTTCAGTGAGGAGATTCCATGCAACTTCATCGTCAATTTCAAAGCAGAGCTTGCAGAGTTCAGTGAAGCTGTCAATGCAAGAAACCAGACTCTGGAAGTCCCATACACATACATGGACTCAGAGATGGTTGAGAATAGTGTTGCCATTTAACATGGGTTTGATTGGCTTTATTCTCAAGAACTCGGTTCACTCACCGATTCTGAAATTCTTTCATTCCAAATTTGCCTTCCCTGTGTATTTTTGGTTTCTTCCTGAAAGCTGAAAGCCTCTGAATCAAAAGGCCCGATCGAAAAACACAGATTTAATGTCATCATACAATCAGCCCCTCCCCTTTTACCATACACCCAACATCGTGGGTGTGGCTAACTTCAGCTGGGTCACCACCAGGGGGCCAGTTCTCCAGATTTAACATGAAACAAAGCTGGAACTAAGTGTTCCTATGATTGGCCACTAGTTTCACTGTTTCCCTCCCGGCTGGTACCAAAAGCAATATGTTCTCCATTGGACCCCCGAACTTTACATTTGATTCTCTTACCTTAATACACATTTTCACAAACACTTTATGGTTCCTGTCGCTAGTTTAAAGTCTTGTTTCAATCACTATGATATGCGTTTTGTGAAAATATGTTCCCATTTATGTTATAATTTATGTTAAAGCTGATCATTCTCCATCATTCTCATCTACACCCATATACTGTAGGTCCCGCCCTCCTTCTTCTTGGTCTGCTTTATTTTCTACTTTATTTTTTCCCGCTCTGATAGAAACCAATGGTGACGTCATCACTTCCCACCGTCCATATTCTCTATGGTCTATGTTGACCACCCACGTGACAACCAGGCATACTTGGTATACTGGTGGGTGTGGCCACATAAAACATAATTTTAACTCTTTCTGTAAACTTTTTTTGAAAGAAATCTTCCTCCTAGTATAATCATAATATCTGATCATCATGTTTTAGCGAGGAAAGAAATCATGGCACCCCATCTTTAAGGGGCCATTCACACAGAACACTATAGCCAAACTATAATATAAAAGAATAGTTTAAAACATGTATTCTAAGTTAAGTGTTCACATCGACTATTAAAAAAAGGGAGGGAAGTTATCATGCCTGCTGGTAATGGTGCTTTGTGCATTAGGCCACAGACCCCCATTTGATAAATAATGATTATATTTAGGTCACCATACACAATTTAACTTTAAGAGTATACAAATGGAACCAAATGGAACCATAAGGGTCCATTTGGTTCCATATGCGCCTTGGCATTTTATTGTTTTGTTGCCCTGTCATATGATTAAAGGCTTTTTCTAAAACGGCTAGTTCCATTCCTTGATTCTGATTGGCTGGTTGCCGTGGTATATGAGACTATAACCCACACCTTTAATCAGTTTATATCAAAGCCAGGTGCGTTATTTCTTTCCACTGTGCCGTGAGGCTGAACTAGAGAAGCAAGCATTTGATTTTCCCTCAAATCCTGCCGTGCGGGTGTTTCTAAGCACCGCCCGCATGCATAGGACAGTGACTGAATGGCTCCGGGCGGGGCTTGTAAAGGCAACAAGCGCCCTCTATTCTCCAGGCACATACTGTTAGTTTAGGTTGCTAGCGTTTTTGATGTGATGTTCACCCACAAAGCAGCTAAATCTGGATGAAAATAAACTTGTGTATGGATCGAATATGGTTCTTAACATGAGACTGATCTAACACATAAGTGTTGTTTCCCTATTTTTTGGCAAAAAGAATGACGTGACTTTATAAACACACACTGGCTTCCGTAAGTCCCGTTCCTGGATGGGGAAAAAAAGAGCAGACTAAGTACAGAGTGAAAGGTCAAGTTTATTAAGTAGCCTATTAAGTGGTTCAAGTGGTTAAATGTTAAAACTAGGGGTTTTACGCACGCACGCACACACGCACGCACGCACACACACACACACACACACACACACACACACACACACACACACACACACACACACACACACACACACACACACACACGCACACACAGATTAGTAGGATACCCCACAATAAAAGCACAACGTTACCAAAACTAACTGACTGTAGCCTTTTACATTTGTTTTGTCAATATGTGTGTAGCAATGATCACAATATGGAGCTATTTAACACTGTTACTGAACACTCTATAGCAATGATTACTGTCACAATATAGAGCTATTTAACACTGTTACTGAACATACACTCTATAGCAATGATTACTGCCACAATATAGAGCTATTTACACTGTTACTGAACACTCTATAGCAATGATTACTGTCACAATATAGAGCTATTTAACACTGTTACTGAAAACTCTATAGCAATGATTACTGTCACAATATAGAGCTAGTTAACACTGTTATTGAACACTATAGCAATGATTATCACAATTTAGATAAAGATTTGATCCCAAATAAAATATTAATCTAAGCATATCTAAACCCTTTAAAACCATTGAACCTTGAGACCCTAAGAGTCTGTGTTGTATTGTTCATTATCATCTGTTTAAATATTAACTCACTGTACTCACAATGTAGTTTCACATTTTGCACTCTTACTGACCCCCTTCAGCGGCTATTCATATTTATGTCATTCTGTTTTTCTTCATTTACATTTTAAGTTCTGAATTTGAAATAAAAGTGTTGTTCCAGAAACGTTATATTGTTGCTGTTGGGTAGAACCCTCTTATTTTCAATCAATATTTATTTTACGTTTATGTTTATTTGTAAATGAATGCCAAACAACGTCATAACAGTTTTGGGCATATAAAGGTTTATACATACAGCGACAATTTGCATTATTTACATAAAGTAACAATAATATATGTTTCATATGATTTTTGCCATCAGTGATATGCAGCATTTCCTCCATTAATCATTAACCCGTGTAATACGTGGAACTGTAATAAAGTCTAGACCTACAGTATAGCTACCGAGTGTTGTGTCAGGATTTCAGAACAGGACATAATCTGGATTATTAACAATTTTACATTGAATGTGAACCGGTAAGTGCTGATATTTAAACATTATTTTCCATTCCAAATGAAATAGTTGTGAACATTGTCAGCAATACTTTTTCTTTTCTTTTTTTTTTAACTATCGTGTGTGTTCAGGAACACCGTGTTTCAGGAAGACTAGTGGTTCTAAAACTGTTACATGTCAAGGACCCCTACATTTTAGGGGTGTAAGGATATAGTAAATGAATCGAAATATCGATTTGGATTTGCAATGATCTACTATCGTTTGCAAAAGCAAAATATCGTACCGTTTGGCTTTATATCGTATCGTATCGTTTTAAAATGCGGTAATCGGTATCAAGTCGTTTTGCAATGCAAATAATTGATTGTATGGAAACTAAGTATTTGTGCCTTGTATTTGGCAATTTTAAGAGGGAAAATGAAAAAGGGGGGTCTAATTACCTTTCCATTCCATATAGCTACTCTTGGTCTATCGATAAATGTGTGTAATCTCTGTGTTCATGTCAAGGTGGTACAAGGTATATGTGTTTTGAAATATAATGTCCATGTATTTGATAGATAATCACAGCGTTTACTTCCATAATAATAGATTTTTTATACAGATTTCTACTTCCATAATAATAGATTTTTTACACGTTTTACACAGATTTAATTTCTTTGCTAAAAAGAGACTAAATCAATTTTAAATCATTGAATCAAATCGTATCGTCATGAATGAACCAATATTGCCCATGTATCGTATTGTTACACCCCTACTACATTTACATGTATTTGACCTTGGACCCAAATCAGAAAATATTTTGTGCCCCGGACCCCATACAAGATTTGTATTAAAATGTTGAAATATGTTTTAATTTTAATGAATCAGAAAATGTACCCAAAAGGCATTGGCTTCCTGCCAGCAGCCTAAATGTCAATAGCTTGTGTTAGCGTAGCATGTAGGTCAGAAACATGCTGGGGAAACTGGCAGTGGGATATACAGTATAAAGTTATATCGGATATATAGTTTCTTCAATAACTGCTGCTATGTTAGTCTATGTAGTCTATGGTTAATTGTGGCCTTGTGGGCTTGCTAATGCAAACAGTAAAATGTTCACTTAAATGTTCACAAATTGTCAAGATAATGCCTTTAATGTGGCTATAAATAAACAATTGTGCCTTTTTCTAAGGTAATTTGGGACACTGTTTGGTAACTGGCCTAGGAAACTAAGAAAAAAAGCAATGCATGACACTGAATTGTGTTTTTATGATTAATAAGGACTGTTGTCAACATGCCTGAGGTTAAATGTATGTAATAAAATAGAATAGTTTTGACCTTATAGTTTTTGAAAAATCGGCTGTCACACATGTTTTAGATTTTGCAGTTCCATGTCAAATTAGCCACCTGATAGCTAAGATGGGCCACTGTGTTTTTGAGCCTATTAGCTCCTTGTTCTTTAAAGTTGAACAGCCAATGGATGCACATGATTCTTGCCAGAGTTGTACTTGACATAAAACAGTTGCTTTGCTTGTCTATGGTTGTTATGGTGGGTGGGCAATGCCTTACATCTGATATGATGCAATCACATCAGTCACAAGATGACTGCTCAGGGTAAATGCCAGGTGAAAGCAATCTCAGTTGTCAATGATAAGTTGATAAGTCAATTTAAAATAGGAATGCACATCTATCGTAGCCTCGGCCGGGCAGAAGGGGCACGTGCCGCTGCCGGAAAATGCATTCGCTGCCCCTCCGGCCGGGAGGCGAATGACATGTATGTTAACACTCGACTAAAGCCAGGCTTGCTAGTGAGCACCAATGCACACACTGTATTGCCTACACTATTAAAACAAATGTATAATACATGTTATGCTGGCCCTCATCACATATTATGCTGATATTTTGCATAGCTGACTTGATTTTTATGTAAATGCATTTTTTGTCAGTGGCTCAATTTACCTTAAAGGTCAGCTTTTTGACATGTTAATTTGTTCAACTAGAATAAATGTTAATTGGAACTCTGCTGTTTGCTGTGTTTTGGAGAAAATTCAGGTGCATGCTTAAATAGTCCCAATCACACAGATGCAACCTATTTGCTGTCACACAGGTGTAACATGCAAGCAGATGACGGGGACAGATCATAACTGACTGACCATGATACTGACCATGATACTGACCATGATACTGACATGATACTGAGACATGACACTGACAAACGTGACCATGATACTGACCGTCATACAGACCATTATACTGATCATGATATTGACCATTATACTGACCATGATACAGACATGAAGGTGGCACGGTGGCGCAGTCGGTAATGCTGTTGCCTCAACACCTAGAAGGTCCTGGGTTTGATTCCCACCGGGGGACGCTCCGCGTCATCAGCGCCCACACCCTAGGTGGGGTTGGCGAAAGGGCATTTGTGGAGTTCTCCCCGTGTTCCCTAGGGTAGATACCCTCACAAAAAACATGCAGTAATCCTGGTCTCTATAAGGCGCCTGATGGAGGGGAAAGGAACTGGGTGGAATAACGTGTTCCTTCCATGTGCTACGTTCAACTGGGGGAACTCCCCAGCTGTTCCCCCTGTCAGAAGCAGCCTGCTGACTCCTCATGCACTGAAGGAAGCATGGGCTCAGTTCAGGGCCAGGTTGGCAGAAGGAGAGCAGTGCCCAGGATTACAGCTTAGGCAATTGGCACTGGGTGCCAATTTAATACAATGTAACCTTTAATACAATGTAATGTCACACTGTGTTGTGTTTAAAGGTTAATTGGTTGTTGATTGTTTCATCAGAAATTACAATAATGGAGGGGCTAATTAAAGATTAAATGGGGTGGCCCATTTTAGATGAAATGGGTGGCCCATTTTAGTCAGGTAATATTATTATTATTCTTTTTTTTAATATTCTTTTCAGAACAAATACGTTAGATAGTAAAGAAATCTGCATTATATCTATAAAGGCCATTATAAATAATAATAGATTACATTATATGTTTTTGATGTATCAACCTTATCATTGACAAGTAAAATGTGTTTGCGCTGGACACTGACCTAGTGTTCTCCACTGGCAGTCTGGATTTGAGGCATTGCTCTTCCCACCAAATGAAATATTGACCAATCAAATGAATTGTTTTATGTCAAGTATAGTTGTGGCAAGAAACATGTGTGGCTGTTAAAACTTGAAGGGCTAGGAGCTATCCACGGGTTTCCAACGCCCCATAGTGCATTGCGCAGACGTTGTACCGAGCTTCCGGTGCCGCAGCCGAATGTGATTTACAAGCTCACAACGGGCTGCATCTGCGACGCGATGTGAGCTTGTATGTCATGTAAGCAGATTTTTTTTGGCTCATCTTTATTTTTAAAATGGATTTTATAAAGAAATCCATTCTGCCTCCAAAAAAATATTATTGTATCTGTGTGAAGCTGTCATTTGTCCAGAAATACGTGCCCACTTGCAACCAATCGGGGTACCTCTTAGTCTTCATGCACCAGAGCTGCTAGTCACAGAGCTTCTCACAGATAACAGAATAGTTTTGGAGGCAGACTGTAGCCCCTAGAAGTGTCACGGAAACTAGATGTATTTAGGGAGCACTGTTATCCGTCTGAATAATAAAATTTAAGAATAAAAATAAGCAATCGCCAAAATAATCGGCTTATGTCAGCAGAACACTACTTATATGATCTTTAATACAACTTCTGACGAACAAAATAGTTGTATTCTTTGATAATTTTGTAAAAAAAGAAGAAAAAAAAGAAAAAGTGCCTGTACTGGCATGCCCAAAATAGGGATGCCCCGATTGAAAGCAATGACATATCATATTACTAGTACAATTGTTAAAATGGTTAATAAACAATGTTCCTTTATCACTTCCAGGGATCATCATGGAGGCTACAGAGGTTATCAGACAGAACAAGACAAAACTTCAACACATTCTAGTGTCAGACATTCTCTTCATCATCCAGTGTGTATTTGAAGAAAAGCTACTGGTGCACTTTGAATACATCAACCTGAAAAGCATCCCTCTCCCATTCGAAGCAGCCACCGCACTTGTCGACAAAATGATCTTCAAGGGGGAAACTATTTGCAAGGAGTTCCTGCGTCTGCTACGAGACACCAAACTAACAGACGTGTTTCCTGATCTGAAGACAATGCCGTGGTACAACCCTCCATCCTCATCTGAGGAGCAAATCAAGTTGTTGTGTTGCGAGCATCTGACAG
Source organism: Nannobrachium achirus (assembly GCF_963921795.1). Taxonomy (NCBI): domain Eukaryota; kingdom Metazoa; phylum Chordata; class Actinopteri; order Myctophiformes; family Myctophidae; genus Nannobrachium; species Nannobrachium achirus. Next base: position 3,252,806 of record NC_137811.1, read on the forward strand.
AGAACAAACTGTTCTGTGAGGATGAACAGAGAGCTGTGTGTCACATCTGTGACTCCTGTCACCACCGTGGCCACAAGTGGCTTCCTATAGAGCAAGCAGTCAATCAGCTGAAGGATCAACTGAAGACTGACCTTGAGACTCTAAAGGACAAGATGGAAAAATACGAAGACATTAAAAGGAAATACAACATAGTGGATCGACACAACAAAAAGCAGGCGAAGGCCACAGAGAAGCAGATCAGAGCAGAGTTTGAGAAGCTCCACCAATTCCTGAGAGAGGAAGAGGTTGTCAGACTCATAGCTCTGAGGGAGGACAAGGAGCAGAAGGGGAAGATCCTTCCCAGCTTTCTGGAGCAGATGTCCTCTCTATCAGACAGCATCTCTGCTGTAGAACAAGAGCTGCAGAAACACAGCGTGTCATTCCTCAGCAGTTATAAACACACTCAGGTCAGCGCCAGAGTCCATTTTATAATGCCAGATCCACAGGTGGTCTCGGGGGCACTGATAGATGTGACCAAACACCTGGGGAACCTGGGCTTCAGAGTCTGGGAGAAGATGAAGGAGAGGGTCAAGTTCACTCCTGTCATTCTGGACCCAAATACAGCATGCCCCAGTCTCTGTCTGTCTAAAGACCTGACCAGTGTGAGAGGGGACAAATGGCAGCAGCTTCCAGATAACCCTGAGAGATGCACTAATCATGTAGCTGTTTTGGGTTCAGAGAGTTTCGGTTCAGGAAAACACAGCTGGGAGGTAGATGTTGGTGACCATTCTGGTTGGAAAATAGGCGTTGCTAGAGAATCCTATGACAGGAAGAACGCGAGAGATACTCCAGAAAATGGATGCTGGTGTTTAGGTCATACCAGATGTAGATCCGGGATCCAGGTATTTCAAACATATGAGATTGGGGATCGTGAATCTATCTCAGTGCAGAGGAATCCTGAGAAGATCAGAGTCCAGCTGGACTATGACAGGGGAGAGTTGTCCTTCTATGACGGTGAACGCATGACTCTCATCTACACTTATAAAGACACTTTCACAGAGAAACTCTACCCATATTTCTATTGTCGGCTGGCGGGATATGCTGAGACAACAGATATCAGAGTCTGTCAAATATAAAAAGTGATGGAAGAAGTACTCATGTATTTTAAATAATTAAGTATTTCAAGTACTTGTTATGTAAATGGTCCATTTACATTATTACTTTATTGTATTGTAATTATTGATGTGTTACCACATAAACCGTGGCATCCCTATATGGTACATTTAAAAATGGGACCTTACCTATGTTCCCCAGGTTCTATGTTCCCCAGGTTCTATGTTCCCCATTTACCCCCCAAAAAAGGTTCTATGTTCCCCGCTTATCCAAAAAAGGTTTTATGTTCCCCAGGTTCTATGTTCCCCACTTACTCCCACAAAAAAGGTTCTATGTTCCCTGCTCAACTTACAATAGGTTCTATGTTCCCCACTTATCCAAACATGCAGGAAAATTCCTTTATAATTATTAATAACAACTCAAAACACCCAATAATGGGGAGAGATTACGAATACTAGTGGGACAGGGGGCACTAGGGACATCTGGACACCATACTTTTGTTATGTCTGGGCATCTGGACGAGTGGGCACATAGACGAGTGGGCACTTAGGGGTAGAGACATCTGGACACCTGGTCAAGATGTCCAACCATTTCCTGCATTTGAGTGGGGAACATAGATTTTTTTGTGGGGAACATACAGTAGATCCTGTTTTTGGTTGAGAGTGGAATAACCTTTTTGTGGGTAGGGTGGGTGGGGAACATAGAACCTGGGGAACATAGAACCTTTTTGGGAGGTAAGTGGGGAACATAGAACCTGGGGAACATAGAACCTTTTTGGGGGGTAAGTGGGGAACATAGAACCTGGGGAACATAGAACCTTTTTGGGGGGTAAGTGGGGAACATAGAACCTGGGGAACATAGAACCTTTTTGGGGGGTAAGTGGGGAACATAGAACCTGGGGAACATAGAACCTGGGGAACATAGGGTGGACCCCTTAAAAATAAATTCCCGCAAAATCAGCCCTGATGAAGACAGAGTAAGGTTGAAACATGTTGGCATAATAAAGACTGCTTGTTGAACTTGAGTGCCCGGACGTTGAAGACCGATGCCTTGCCCTATACTTTATGTAGAGAGAGTATCACAATCATTCTCTCATTGCATTATCTTCTATAATGGTGACATTAAACTGTTCCTCATTTTGCTGCCGGGACCCCCATGCAACTCTGCATGGACCCCCGGGGGGTCCCCAGACCCCACTTTGAGAAGCAGTGAAGTAGACCACTGCTGTGTTCAATGATAAGATGCATGTTGTAACTTGTTCTGGCAGAAACATTGTATCTCTATTTCAAAAAATGTTTTTTTTTCTCTCTCTCAATTATTGCCCTATACCAAGGGTCTTCAACAGGGGGTCCAGGACCCCTAGTGAGTTACTACAGGGGGTCCTCCAAATCTTTGTGTGGTAGAAACCTTTTTTTGCCTTTTTACCCTAACGTCCATATTCTGATAGCTAAAAATAGCAGATCTACAAGCTCACAACGCTTTGCGCTGCGAGGCGCAATGAGCTTGTATATCGGCTATTTTCGGCAAAGAGGTTTGGTGTAGAGCGGAAAAAGAGCAGACTAAGTACAGAGTGAAAGGTCAAGTTTATTAAGTTGATGGTTCAAGTGGTTAAATATTTGAAAACACACATTTACATGAATCCAAAATACACTGATGATTGTGCTGTCAAACAATGAAACCATATGGAATCTATGAACAGGTTGTGGGGGTCCCTGCTTCATCTCTCTCTCAACTAAGGGGTCCTTGGCCTGAAAACATTGAAGACCCCTGCCCAATACAGTATTTCAACGCACGGCAGTGGCACACAAATATACTGAAAATAGCCAATCTACAATCCCACAAGGCGTCGCATTGTGACGCCTTGTGAGATTGTAGATCGACTTTTTTTTTTTATCTATGTTTGAATCATCTTGAAAGTCTATCTGTGGCCTCTATTAGACGAAAACAGGCTTCACTATAAACGGCTAAGAGCCGTTTAGTTTTCATTTTTTATGTGGTCTTTAGATGAAAACGCAATTTGTCCATAAACGCGGTAATTTGCATGCCAGGTCGCTAGGTGGCGCATGTCGCCATGACCGCACTGCCCAAGTTCCGTTCTCTGGTCCTCCTAGAGATGGGATTTATGGCTCTTTGAAGTGAGCCGAATCTCTGGGATCCGTTCCTTTCAAAGAGCCGTTCAAAAGACTGGCTCATTCTAGTCACTAGTTGTAGTTACTTTGTAGATTTTGATTATAATTATCACTTATACATTAACCCTATATACATTTATTTCGGACATAATAGGTACATAGGCCTACCTGCCATTTGAAAATAGCCGATCTACAAGCTGTGAGCTTGTACAAGCTGTGAGCTTGTAGATCTGCTATTTTCAAATGTTTTTTTCTCCCTACATTTTATTCATTGGAAAAATTGTGAAATGGAACATTTTGCATAATGAGTACTTTCTAGCTACTATTAGTAGCCTACTTTAACTACATTTTGATACCAATACTTTGATATTTTTACTCAAGTAGCCTACATTTTTTATTCTAAACTTCAACTTGTGGCAGAGTATTTCTACATTGTTGTACCTTTCCCACCACTGTTGTTCATTAGAAAGGAACGGCTCCCTATACTGCAAACCGGATCGCATCGTTCATATCAAAGAGCCGTTCAAAAGACTCGATTCGTTCGCGAACATCCCGCCTCTACTCCTCAGTCAGTCAACACAACTCACTGCCGTCACACAGCAAAATGATTAAAAAGTTTGTTCCAGACGGTCGGAACAGACACATGTACCATACACATCCCGGGACTATATTTATTCCTTATGATACATACAGAAAAAGGCGTTCACTTCACGTTTCGTTTCAACACAGAGGACTGGAGTCAATGCCTTTACTGCAGCTTATGGAGAGGGGGGATAATGATGATTACACGCGTCGGCTATTTTTGCAGTTGTCTGCTATTTTCACAACTTGTGAGCTTGTAGGTCGGCTATTTTCACAACGCACCGCGACGCGTTGTGAGCTTGTAGGTCGGCTATTTTCACAACCGCGACGCGTTGTGAGCTTGTAGGTCGGCTATTTTCACAACGCACCGTGACGCGCTGTGAGCTTGTAGATCGGCTATTTTCACAACGCACCGCGGCGTTGTTGTGAGCTTGTAGATCGGCTATTTTCAAATAGCTACGGTATAAATTAGGGCTAACGTTAGCAAATGTACTTAATAGTTACTTTACAGTTTACACCACTGGGACAGCCCTAGGACGTCACACATCTTATCATTTTCAGTGGTTTGCTGCGTTTACGGTATTTAGATGAAAGCGGGAGATACAAAGCGTTTGTACCTTTTCCACTTTCACAGGGGGGTTCACTTTGTTACGGTTTCACCCCCCGGAGACGCCATTTTCGTCTAAATGACCCCCCACAAACGAATATAAACCATTACGTTTACAGTGAACCGCGTTTTCGTCTAATAGGGGCCTGTGTCTCAATAGTATACATACAAAATGTGATGTTTGCAACAATGATAACATTTTCAGTGTGTTTACAGTCAGAGTGGAATCACTGCTGAAGAGTGTGACTTTGTACTGATATTGATATATTATTGATTTGACAATAGTGTGTCAATGTATGTGTTTTGCATACAGTTTACAGTTTAGGCATTTAGCAGACGCTTTTAATCCAAAGCGACTTACAATAAGCAGGTAATACATCACTATAATAAACAAGATAACATGTCAGAACATCATCAATAATAGCATAATGTGTACAGTATTATCAATACAGTGGTCAAAGTCTAATCAACACCAGCTTCATTCTGCCCTCTGTATTCTGCTGCTCTCAGGGACTGGGATGAGGGTTATCTCCTTTGTGAGGATGCCCCCTAGTGGACAGAATTCACTACTACTCAGTGTTGTGTTGTGCTCATTGTCAAGTCACACAACTATTGTAAAAGTATTGGAAATCTAAAACATTTTGTTTTATGAGTTGAACCGCATTCACAGACAGTATATACTGTATCTTTTGGAGGATGGGAATGTTTGTTATGCAAGGGTATATAATAATAATAATAATAATAATAATAATAATAATAATATATATATATATATATATATATATATATATATATATATATATATATATATATATATATATATATATATATATTTAAGCCCTATACTATGATAGTAGGGCTTTTAAGCCATGACATCATTTTGTAGTCAGACCTCCAAGCAGATTTATTGTCAATATCTGTCCCTCGCTATTTCAACAGATCCGAGACAAAAATAACGACTAAAGTATAATTCTACCACTTTCCCTTCAACAACAAAGAGAAGAAAAATTAGTAAATAGTAAAAAGATTTGCTTTTTTGGGGGGCAAAATTTCTCCTCTGCCTACAAAATGATGTCAGACTTAACAGCCCCATAGAGAGTTTGTTGTTCAGCTCACCGGCCCTATAGTACAAATTGCTTTTGTTTTTATACTGATCTTTGCTGATCTCCATATGGTTTTCAACATGGCAAAAACTCCTCTTGCCTTGGAGATCCTACTCAGAACTTCTGCCCCTGAATCTCCGTCTGTTGTTACTTTACTACCCAGATAGGTGAATTCCTGGACCTCCTCCACAGAGTTGTTATTAATGATGAGGGGTTGGGCAGATTTAGGTACTAAAAAGTCCTTAATTTAGAAATGTGCAGATACCATGTAGCCTATACACTTATACTGTATTTGTCGGTCTGTTTACTGATGAGTGAGAAAACAATGTTAACATTGAACTAAACATCTGGGGACCCCCAACATAATTGGTTGAGAACCACTGTTCTGAACCAGTTCAGAGGGTTAGCAACATGACTGGTGTCTCACCAGGCATGTTGCCATACCTTAGCAACAGGCATGATACATTTATTATTTTTTAGTACATTCTATTTTTCCCCCCGTTTCTATGGTTTCTTGGGCTGGATATGGCAGCCTGGAATGGTTGTTCAAGTGCAGCTAAACTTGGCATGTTAGTAAACGTGCCACAATTAACAATAATGCATTGCACCTGTGCATCTGACCTGCGGAACCTGGGAATATACCATTTTGTCAAGATGGGGAGAATACAAGTGTGGAGAATATAGTTATAATACCTTGTTAAAGTGACCATTTTGTTAAATTTTGCATTTGTAGTTATTTTACTGTAATTTAACAACCTAATAACCAGAACAGATAGACAAAGAGACATTCATGGATTTATATTTAAAAGTAACTTACTTTCCCCCCTGGACCCGGGGTATGGCAACTGCATACCCCTGCCATACCCAATTGACGCCCCTGGCTCCATGGTATCCGGTGAAGTGGTGCCCTTCAGGTTTGGTAGGTTTCAAGCTGAAGGTAGCGGGTAAGCAGAACGCTGACGACGACACCGCTGTCAACATCAGCTTCGGCTGCAGTGGAGGAGGGTCCCTTCAAGCAGGCACGCGTGCATATAGACATTAAAGGGGGCTTGAGCCCCTGCCCTTTTACCCGTCTGTAAAACGGGCCCTCTATACAGACAATGAATGCAGTTTTTATTATGGTGAAAGAAATGCAAATGCCCTCTTTCCATGCCATAACTGGAGAAGAATACCTCCTGTTCACCCTCCTGGCCGTTTGCTGATATTTCGCCCGACCTTTTGCCCAGTGCTTGCACGACTTTCACCCAGGAATTATTGATTGACAAGCTAATTGCCGCTGTTTTCAATATTCATTGACTTTGACCCACCCATCAAGCCCTGCTGGTGTGTTTTTCACACATAGAAATCTTCTAAATTGATTGCTGATAGTTGTGCATAACAATGTGAGCACATAAATGTCAGTTATTGGCGAAAACTCCAGGCGATCGTACACCTCCCGGGCGAACGGACAGCAAATAATACTTGGCGAACGGCCGGGCGGGCGCACAGACTACCCTGAAGGCAGCATTCAAGAGAATTTCCTTGTTCAAACTCTCCTGAACTTGAACGCAGCATCTTATGTTGAAAGAATTGCGCTCTCTGTGTAGAAATTAGGGGTGTAACGATACATTTTAACATACGCATCACGATACATGGTTAACGATACGATACAAGTACGATATTGGTCCATTCATGGCGATACGATACGATTCGATTCAATTACTCGATATAGTAACTATTTAGCAAAGAAATTAAATCTGTGTGAAACGTGTCAATGGTGCATGTTTTTAAGGGAAAATCTATTATTATGGATATAAATAAGTAAACACTGTGATTCTCTAGCAAATACCTAGCCTAAATGGACTATGGATTATATTTCAACACATATGGACAAACCTGCACCTTGACATGAACACAGCGATTACACACATTTATTGATAGACCAAGAGTGGCTAGGAATGGAAAAGTAATTAGACCCCTCTTTTCCATTTTTCTTTTTAAAATTGCCAAATACAAGGCACAAATACTTAGTTTCCATACAATAAATTATTTTCACTGCAAAACGATTCGATACCGATTATCTGCATTGTAAAACGATACCGATATGATACAAAGCCAAAACAGTACGATATATGCTCTTGCATATCGATACAGTAGATCATTGCAAATTAAAATCGATTCTTCGATTCAGTAGCTATATCGTTACACCCCTCCGTATGCCACATCTCCAGAATTGACTTGATATACGCACAGAAAATAGCCGACCTCCAAGCTCACAACGCGTCGCAGTGCGCCGCGTTGTGAGCTTGGAGGTCTGCTATTTTTGATATTTCCACCAAAAGACCCTTTTAGTAAGTAAGTAAGTAAGTAAACTTTATTTATATAGCACCTTTCGAAACAAGGTTACAAAGTGCTTTACAGTATAAACAAAAGAAGACAAGATACAGAATAAAAATATGAACAAGATAAAAAATACAAAGATACAATACAAAAAGAAACCCAGGAAAAGGGCAATGACCTGAACAAGGGGGCAATAAAATATCAAGAAGTAAAATGAATTTTAAACAGGTGAGTTTTCAACAAGCGTTTAAAACTGTCAACTGACACAGCAGATTTTAAAGGCAGAGGTAATGCGTTCCATAAGGTAGGTGCCACCACTGCGAAGGCCCGATCTCCCTTCGTCTTAAGGTAAGACACAGGGACTTCCAGAAGGCCCTTGTTGGAGGATCTAAGAGATCGTGCATTGGTCTTAGGGGGCAAAAGGTCAACAATGTAAAGTGGGGCCAGCCCATGCAACGCTTTAAAAGTAATGAAGAGTATTTTGAAGTCTATTCTAGCTTTGATAGGTAGCCAGTGGAGTGAGGCTAACACCGGGGTTATGTGTGCTCTGCGGTTAGTGCTGGTGAGGATTCTGGCTGCAGTATTTTGTACAAGTTGAAGACGGGAAAGTGATGAACGGCTGAGGGTGGTGTAGAGTCCATTACAGTAATCAAGACGGGAGGAGACGAAAGCATGCATAATTTTTTCAAGATCTTGGGGAGAGAGAATTGCCTTAATTTTTGCAATGTTTCGTAGATGGTAAAAACAGGCCTGGGTAACCTTCTTAACACATATGGTGCCAACCCCGAGTTTCCCGAGTTTGATTTCAAATAGACCGCTGTGCCAACCCCGAGTTTCCCGAGTTTGGCCTTAATTACTTAATTAGGTTAATTAGACTCTCATCCATCTTGTGACACAGTTTGGTGCTTCTGTGGTAAAAAATAAGTCAGAAATCACATATTCAACAAGTAATGTGACCAAAAACAAAGACAAATGCTTCCCATGAAGCACAATATTGCTAAACCATGGCTCAAATGGCTCAAATATGAAATTCATAATAACTTGCTATGACGAAATGCCTTTCCAGTGCGTCCAGGCCATAGAGTATTATATAAAAGGTCCAGGCTAGTCAATTTCACCTTTATTCCACACGATGGCGCCATTGTCAGATTAGTGTACCCCCTGCTGAAGTGAAACCAATGTAGCCTACTGAAGCCACCAAGCCAGGGTGTGTGTTTGTGACACACAAACTTGTGATCATCATCACCCACCAACAACTCTAGTCTGCCTGCCCATCGTTACATTATTCTGCAGCTTCATCATCATCATCATCACATCAAACAAACGAGTGGGTCGCTGTAATTTCTACTTCACCATCAAAGATGGCGACGCTGCGCTACAACAGCAGCGGGACTATCCATTTTACTCATCATCATCATTATCATGATCACCGTTTGAGCGCTGCTCAATCAACTCCAACGGTGCAGACTGCTCCAAACGGCAAACGGTGATGGTTCGCTGGGTAAGTGGCTCAAACGTGCTGGCTGCGGTGCCGCCGCCGCGTCGCCGGGCCGGTTCTCCCCGTCCCCGATCAACTCCAAACGGGCAGGCTTCTCCAAGCGGCGTCGCGGTGCCGGGCCGGTTCGGTTCTCTAGACGCCGATCAACTCCAAGCGGGCAGGCTTCTCCAAGCGGCGTCGCGGTGCCGGGCCGGTTCGGTTCTCTAGACGCCGATCAACTCCAAGCGGGCAGGCTCTTCCAAACGGTGACGCGGAGCCGGGCCGGTTCGGTTCCAAACGCCGTGATACGGCTCCTTCGCGGGTCGCCGTCAAGTCGTCCTGGTCAACGTACCACGATGTCCCGATCACGCACCGCGATGTCCCGGTCCTCACGCTGCTTAGCCGTCGGCCGGACCGATTGTCCGCACGCCGTGATGTCCTGGTTCCTCCTGGTCCACTCCAAACGATTGTGGTTCATCATCACCTCAGTAACCTTACCTCAGTAACTAAAAACCTGCCCACGCTAGCCGGAACAGCGGCCCGTCGGGATAGTGAGCGGACCCCCACAAGAATTAGTCGGTCGCGGTGACAAACAACATATTCTTCCTCATCATCATCATCATCATCATCATCACAACAACAACAACAACACACTCAAGCACACAACGCATCGCATGGGGAGGCGTTGTGTAGTCCCCTGACTGACTCGGTGAAGAGTGGAAACCACAGCGAGATCGAAGGCACACATCCCACTCCCAGAGACCCAGACCACAACTTTACAGTGAGTTTGTATTTTATATATATATAGCCTATATAATCGTCAGATGAATCAATTTATTTTTTATAATCTATAAATCTAATCTATTGTTTTCCTCCCATCTGGGAGGGGGAGAGAGAGAGAGGGCTGGAGGGATAAATAAATGTGTTTAGTGTGTGTGTGTGTGTGTGTGTGTGTGTGTGTGTGTGTGTGTGTGAGAGAGAGAGAGAGAAAGAGAGAAAGAAAGAAAGAGAGGGAGGGAGGAGATGGAGGGATAGCAAGGAAATGTAGGCTAGTGTGTGTGTGTATAACTGTATGTTCCCCATTTTCAACTGTTTTTTATTGTATTTGTGATACTTGCTTTGGCAATGTAAACGTATGTTTTCTCATGCCAATAAAGCTCCATTGAATTGACTTGTGTGTGTGAGAGAGGGTTAGAGAGAAATGTATTGTGTGTGTGTGTGTGTGTGTGTGTGTGTGTGTGTGTGTGTGTGCGTGTGTGTGTGTGTGTGTGTGTGTGTGTGTGTGCGTGCGTGTGTGTGTGTGTGTGTGTGTGTGTGTGTGTGTGTGTGTGTGTGTGTGTGTGTGTGTGTGTATGTGAGTGTGTGAGTGAGTGAGAGAGAGAGAGTGTGAGTGTGTGTGTGTGTGTGTGAGTGAGAGAGAGAGAGTGTGTGTGTGTGTGTGTGTGTGTGTGTGTGTGTGTGTGTGCGTGCGTGCGCGTGTGTGCGTGCGTGACACATTGTATTGTATTGTAAATGGATTTTATTTTTCTATATTTATAGGTAGTGGTTCGTGCAGAGGAGCCTACTAACTTCCCTTTGGAGACCTTGGCCTGCTGTTTCTGACCGGCCTCATCTCAACTCACACGTGCACGCACGCAGCCTCTGAACTGTGAACATGCACACGCACACGAGCACGCATGCAGACTCTGAACTGTGAACGTGCACACGTACAGGCGCACGCATGCACGCGCGCACACACACAATGTGAGAAACAATGTGAACAAGCCAGAGAAACACTGAACTAGCAAGAATACACTTGATTGAAAACGGTAAAGAAACAAAATAAAAAACACTTATTTGTCTTATTCTTTTGTATTTCTTTGAAGGAAAAATACTGTAAATACAATATTGAAGTCATTGAAATCAAAGCTAAAAAGATCAAGTGAGTTTTCAGCCTGATACAGTATCATTCACTAAAAGCTGTTTTTCTCAAAACAAGGTCTAAAAAGGGGTCATTTTTGGCCGCTTTTTTTTTTTTGTCTGGCCGATAAATACAGAAGCGAACATCATAGAAACATGGTTCTTGGACCGGGTGAAACTAGAGAATCTCTTCTTTCATTCGATGTGTTGTGTGATTTTGTCACGATAAAACTGAATGCGGAGGCTGTCTTCGAAGTTGGTCAAAAACATGGCAAGAGCACAGTACAGACAGAAATAAGCCATGGCAACAGATGTGTTAACATGGAACTCAAGGTTTAAATTGTTGTCGAAAAAGACACCCAAGTTCTTGACTGTCTGTTTGACATTCATTGCCAGCGGTCCAAGGGATAGCCGCATTTCATTTGAGCTACTCTCCGGGCCAATTATAAGAATTTCGGTTTTGTCTGCGTTTAGTTGTAAGTAGTTGTGAGCCATCCAGTTTTTTATGCTAGTTAAACAATCATACATGACTGTGAGCTTACTGAGGTTGTTTTGTTTGAAAGAGAGATACAACTGTGTATCGTCGGCATAACAGTGATATGAGATGCCTTCGAAACTACTAATGAGGGTGCCAAGGGGGAGCATATAAAGGGAGAAAAGGATGGGGCCAAGTATGGAGCCCTGAGGGACCCCACAGGTCAGGGGAACTGAGGAGGAGGCATAGCTGTTGACGGCAACAGACACACTTCTCGCTGATAAGTAAGAGGAGAACCATTCCAAGGCAGATCCAGTTATACCCACACACCGCTGGAGCCTATCTAGGAGGATGGAATGGTCGATAGTATCGAAAGCTGCGCTTAAGTCTAACAGCAGCAGCACTGAACATTCTCCAACATCAGCCCTCATAAGAATATCACTGGAGACACGGAGAAGTGCAGTTTCAGTGCTATGCTTCTGGCGGAACCCGGACTGAAATTTGTCGAATGTATTGTTAGAGTTGAGAAAATTTAAGAGCTGATTGCAAACAACTTTTTCTAGTACTTTTGAAATGAAGGGGAGTTTAGAGATTGGTCTATAATTGCTATGAACTGATGGATCGAGAGTTGGCTTTTTTAATAGGGGTTGGATAATTGCGTGTTTAAAGTGATCGGGTACACAGCCGGAGGAGAGGGAGCTATTGATGATTTCCAGAATGTAAGGACTCAAACAATGAAAAACATCTTTTAAAAGTGTAGTTGGGATGATGTCGCCAGGACTAGAGGAAGGATGCATATGGGACAGAATTGGTGAAAGATCAAGCAAAGAAATAGTGTTAAAATGACACAGTGTGGAAACTGGCAGTGGAAAATCAACTATGGTGTTACTGCTTGGCGGGTTTATGTTGGACCTAATATTGTGAACTTTGTTTATGAAGAAAGATAAGAATTGTTCACAGTCATCATTAGAGAAGACAGGAACTGCGGGGGGAGCCGGATTAACCAAGGTGTTAATGACAGCAAAAAGGGCTCTAGGCTTATTTAGGTTAGAATTAATTAAATTTGAGAAATATGTAGTTCTTGCCTCCTCAGTTTTAGTGTTAAAAGCAGCTAAAAGTTCCTTCATGTGATTGAAGTGAACCATCTCCTTGCATTTCTTCCATTTCCGCTCTACCTGTCTGCATTCTCTTTTGAGACTGCGAATGTCATCGTTCATCCACGGGGATGAATTAATGCCACCTGCGCGTTTGTTTTTTATTTTGAGGGGGGCAATTTCATCTAGAGCAGTCAGGCACAAATTATTAAAGTGACCTACAAGGTCATTAGTGTCTGTCAGAAAGGTCACCTCCTTAGTGAGGTCAGAAAAAACAGACGAGAATTTTTCCGCAGAGGAGTTGTTGAGAAAACGAGAGCTAATTGCCTGAAAGCTGGGCGGAGACTCTGCAATAAAGTCAATGTTAAAACTAATATACTTATGGTCAGAGAGAAAGAAATCGCCCACACATAGATTATTGATATCCAAGCCCAGCGTAAAAACTAGGTCCAGTGTGTGACCCTGGTCATGTGTCGGCCCAGACACATGCTGAGTCAAATTCAGCGATTTAGTAATACTAATGAATTCATTAGCTAGGATATCAAGAGGATTGTCAATGTGAAAGTTAAAATCTCCGGTCAGCACCAGATGGTCAACCTTCATAACAATAGAAGATAAAAAATCCGGGAATTCTTTTAGGAACTCACTTTTAGAGCCAGGAGGGCGATAACATAATAGAATAAATAAAGGATTAACAGTACCAATCCTAAGTAGGAGTGCTTCAAACGTATTAAAATGCTCTATTTCCACGGAACGGCACACAAACTGCTTAGAGAAAACAGTGGCTAAACCACCTCCGCGTGATGACCTGGGAGCATTAATAAAGCTGCAGTCACTGGGACAGAGCTTGTTCACTGTGACATTGTCTTTCTCTTTAAGCCAAGTTTCTGTTATAAACAGAAAATCAAGACCATGTGACTTAACAAAGTCCCTTACAACAAAAGGTTTGTTACAAGCTGACCTAGCATTTAATAAAGCCATTTTAAAAGGAACAGGCTTAATGGGAGGGGCTGTAGGTAGACAGGAAATGCGGGTGAGGTTTGATGGGGAGACTGTACGAGGGGTGATATAGTTAAAAGCAGAAAGTCTGCTCCTGATAAGCACAGGAATGATCTGAGGGCCAGAGAGGGTTGTGAAATTTGCATGACCCAAAGGGATATGCTCATGATTATAAAAGTGTGGTTCTATAATAGTGGGATCATGCTTAAGTCCATGTCACGTAAAGGGGCTAAAAGCAAAATACTGTATGTAGTGTGTGATTAGTAGCTTGGTGCCAATAGCGTTTAGGTGCAGGCCATCTTTTTTATACAGGTGATTACAGGTCCAAAAGCTGTCAAAGTTGCTAATGAAACCTATTTCATTGGACTGACAAAAGGCTTTTTGCCAATCATGCAGGCTCAGGAGCCTACTGAAGTGCTCGGGACTTTTCGAAGGGGCTGGTATGGGGCCAGAGAACACACACGTTTTTCCCAGGCTCTGAACAGTGGTGGCAAGTGATGTTAAATTTATCCTAAGTTTAACCGATTCTCTGTTCAAAACATCATTGGTGCCAACATGAAAAAGCAGTGTATTTACTGTGGGATGAAGATCTAGTAAAACAGGAACCAATTCAATGAGATTTTGGACTTTTCCACCCGGGAGACAATAAGTTATGGCACCCGGGATCACAGTGGCTCTGATTAAGGAATCTCCAATTATGATTATTTCAGGAGACCTATCCTTGAAGCAACCATTAAACATAATGAGCTTGGGCCACAGATGATTTAACTTAGCATTATTAGCCAAGGTGGCATTAATGGCAAGGGGTTCAAACACTAATAGTGGGATTTCAGATGGGATCTCCTTGTTGGTTACTTCCATGGAATCAGTGCTAGTGACGTCATAGTCTGACGCAGCTGGGTCCATCACATCGTTGGGAGAACCCCCATTAACGTTACAGTCAGCGGATACAGACACAGGGGATTCCTTGCAGTTGGTGACGGCGATAATGTTAGTGACGTCACGATTGGCTACAGCTGTGTCCAGCGCAACGATGGACAGTGGGGGAGAGAGCAGTGAGTTGGTGGTGGGAGCACGCTTTGGCCGTGGTGGTAAAGGAGGCGAGGGGGTCTGTTTACGAAAGCGTTTTCGGTGGATTACTGGAGACGATGGAGGACAGGAGCGCTTACGAGAGGAGTTGGAGCGGACCTGTTGCTGGTGGTCTCCTAGCAACCTGTTAGCAGAAACTGGCGTCCCGTTAGCCACAGCTAGGCTACTGCTAGTGCTAGCTGTTGGCTCATGTAAACTAGCCAGTGGGGTTAGCAACCCATTAGCCAGGGCTAGCTTGCTGCTAGCCTTTGGCTCTGGAGTGGATAGTGACTCACGAGAACGGACCAGTGGAGAGAAAAAGTTGGCCAGTGGAATGGGGTTAATGGAGTTTTCAGGATTAAACCTGGGGAGGGAGCGCTTTTTCCCGTTCTTGACAACCGCCGTCCAGAGACGGTCCGGAGTGGAACTCGAGCAGCCGGCTCCAATTGGATCCAGTTTATCCAGCATGGATTGTACCAGTGCCTTCCTCCGGAGGACATCGCCCAGGAGTCCCTCGATCGAAAGGAGTTCGGATCTTAAGTTGTCCAGTTCGGATTCTTCTGAGGTGAGTGGAGCCATCTATGGAGAGAAAAATATAGCTGCCAGTACACAGTACAAGAGATAGATACTGATGCTTATGTTAGCCAGGGCTAGTTGGTTTTACAGCAGCTAGGAACAGCAACTTACACACACGGAAATGTCAGCCCCTGCCTCTCTAACATTCTCTGCACGTCCCTGTCCTCAAGGTGCAGGCATGGTCTGGGGGTCCTGGGGGTCCATGGTCTGGGGGTCCTGGGGAGGCTGGGTGGTCTGGGGGTCCTGGGGGTCCTGGGGAGGCTGCATGGTCTGGGGGTCCTGGGGAGGCTGGGTGTCGTTTAGCCCGGGCGACCCCGGGCTAAACGATGTGCGTGTCTATTGCTGCCAAAAATAAATGGCACATGCACATCTGCTGCAGACAAGCAGAAACTGTGCATCTCCATATTTGACCTTTATGTGCGTTTTCCCCCGTAAACTATAGTCTACTTTTGAATTTGAATGATGAAAAGTAACATATTTGGACATATGAGGTTTGTTAATCTTATTAAGGCATTGTTCTCATGTCATGTTGATTTAGGACCGGTGGAATGCTTCCGGGAGTTTGGTATTGAAAATGCAAAAATAATAATAAACACTCATTTTTGATAGAATTACATTTGTTTAATTTTGCTTTGATTGTATTTATAATGTCAACCAATTCCCCCACCAAAACAATTATCTAATGACAAATACATTATTCACCAAACAATTCCCCCATTAGTCTTTACAAAACAATGCAATTTACAATGTAATGCATTATGGGACAACTTAGTGTTTCTATTAACATTGGCAGCCTATTCAGTTTGTCTACACTGGCAAGAAGAAGAATGGAAGTCAGCAGCAGTAAGACAGAATACGTGTGTGGATGCGTGTAAGACAGTGAAACGGTGAAGAAGGTGATGGGAGTTGAAATACCTGGGGTCAGCTGTTTAAAGTAAAGGAC
This sequence comes from Nannobrachium achirus, assembly GCF_963921795.1. NCBI lineage: Eukaryota > Metazoa > Chordata > Actinopteri > Myctophiformes > Myctophidae > Nannobrachium > Nannobrachium achirus. The sequence continues at coordinate 3,269,169 of NC_137811.1, forward strand.
AGTGCAGAAGATGGTGAAGCAAGAGAGAGCAAGCAGGTTGGAAACGGATGGAGAACAACGTCAGGAGTGATTTGTGACGTGAAAGGGTGGCGCTAATGAAAAGACGGGAGGTGGAGTTGGAGTTGGCAGAATTGTAGATTTGACAAATCTCGGAGGGACAAGAAGGGTATAAGATCAGGAAGGACCACATGAGACCATCAGCCCAGGTCAGAAGGTTTGAGGATAAAGCGAGAGAGGCGAGGTTGACATGTTTAGACATGTGTCTAAAGGCATTTTGTCCACTAAAACCATGACAAAAAATGTTTGTTGACAACCCTTTTTCACTGACGAAAACTAAATGACAACTAAACAAAAACTAAGCCATGATGAATTAAACTATACGACTATAATGTTAGGGAGGGACTAGTGGAGAAGAGGACAAGTCATTTCATGATTGGTTGCGCTCTGAAAATAGCAGATCTACAAGGTCACAGCGCGTCACACTGCGACACGTTGCGAGCGTGTAGATCGTCCGTTTTCAACATGCAGCCATGTGTCGCCAAAATACATTTTTGTCGACAAAATCAACTGCAGATTTAGTCGACCAAGATCTTATATTTAATGGTGACTAATACTAGACTCAAAATCAACACAGGGGTGGAGGATAGGAGGGCTAAGGAGTATATTGGGAGAATGATGCTGAGGATGGAGCTGCCAGTCATGACTGGAAAGGGGGGGCCGCTCTCCATTCAGACATGCTGCCATTCAGACATTAACTTCTAATTGTCTGAGTGGAGGCACTTCCATAGAGGTTAGGGTTAGGTATAGGGTTAGTGTCGGAATGGGGGGATGTCGGAATGGGGGGGATGCACTCACTGGAAAGACGGAACATTCTGAGAACAGCACAGATGGAAATAGATGATAGAGACTCCTAAAGCGATGGTTCTCAAAGTGGGGATCCTTGGGGGGTACCAGTGTAATGAGGGGATCCCCAGCTAAATGGGTTTATACAGTTGTGTATGGTGTTTTTTTAAGCTAACAATTTTTACTCATATCTTTGCTTCTGGGGTTGCCTGACATGAAACAATTTTGACTTTTGAGAGGGGAAAACACAGCCAAATATGTCATTTAGAGGCTCCATGACACAAAAGGAACCATGCTGCTCTAAAGGGAAGAAGAAGAAGAAGAAGAAGAAGAAGAAGAAGAAGAAGAAGAAGAAGAAAAAGAAGAAGAAGAAGAAGAAGAAGACTTCTTGTGTAGTCATATTTCATGTGCTAATCCAATGTGGAAATACAACAACATAATCTTATGCATAGACATTGTGATGCAGTCATAGACTAAGAATTTGTATTACACAGCTTGGTTAAATGCTTGATTATGAGCATATAATCGCATAAATTAATTAAATGTACTTGTATTACCATATAAGGCTTATATGGTAATATAAGTATTCCATTAAAATCGTTAGTTTTGGTTTGGTTCAATGTTTTAATTAATTTATTCCTTCAGGGTGATGAGGACCCTGAAGGAAATCACCTTTCAAGGTTTATTTCTCAATAATTACCTGCTCAACCTGATTATCCCTCGCATAATTGGCTTCTTTTTTTTTAAGTATTTTTGGGGGCTTTTTATGCCTTTATTGCTAGCACAGTAGACTGACAGGAAACGGGGAGATAGAGATGGGGGGTGACATGCGGCAAAGGTCGTCGTCCGTATCGGGAATCGAACCGGCGACGCCGTGGCAACCATGTCTATGTGGCGGTGCCTGCGCCTTGACCAGTAGGCAACCAGACGCCATCCCTCGCATCATTGTTGCTGCATGAAGTGAACCTTTAAAGGGATATTCCACTTTCAAAAAGACTTTTGGTCATTTTATCGTGCACTCAGGCTTTTGTGAACACGTACAGCAACAGTGTGAGTCACCAGAAAAAAGACAGTGTTTTTGATGAATCTATCATAGTGGACATGGAGTTTGAAGTTACAATGGGTTTGTATAGGAATGGACCCTGGATGGGGAGTGTCTGTTATATGAATATCAAATATCTAAATATTGAATCAAGCCAATTAAAATCTGTCCAGGGTGTTCAGAAAAGCCTGAGTAGACGACAAAATGAACAAAAGTGGAATATCCCTTTAAGTATTGAAAAATAGCAGATATAAAAGCTCACAGCGCGGCACCGAGTACCACGCTGCGAGCTTGTAGATCTGCTATTATTGAAAAATCTTGATTCTTTTTTTGCAAGTCTTTGAATATATATTTTTTAAAAGCAAACATTTGTAACTCAAATATTTGCTTCTGGGTGGTCCCTGTAACAACTTACTTTGAGATGGGGGTCCACGGCCAAATACATGTAATTTTGGGGGTCCTTGACATGAACAATTTGCTTCTGGGTGGTCCCTGTAACAACTTACTTTGAGATGGGGGTCCGCGGCCAAATACATGTAATTTTGGGGGTCCTTGACATGAAAAAGTTTGAGAACCACTGATTTAGAAGAAGGATTTAGAAGACATTTATAGAATCGGGTCAAAAATATTCAAAGACTTGCAGAAATGTTCACGATTAAAAAAAATTAAAAAAAATAGCAGATCTACAAGCTGAGCTTGTAGCTTAACATAATAGTTGAAGTGGTTCAAATCTAATTAAAGTGACACAGATTAGCGTTCAGGCCTATAGATGGCGCTTGTCTTACAACATGCTTATGTGCAGAGTAAACCCACACAATGGTTTTCTAGGAGATTGTTTGATGAATCCAGTCCACGTATCTGAGGACATCTGCGTAGACACCAGGAAGGATCCCATCACCACCACATTCTGCCCTCCCCCAGCTCACCACGCCTGCGATGTAGTGAACTCCGTTCTCATTGCACGTCAGGGGTCCGCCTGAATCACCCTGTAAGGACAAAGAAAGAACCATTATGGATAGGCTCTATGCACCACAGCCATATTGGAAAGACATTGGGCCTCCTCCTTACTGCGACCGCGGTTTTCCCGGTGAACCTAAGCACAAGGGTGGGGGCCGATGGGCAAGGAGGATCGCGAGCTTATGAGAAACAACTAAAATAAGACCTTAAAGACCCAATGAAATGACTATTTTGGGTATTTTATTTTGAAGTTTCAGTTTGAAAAGGAAGCCTGTGTGTTTCTGAACCAATCCGAGGGGACCAGCCCTTCAGGCGATGGGATTTAAAATCTGAGTAATGGGAGTAATGGGAGCCAGCAATGGGAAACAAACAGGTGAATGTAATCAAAGGTTCATTTATATGCAAGCGGCCTGTCTATGTCATCACTTTTTGAATTTCTGTTCACAGGAAGTAATTAAGAATGGCCTATTTAGGGACCTTTGATATAAATATACACAAAAATTGTTTATTTTCTATTTTTTTGTCATCTAGTGTTAGGTATGGCCATATTATAACTACAGATATGCTCTAAAAGTGTGAAAAACATGTTTTTGATTTCACCCTGTCTTTAAAACCTGGCGAAAACAAGATGACGATAAAGGAAATCATTAAAGGGAAAACATTAAATTAACTTCTGAAAAGCCTACTAGGCCTTAAAACCTGGTGAAAACAGTTGTGTGCGTTAGCGCAAGATTAGATGAGGATAAAGGAAATCATTAAATGGAAAACATATTAAATTAACTTCTGAAAAGGCTTCTAGGCCTACACTAGCCTACTAGTAAAACAAGTGCAACCGCGATCTTGCCACACGTGAATAATTGTGTTTGTAAACAATAACATAGACAATATAAATCCTTAGTCTAATAATGGGAAGAAGGGGTTATGATCGTGGCCCCAAATAACTTTTAAATATCTTGCAATTGGCGACGAGTCCCTTACGAAATCGGCAAGAGTGACTCTCAATACATAAAGCTATATTATTATAACCTCTCTATCATCGGCAATAGTCAGTGGTGTGTGTTCCCCACACTCCCACGCCCCCACCGTTGCGCTCAGGTTCACCGGGAAAACCGCAGTCGCTTCCTTACTTCCTTCATAGGTGTTGCCAATTATGCTAATGAAGGCTCTGTTCCATTCTGTTCAAACAGAGTCAGACATACAGTAAGACAGGGGGAAAAAAAGGGGGAAAAAAACAACATTGCGGTCTTTCTCTCAACACACACACACACACACACACACACACACACACACACACACACACACACACACACACACAAACCTCGCAGGCGTGAACTCCTTTCGCCAAGTCTCCGGCACAGATCATGGTGGCGTCCAGCAGGTGGCCGTCGCTTCCAAACTTCTCCACACATCGTTGCTTAGACATCAAGGGAATGCGGGCAGATAACAGCTTGTTTGACTTGTACCCTGGAGGTCAAGACCACAGAGAGGCAATGAGAGAAAGACTGGAAACGAAGTTAATCACAAAATATATGTCCAACCAAGATTTCCATTGATTGAATAGATTTAAAAGGATCCCTGGCTAATACGACAAATATGCCTTAATACAATGTAATTGTCCTCTATAACTACAATGTTAAATTAAAAACACCTCAATAATTTTATTTCTTCTAGAAATAGCTAATCTTTCACTCAATAGAGGAAATGCCTGTCACAAGTTGTCATACATGTCATGTGTGATCTATCCCTATGGAATTTATGGCATGCATGTGCAAAAAAAAAAAACATTTGAAATAATTTGATGGTCATATTAACCATAGGAAGTATTACATTTGTTTTTATATTCACATGCATGCCATAAATTCCATTGGGATAGATCACACATGACATTTATGACATCATCAGCTTGCGACGGGCATTTCACCTATTTAATGAAAGATTAGCTATTATTATAAGAAATAAAATAATTGAGGTGTTTTTAAATTTACATTGTATTTAGGCTATAGAGGACAATTATAATGTATTAAGGCATATTTGTCGTATTAGCCAGGGTTATTAGCCACGTACCATGTTCAGTTTCGCCCCATCCAGAGATTGTACACACCTTCCCATCGGGGAAGCTCTTGTTTGGCAGACAGGCAGTTTTAACATAGCGGGTTTCCTTGGCACAGAATGGTCTGTCGGTGACTTTCAGCTGGAGCAATGCTGAGACACAGTGAATGGGATGGTACATCAGCATCTTTGACTTACATTAGGCTACATTTATTAAATGAAAATGAATAAATAAATATTAACCACTGAAATTGGAAATGAACAAAGTTTCTAACAGTATGAAAGTCATTGAAAACAAAAATCAATAGTCAGGTGTCCCAAAACGATTTGAGAGCCTTCGTAGCTGACGCATGGTCGCATAGACCCATCGTGGCAGCAAAAACATTTCACAAACTCCTGTTAATCAAGAGCCTTCTCAGGCTACGAAGACTTTCGGGCATGCGTAGCCTGTTTTGAGAGATGCGCTTACAAGCGCGTTCGGGAAACGCCGTCGTCATAAGGCACCCTTCGTACCGGAGCATTCGTAGCGTTCTACGAAGGCCTTTGTATGACGGCGGTACAACTGCGCTTTGGGAAACCCGGCCATTGTTAAAACAGAGAAATAATTCACCAAACACAAATTCTCAGACTGTTTGTACTATGATTATTTACTCTTTCCTGTCTTGTTCACTTATAACATGTGGTCTGGACTTTTTATCTTATATTTACAATTGGCTTAAGGCCGCAGCCCACTTTGGCACAGGGCACAGGACACAGGGCAGCCCACAGTCAACGGACACAGGACAGTCAACGGACTTTGAGACACGCCCACACTCGAGCATAGGCACAGGGCACAGGGCAGTCCACAGTCAACGGACTTCACAGAGAGAGACGCACACTTTGGGGGGGGGGGGGAAATGCACAGAGAGAGACGCACACATCACCAATACGTTTTATTTCTTATTTTTTTCAAAACTTTTTTTTATCCTAATTTTTTTTTCTCAAAAATTTTTTTTTCTCAAAAATTTTTTTTTCTCAAATTTTTTTTCTCAAAAAATTTTTTTTTCTCAAAATTTATTTTTTCTCAAAAAACTTTTTTTCTCAAACATTTTTTTTCTCAAAATTTTTTTTTCTCAATTTTTTTTTTCTCAAACATTTTTTTTTCTCAAAATTTTTTTTTTCTCAAAAATTTTTTTTCTCAAAATTTTTTTTTTTTTTTTTTTTTTTAAACTAGATGTGAGCGGGCCGAAGGCCCGCAAACCTCTAGTAATGTCTACAAAAGGTAAGTTATGAAATTAGAAGGAGAAACAATCACAATCACCCCAAAGCTGCTCTGAATGGTACACATTCTACATTGGGTTAGCTAACAGCCTATTTGTTGACCAATATTGTAAGCTTTCTTCATACTGTAGTTATGTCAATACATTCAGAATGGTAACTGGCTTGACAGTTATGTAAACGCATGGCCTCACCAACGTCATTATGAGCAGAGCCGCGGTCTGTTGTCCTGTAATCCTTGTGAACGATGCCTCTCTCCACACGGATGACCTGGTCATACTCTTCATGTGCGCTAATGTCCACTCCCCCCAAGACCACCTGCATGTCCTTGGGAAAACTGGAGAAACAACAATTATGATTTCAGACTAACAGCACTAACGATACTTACTTGGGTATGCTACATATTATTTAGCATACCCAAAAGTAACAGAATCCATTGATAAATGTGTGCAGAACTAGATTGCATAATGAGATTTCAAGAATCCATACAATAGCCTTTAGTGCAGCTTACATGCAGTGAGCAGCAGTGAGAACCCAACAGGATGCAATGAGGACGCCTCCACAGGTGTGTTTGAACGGTTCAGATGAGCCAGTGGTTTTGGTCTGCAGGGATGCCTGCCACGGAAGAACTCCAGGAAGAGACTCCTTGCCTCCAGCGACCCTGGGTTTAAAGTCAAGCCTGCCGCACCGGGAGAACTGGTCTGGGAGTTCTGGAGACATAGAATGGCCTTGGAAAGAAGGTTGTATGCATTAAAGGACGACTTCAGTTATTTTCAACCTGTCTTTATAGCATTGGTTCTCTACAATAAGAGGATACTCAAATAGCTGTGGGCCACATTACACAAATGACAAGGGGCCAAAGGCCAGTTGATAACATGACAGCATTTTATGATACTTGATAACTTCTATCTTTCATTGGCACCTTTTATATTGACGATCTTAACAACTGACACTGTTTACTGGCAAATTAAACATAGTGGTATTGGATTTGCATGAGTGCTTGCTGAGGCTCATCTCTGCTGCTCTGTTTTTTTTTTTGCACTCTGTTTTCCCTTCCTGGATGATTATTCATGTAATAGTAATGTAATTAGGCTTAAAGAATGCTTTATAATGCTCATCATACTATGGTACCATTTCTTTCTACTCACTCTGTGTCTCAGAGGAGGGTTGTGGACAGTTCAGAAACTCACCCATCAGTGATATTATCGGTGGGCAGGTTTGGTAGGCCTAATTTAACAACTTTTTTTGAGCAGTGCTAAAAAGTAAAGGTTGCATACCCGTCTCTCAGATGTATAGTTTTTAAGCGGTGGAGAAAATCAAAGCGATGTGTTGAAACAATAGTCTAATCGCTTATTTTGTGACTTTCGAAATAAGAAAGTCACAAAACAATTGTTAACCAATTGCAAAACAAGTGATGTGCAATGAGGGAATCCCCACTTGGTAGGAGAGATATTGGGCTTAGGAGCTTCAGGAAAGGCTACTTGTCAACCTGTTAAGTGCCCTAACTAACACCAGGGAAAAGACTGGTATAAACTGCAGGTTCAAGTGGTTAAATATAGTTCATTTTATATAGAATATCCATTTCCATTATGACTGATTGAAATTAACAGTATAATAATAATAATACTATGATCATAGATGGTAAATGGTTCATTTATATAGCGCCTTTATCCAAGGCACTTAACATAGTGCATTACATTCACACATTCACACACCGATGGCAGAGGAAACCATGCAAGGCACCAACCAGCTCACCGGAGAAACCAGGGGTTCAGTGTCTTGCCTAAGGACACTTCGACATGTTGACAGGAGGAGCCGGGATTTGAACAGCCAACCCATGGATCATTGGCTAACCTGCTTTACCTACTGAGCTACAGCTGCCTCAGATTACAATTTCTATGCATTTGATGTATTGCCTATTGTTTTCCTCGCTTACTGTAAATCTCTCTGGATTAAGAGTGTCTGTTAAATGCCTAAATTGTCATTTGTAATTGGAGCAACATTGCACCATTGCCAGAGCCCTCTATTTGAGAGTTGCGTCATCTTCGCTGACTTCTTGGGGCCAGGTCTTCTACATAAACATCTAATGGCGAATAGTGATAAAGCGCTGAACCGGAAGTTTGCGGAATGCTTTGGAATCTATGGGGAAAAAGTGACATTTGAGACGTACGGTGCTGTTTCTGACCCTGCATTGGAAGAACTCTCTATACAAGGCTCTGCCCGGGCCCCCGGCGGTCCCTGATGATGCTCTCCTGTAAAAGTCTGAAAATGTCACTTACGCCCTTTGCGCTCCAAGCTGGCGATTTGATTAATCCAGTCCACATATCTGTGGACATCAGCGTAGAAACCAGGAAGTATGTTACGACCACCACATTCCGCCTTCCTCCAGCTCACCAAGCCTGCGATGTAGTTAACTCCGTTTTCTTTGCACATCAGGGGTCCGCCTGAATCATCCTGTAAAGTACAGCAGATAATAAGAGCAACAATTTCTTCGATTTAAGAAAGTGAAAATCAAAGATGGCGGCCCCCGAAATCCAAGATGTCCGTCCGAAAACATGTCTTTTCCTTTATAAGTCTAAATTAATTGATTTTAAGACCCATAAACATATTAAAGTTGAATATAGAGTTGGGCATTGCGGATATTTTGGTACCAAGTATGTGTCTATATCTATTACAGTTGTTGAGATACAACATATAGGTACTTTTACAGACTCAGGTGTACCTATATGCTGTATCTCAAGAACTGAATAGATACAGACATGTACTTGGTACCAAAATATCCGCAATGCCCAACTTAATATTCAACTTTAATACATTCATGGGTCTTAAAATCAATGCATTTGGAGTTATAAAGGGAAGACCACGTTTTCGGACGGACATCTTGGATTTCGGGGGCCACCATCTTTGATTTTCAAGTGGCTAACTATCTTAAATCGAAGACTGGTCTCCAAAGATGATGTGTACCAATGTTCACGCTTGTATCATCAAGTGAACGATTCTCCCAAAATACTGATGTTAGCCGCTGCAACCAGTATGGATAGGTTCTATGCATAGCAACCATTTTGGAAAGACTTCCCTATTCCTTCATAGGTGTTACCAATGATACTAATTGAGGCTTTGTTCAGGTCAAACATTGTCAAAGTGCTGATATTGTGCATGAGACCAGTGGGTCTCAAATCGGGGTCAAAGTACTGTCATGGTTCTTTGAGGAGGTTCAAGTGGTAACTCTCAGAGTGCACAATGGATTTCCGCATTCCTGGAGTGCAGAAATGCCTGGGACGGCACCGTATACACACACACACACACACACGCACACGCACACACACGCACACGCACATGCAGACACACACACACACACACGCACACGCACACACACCTGGCAGGTGTCGACTCTTTTCACCAAGTCTCCGGCACAGATCATGGTGTCGTCCAGTAGGCCAGTATCCAGTAGGCCTACATACTTCGCCACACATTGTTGCTTAGACATCAAGGGAATGCGGCCATATGACAGCTTGTCTGGATTGTTCACTGAGGGTCGAGAACACAGAGAGGCAATGAGAGAAAGACTGGACACAATGTTGCAAGACAATACTTAGACCCTCAAAGGCCTTGATTAAGTGATGAAATATGAGCGGTGTGATTTTATGCTGTGAAATTGCAGAAATATGGGAATTTGGGAACCATTTTGGAATATGCGAAGTACGCAAAAGATACTGCTGGAAATATGCAATTATGGGCCCTTTTTCAAAAATAGTGACCCGCGCATAATCTGCACCATTTGCCTGATTATGCCGGAAATTCCATTCTGAAAGGTCTAGTTACTCACACAATATTAATAGTATGTTAAACCTAAGGTGAAACAGGGACAAGATCAGAAATTACTATATTAAGTTCAGCACAGGTTTGGGGATACAACAAGAGAGGCGAGGTTGAGATGGTTTGGACTCATACAGAGGAGGAGCTGCCAGGCAAGAGGAGAAGAGGAAGGCCAAAGAGGAGGTTTATGAATGTGGTGAGAGGGAGGACATGCATGTAGCTGGAGTGACCCAGGAAGACGCAGAGAACAGAAGCAGACATGAACAGAAGAACAAGAACGAAGCCAGTTGAATATTGAACATTGAAAGGTACATTGGAATATGAGCTCCCAAGACACACTGTTTGACATGACGTGCTACAGTATATCATTAGATAGAGAGTAATTTCAAAGTGATTGCCTATCCAACAATTTGTAGCCTGTATTTAAGGTGTGATTGGTGGTAGTGCAGTGAGTAGTTGGATACGTACGATTTTCAGTTCTGCCCCATCCAGAGGTCACACACACCATTCCATCGGGGAAGCGCTTGTTTGGCAGACAGGCAGTTCTAACATAGCGGGTTTCCTTGGCACAGAATGGGCTGTCGGTAACTTTCAGCTGGAGCAATGCTGAGACACAATGAATGGGATGGTACGTCAGCATCTTTGACTTACACAGATATTATAATGTAATAAGGGTAATAATAATAATCTATCTATAAATGCGACAAATCTCTGTCTGTCTGTCTGTCTGTCTGTCTGTCTGTCTGTCTGTCTGTCTGTCTGTCTGTCTGCGTCCAGACAGACAGATACAGATATCTCCATATATGGGCATAAATGGACACAGGCAAACAGATGGTCAAAACGGGTCCTATGACAACAGGTATAATGGGGTTTGCATTAAAGGGGGAACCGGCACTGTGTCTGCAACACAGTCGGAGGCACAGACAGATACTCCATATATGGGCATAAATGGACACAGGCAAACAGATGGTCAAAACGGGTCCTATGACAACTGGTATAATTGGGTTTGCATTAAAGGGGGAACCAGCACTGTGTCTGCAACACAGTCGGAGGCACAGACAGATACAGAGATCTCCATAATGGGCATAAAGGGACACAGACAAACAGATGGAGGAGGAGACAAACATAAGACAAGCAACAAAGAGTGTGACTGGGAGGACATCGATGATGCAGATTTAAATTACTTTACAGCTTTTGCTGAAGAGAACAAGGATCAGTAGTGGAGATCTGGGTTGGCTGAGGTGCAGACGGAGGAGACAAACATAAGACAAGCTAAATCAACAGCACAAGACTGAAAAAAAAACAAGTTCTCCAAAAAAACTCAAGCTGAATTCACTCTCCCGCTCCAAAAAATAAAAATAAAATAAAAGAGACAAAGACAAACATAAGACAAGCAACAAAGTGTGGGACTGGGAGGATGACTTGAATGATGCAGATTTAAGCAGGCTGCTTATTCTGCTTAAAGAGGAAACAAACAAAAAGCAACAGAGATCTCATATATGGGCATAAAATGGACGCAGATAAACAGATATCTCCATATATGGGCATATATGGGCATACAATGGACGCAGAATCACAAAGATCTCCATATACGGGCATAAAAGGGACACAGACAGACAGATACAGAGATCTCCATATATGGGCATAAAATGGACGCAGATAGACAGATAACTCCATATATGGGCATATATGGGCATAAAATGGACCCAGAACTATATCTGCAGTGATCTCCATATATGGACATAAAATGGACGCCGACAGACAGACAGATACAGATATCTCCATATATGGGCATAAATGGACACAGGCAAACAGATGGTCAAAACGGGTCCTATGACAACAGTATAATGGGGTTTGCATTAAAGGGCGGGGCATTCATTCCCTATTTACATCGTTCCCGAGTTTCGGGCGGCCCAGCTTCTAGTAATAATAATAATAATAATAATAATACAAACTAGTTCACTTCCTGAAACTGTTACGTTCACACTTTCGCTCTCCTCCCCCATATACATAGGATGGGAGGGTGGGCTGTTCCCGCGACAGACAGACAGCGGTGCGATTGAGTTGCCGCAATAGCGTTACTGAACGGTGAACAGGAACAAATCATTTGATCGGATTATTGCCGTGTGAACATGAACTAAATTCTGCGTTTACTGAAATGAATATTTTTCTCCACCACTACTTGTGATGTTTAGGCCCTCAAAAACGTGATTAATTTTAGCTAAAAATAATGATTAACGCTTGCATTTCAATAGGGCATTGCATTGGTGCCATGCTTGGGCCCTTATAATGTTTGCTGGGCAAATGCATGTATCTTACAAATGGGGCTCCATTTAAAAGGGAAGTAAAATGTATTGCCAAGACACATTGTTACAACAGAGAAATAATCTACCTTTCTTCATAGTTAAGTCAATAGTTTCAGAATAGTAACTGGAGTGACAGTTAACGCATGGCCTCACCAACGTCATTATGAGCTGTGCCGTACGGTGTGCTCCTGTATTCCTCGTGAGGGATGATTCTCTCCACACGGATGACCTGGATATTCATGTCTTCATGTCTGCTAATGTCCACTGCCCCCAACACCACCTGCATGTCTGTGTAATCCTCTCTGGAGAAACAACCAGTCAGTCATTAGATGCGTTTACAAAGCCACTTCTTAGAGGAAGGGCGAGCTCCCAGAGCGCCCTCAACCCGTGGACGGAACGCGAATTAGGCGCGAATTTAAATGCGAATTTAAACGCGGATTAGACGCGTCTGCTCCGCGGACGGAACGCGGATTAGACACAGCCTCTCCGCGGACGAGACGCTACACTCGGACTTGTACACAGTGGCGTACTGGCTAAATACCCGACTCCCAGTTTAACATCCCGTACGGGAGGACCTACCACCTAAAACTAACCTTAACCCTAACCTCAGTAAAACTAACGCTGGTGACATGCTAACCTGGTGAATTGCTAACGTGTTGACGCACAGTCTTCCCCTGAGGACGCCCGTCGTCCTCACGGGAGGACGGAGTGACGCTGGTGATGCTGACCGCTCCGTCCTCCCGCCCTGTCGTCCTCACGGGAAGATGGTGCGACGCTGGTGATGCTAACCGCTGTGGACCGGTGGGCCTTGGTGCACTTAATATCATATCATAAATATCATAAACCCATACAATAGCCTTTAGTGCAGCTTACATGCAGTGAGCAGCAGTGAGAACCCAACAGGATGCAATAAGGACGCCTCCACAGGTGTGTTCGAACGGCTCATCAGAGCCAGTGGTTCTGATCTGCAGGGACGCCTGCCATGGAAGAACTCCAGGACTAGATTCCTTACCCTTCCTGGGTCTAACGTGTGAGATGCCGCACTCTGAGAACAGGGTTGCTGTAGACGTAGAAACAAGAAAGAATGTTTTGTCTGTTAAAGGAAAACTTCAGCCATCTTCATATCATTGGTCCTCTATAATGCTCCATATACTATGGTATCAATTTACTCTGCTATGTAATGGCAAAACACTTGTAACAATTGTAATGCACCACACTTAATAATATTTCTTTCTATAATAATATTCTTCCCACAAACTTTGGAACTTTACTTCGCCCGTATGGTTGACACAACCGCCTCACTATATACCTGAAAACTAAGGCTAAGCTGGGACAAGTGTATGAAATCATTTCCATTATGCGTTACTATGGTGACATAATACAGACATTTGGTGCCACATTACTCTCTCTGAGAGTGGAGGTTCCTAGCAGGGCTTCATCTGTCTCTGTGGTATCAAAGTAAGGTTCAAGGGACCCCCAGGGGTCCTTGAGCATCATTGGTTCTCAAAGCGTGTTAAGGGGGACCCCCAAGGGTCTGAGCAAGGGTCTTGAAACTTGGTTTCTGGACTTTCAGGGTTTCAGGCCACCAATAGGGATGAGCAGTAATTGCTGAAGCCCCAACCCCTCTGTCTTCCTATTGGCTGGGCTTTAAACAGCCATAACTCCAGTTCACAGCCAGTGTTTAGTTCTATAGCTCTATGCTCTGTATTCAGTGTTTAGTCCTAACCTATCCTAACTGGCCTTGCCTGTCCCTGTGTTGAGTCAGTTGAGTCACCTGTGACCTGTCAGTCACTGAGTCTATTTAAATGTCAATGTCACATAAAACATCATGAAATAAAAATTGCACTATTTATTAGTTCATTTCATTAGAGTTGGTGCCATATAGTTTTCTATGTTTTCTGTTTTGTATGAGTTAACATATAAGTAAGGAGTTAACATTACTCTAATAGATAGAATATGACCCTAGTGCACAACAAACCTTGGACAAACAAACAAAGACAAACGTTGGAGCTCCGTCCTGGAGCACCGCACAAAAGATGGACCATCAAGTTGACTGACTGATCAGATACGGTACAATAAAATATATTTTCTCTCACCAGTAGGATGTGAATGTGTTGCAGGTTGTGGTTGAGTTGTCACTGTATCTGTATCTGGGTCAGGCTTAACTGTAGGAAGACCTAAACACACACATATATGACACAATAACCAGAAAACCACATTAGGCCTATAAAATTGTCATAATGCATATCAACATTGTCACACATGATATGAAAACAGTAAGACTCCCTAATAGGGAGATAAGCGACCGCCAGGTCGCAGAGTGATTTGAGGGCAACATCTGCAGGAGCGGTGTCCAAAAATGTGTTTGAAGAAATTGGCCTGTTGGTGGCGCTATATGGGACAGATCCATATTGATGAGATGAGTGTAGACATACTGTGTACCGATTTGCGTGATTTTAGGGCAAAATCTGTAGGAGCAGTGTCCAAAAATGTGTTTTAAAAAATCGGCCTGAAGGTGGCGCTATATGGGACAGATCCATGTTGATGACATGAGTGTAGACATACTGTGTACCGATTTGCGTGATTTTAGGGCAAAATCTGTAGGAGCAGTGTCCAAAAATGTGTTTTTAAAAGTCGGCCTGAAGGTGGCGCTATATGGGACAGATACATGTTGATGACATGAGTGTAGACATACTGTGTACTGATTTGTGTGATTTTAGGGCAAAAATTGTAGGAGCTGTGTCCAAAAATGTGTTTTGCAAGAGTCTGCCTCATGGTGGCGCTAGAAGAGGGTCATGTGTGAATTGATAATTTGGCATGGATCGGGGCAACGGTTGCGGAGATATGAGCTGGGCAAAAGTGTGACGTGTGACGTGTGACGTGTGACGTACAGACGGACAGACAGACTGACTGACTGACTGACGGACAGCTGGTGGAGGTTTTGATAGTAAGTGCGACCTGACGGTCGAAATGACACATTTATCTATCTATTATTTTGTCTGTTATGTAATGTTTGTCCACCGTCTGTCCGCTGTCTGTCTGCAGTACTCTGACGTAGAGGTGGAAAGAGTACTGAATAATCCTACTCAAAGTAAGAGTACTGTTACTTTTTTTGTTACCCTAAGTCCATTGTCCAAATGAAAAGTAACAAGTTTAAGTATTTACTTTTTAAATTACTCAAAAGTAAGAGTAAAAGTAGAGCATTTAAAAATTACTTTAAAAGTACAGATTGTAAAAAGATAAAAAAATAAAAAAATCTTTAGTAATTACTTGAGTACTTTTACCCCTGCAAGGCCCAGCGTTAAATTTTTTAAATAATAAAAAAAAAATGTTATAATTCGTTTTCCTGTTCTTTTTTCACATTAACATCACCATTAAATCCTATTGTTTAGTATTAGAATGCCATTGGCCACGATATTTGCATATAAATACCCCCCACAGAGGCTGACATTCACACCTCCCAGAGAAGTTGAAATTCCAGCGTCTGGACGAACAATATCTCACCCAATATTTAGGGTAGGGTAGGGCCTAAAATGTATGATAATTTTTCGGGCCGGGTAGGGCCTCTGGCTCAATGAAAAACTTTAATTTATTACTATTACTCTACTCTGCAATAGAGTAATGAGAATCCGACCATACCCCAACCCGACCCGACATTTAGGGTAGGGTAGGGCCTAAAATGTATGCTAACTAGTCGGGCCGGGTAGGGCCTCTGGCCGACCCAGTTAGGGCCCAGTTAGAGCCGGGCCTTAATTTTTAGGGCCGGGCCTTAATTTTCAGGCCCGTTGAGAACTCTAGTCACAACCTCAAGGGTACCATGTGCAAGTTCAGTTCATTGACTGGTTAAAACACTGAGGAGAAAAGTCCATGAGAATGGACAGTTTTGTTCATTGTTTGTTCATTGTATGACTGCAGGTGTGGGAAACTGTGTAAAATGACATTGGAGTACACAGTAATAAATACTGTAATCAATGTAAACACTGTATAATAAAGCATGAGTGTTTGTCGAGGTGTTCTGTCTCCACTCACTGCAGTCCTCGGGTTCGTCTGACCGGTCCCCACAGTCATCATTCATGTCACATTTCAACGAGAGAGGAACGCACTTGTAGTTCCTACAGGCAAACTGATGGGAGAGACACAGGCATATCTTTAGAATCAGTAATGTATCAAAAATACCTAATAGCCGGGGAGCCACTGTGCCAAAATGAGAGAAGACCTGTGATGTCATGACATACTCCAAATTGTTGTTTTTCCTAATAATTTGGTCAATAAGGTACACAGAATGAGAGGCCTGCTCTGCCGGAAACATTGCGAAAAAAAGTTTCCCATTGACTTCACTATACTGGAAAAAACAGTATAGTGATGGAGGAGGAGATAAGAATATGCTTTAATATGCTTTAAGTAGCATGTGAGGGGTCAAACTTCATGATTTTAAATCCATTGCAAGCATTTGTTTTGCATGCAAAATATTCCATTCCTTGATTTCAGCCTCTCAAACCTGTGAAAAGTGATGAGTCATCAATCTTCACCGTTATTTTGGTCCGTTTGCTAGCCCAAGGAATATCTTTCATGCAAAACAAATGCTTGCAATGGATTCAGAATCATCAAGAACCCCTAGTTTGACCCCTCACATGCTACTTAAAGCATATTTATTTTGGTGTGTTTCTTTCCTGTATAGTGAAGTCGATGGGACAGTGAATATAAATGGCCATAACTTTTTTTCGCAATGTTTCCGACAGAGCAGGCCTCTCATTCTGTGTACCTTAATGACCAAATGAATAGAAAAAACAGAGTAATGTCAACAAGGTGAGGTGAATCACCTGGCTGGCGGTGCAGCTGGACATGCACTGCTTGTTGTCAGCTGCCAAGGAGGAGTCGGTGGGACAGGGACACTTGTAGCCTCCTCCAGGTGAGAGCAGACACAGGTTACTGCAGCCTCCATTGTTGCTCTGACACGGGTGACCTGGCACTGCAGGGTGGACAAAACATGCACGCATTTAATGAACTAGAAGCTGCGTCTAGTCGGCGACCTGGCCAACTCGGAACAATGTAAATAGGGAATGAATGCCCCGCCCTTTAATGCAAACCCCATTATACCTGTTTTCATAGGACCCGTTTTGACCATGTCTGCCTGTGTCCATTTAAGCCCATATATGGAGATATCTGTATCTGTCTGTCTGTCGGCGTCCATTTTATGTCCATATATGGAGATCACTGCAGTTATAGTTCTGGGTCTATTTTATGCCCATATATGCCCATATATGGAGATATCTGTCTATCTGCATCCATTTTATGCCCATATATGGAGATCTCTGTATCTGTCTGTCTGTGTCCCTTTTATGCCCGTATATGGAGATCTTTGTGATTCTGCGTCCATTGTATGCCCATATATGCCATATATGGAGATATCTGTTTATCTGCGTCCATTTTATGCCCATATATGAGATCTCTGTCGCTTTTTCAAACAGATGGTCAAAACGGGTCCTATGACAACAGGTATAATGGGGTTTGCATTAAAGGGGGAACCGGCACTGTGTCTGCAACACAGTCGGAGGCACAGACAGATACAGAGATCTCCATAATGGGCATAAAGGGACACAGACAAACAGATGGAGGAGGAGACAAACTTAATGCAAACCCCATTATACCTGTTGTCATTGGACCCGTTTTGACCATCTGTTTGCCTGTGTCCATTTATGCCCATATATGGAGATATCTGTATCTGTCTGTCTGCGTCCACTTTATGCTTTGTGCTGGTTCCAGAAAATCGTGTATCGGGTCGGGTCGAGGCCGAGCACTGCACTACCTGCTGCGGTGGGGAACGCGCGTGCCGAATTTGAAATAGGGAATGAATGCCCCACCCTTAATGCAAACCCCATGAATGCCCCACCCTTTAATGCAAACCCCAATATACCTGTTGTCATAGGACCCGTTTTGACCATCTGTTTGTCTTTGTCCACTTATGCCCATATATGAATATCTCTGCACACACAGTACCGGTTGCGGAAAACTCTGATGTCAGACATCAGCTCCACATACGGGCATTCATTTTATTCCCATATATGGAGAACGCGGGTGCCGGTGGGACGAACGGTTCTCGAGATACGCGGATTACATACTCACAGAGATTTTTTGTTGACTCATGTGGCGTACGTGATGTCAGAGCCTTTTATGAAGTGATGTCACAATGAGTCAGCGCTTGCGCCGATTTCCTCCGGAACAGCCTGATGTCAACAATCAGCCCGCATAAGGAGATTCCGAACGTTTCGCGCTGGTTCGGGAAAACCGCGCGTCGGGTCGGGTCGAGGCCCGGCACTGCACTCCGTGCCACGGTGGGGAACGCGCGTGCTGAATCTGAAGCCGGTGGGACGAACGGGGTGTGCACAGTATCTGAGGGATTGAATGTAGGAGTCTCAGAAGTAATGTTGGAGTAATGTATGTATATATTATGGTGTTCCATGTTGGAGTGCCCGTTGGGCAGATCTTTATACCCATATATGATGTTCCATGTTGGAGTGCCCGTTGGGCAGATCTTTATGCCCATATATGGTGTTCCATGTTGGAGTGCACGTTGGGCAGATCTTTATGCCCATATATGGTGTTCCATGTTGGAGTGCCCGTTGGGCAGATCTTTATGCCCATACATGGTGTTCCGTGTCCAGGCCAGTCTGTAATGTCAGTAGACTCAGTACTATGACGTCAGAGTATGACGTGATGTCAGCATGCAGACAGACGGTTACCATAGCGACAAAACTGTGCAGTATCAGTGATGTCAGCATGCAGATGGTCAGACGGACAGACATTCGCTAAATTAATAGTTAGATAAGATAAGAAAACCTTATTGTCCATCAAACATAAAATGGACATTCGTCATTATACAACAATAAAACATGCATAAAATACAAAAGAAAAACACATTTAAAATGCATCCCATAACATAGCATCAGTGATCAAGGGCTGAGAGGATTGAATGGAAGAGCTACATAAAAATGTATTATTATTATAATTTAAATTGGCCACTCTTGTAAACCTTCTTTTTAGCTAGAAGTACTTTAAGCCTCCTGCCTGATGGTAACAGCTCACATGAGTATTGTATAGTGTTGTATTGTGTCCTGAAGTTGCAATTGTTTCTGGGTGAGCTAAATGAGAGGTTCTCATACCAAGAGACCATGTTAAAACGCTCTCAGTGAGTGACCAATAGACCATATGGTCAGGGTGTGTTATACAATAGGTGGTACAGACCCTCTGGCTGCCTATAGGGGTGGTAGAGCTGGATGCCCCCTATGGTGTGTGGGCTGCTGAAGAGCTGGGTCTCCCCAGTACCCTGAGTCTTGTGGGCTCTGGAGATGGATCTGGTGGATTTGGTGTCATACTGTCTCCAGTAGATGTGATCCTCAAACAGAGTAATCGCGGAGATACTGCGGATGCCCTGATTTAGAACTACAGATGGACAAAACCAAAAGAGTGTTATTATATGATAATAAGTGTTATGTGGGTCAAGTATATGTATGTATGTATGTATGTATGTATGTATGTATGTATGTATGTATGTACATACAGTATGTATGTATGTATGTATGTATGTATGTATGTATGTATGTATGTATGTATGTACGTACTGTATGTATGTATGTATGTATGTATGTATGTATGTATGTATGTATGTATGTATGTATGTATGTACGTACTGTATGTATGTATGTATGTATGTATGTATGTATGTATGTACTGTATGTACTGTATGTATGTATGTATGTATGTATGTATGTATGTATGTACTGTATGTATGTATGTATGTATGTATGTATGTATGTATGTATGTACAGTATGTATGTATGTATGTATGTATGTATATGTATGTATGTATGTATGTATGTACATGGAAGATGGAGTGTGTGTGTGTGTGTGTGTGTGTGTGTGTGTGTGTGTGTGTGCGCGCGTGCGTGCGTGCGTGCGTGCGTGCGTGCGTGCGTGCATGCGTGTGTGTGTGTTAGAGCTGGGATACCCGACCGAAATCCGACGGGACCCGACAAGCCCGACGGGCTCGGGCTCGGGTCGGACGCATTTTCACAATTAATTGTCGGACGTCGATTCGGGTCGGACATAATTTTGATTTATAGAAAATAAAGTGTAAAACGATACAACTATCGTCTCTGTGTGTGCTATTTCCTTGTCTTTCTGGTGCACTGCACGTGACTACGCTCAGTGCGTTGTCTTGACAACCATGCACATGTGCATGGGGAAAAGGAAGTGGGAGTGTCATATGTGACAGATAACAAACAAACAAACAGATACACACGAGAAGAAAAAGCGAATGAGTGAGAGATAATGTTGCCGCCAGCCGAGATACAAGTTAACTTGTCTACGGGAAAGTTTAAAGCAATTGAAAACGAAAGAGGGAAATCAGCGGTATGGACGCATTTCAACGTAGTTGTCAACGCAGACATAATTAAAAAGTCCGATGTTGAATGTAGCCTAAGCCTAAAACCTATAAACCATAATGGTTGGATTAATAATAGTTTTTGATTAAGAAATACGGCCAAGGCCGCTGTTACGTGGACTGGAGTTTGTGGACGCTGGATATTAACTCTCCTACTGCCAGATTATTTATTTATTTATTGGGTCTGGTGCCATCAAAAAGTGGCTTACCTTTGCGACGTTATAGTAGAAAGATAGACATTTTTTTTTTTATTTTTATTTTTTTTATTGTGCAATAGTGCACTTTGGTCTGCCAGGCAGCAGAGGGCGGCGTCATGCGAGAATGAATGTGAATTTGCCTGTTATGTGTTGAAGAAGAAGAAGACCAGTCACTGGCTACAGAGCTCCGGGGCCAGAGGAAATCAACAAGGAAGTGAAATTGTCTCCGTTGATGTAACGCATAATGGATTTTTTACACCATCACCGCGGAAAATGTGTTTACAGTACACGGCCGCGCGACCCCTCATCAGCTTACAGTCATCAGACGAACGAACGAACGAGCGCCGTATTGGCATCGAGGTTCTGTAAAAAATGGGGCGAACGTTAACGTTCAAAGCGTGGGGAGAGTTAAAAGCAGATGTCAGTCAGATTCGTCTATGCTGGTAAGACTGAATACATTTTGATATTGATTGAACTGTGAAAAAGGTTTGTGTGTGAATACTTTATTAACAGTTTGTAAAAGAGGATTTTAAGTGTGTGACTGCAGCGAGTCACTGACTGCAGTCAGACCAGAGTCACCAGACGCGCAGTGCACGTTATACTGCGCTACTTAGTGCAACGTAGCCTACTTATGTAATTATTTAAAACACTTTCACAAGCCACAATGTGGCTTATTAAGGGTAACAAACAGGCACGCTGCATGCACTCACTGCACATTATAACAGTAATTATTTGCTAGTGAGTGTAAATCAGTGGCTTCCTCAAAGAAAAAGAAACAAGGCGAAAAAGCGTAAAGCGTTGAAAACATAAGGTTCGGGCCTCGGCTCGGGTCGGACGCTTTTTCATGATTAATGCTCGGACGTCGACTCGGGTCGGACAGAAAACTGTCGGACACGGGTTCGGAACGGACAGAAAACATGGGCCCGATCCCAGCTCTAGTGTGTGTGTGTGTGTGTGTGTGTGTGTGTGTGTGTGTGTGTGTGTGTGTGTGTGTGTGTGTGTGTGTGTGTGTGTGTGTGTGTGTGCGTGCGTGCGTGCGTGCGTGCGTGCGTGCGTGCGTGCATGTTACCTGTGTGTCTGTTGGTTCCGTCCAGGTTGGCAAACTCAATGCTATTACCCTCCTTGGCATCGGTCCAGTAGATGCGATCATTGTTGAAGTCTAGCGTCAGGCCCAAAGGCCTTGTGATCTTATCCTTCACAATGATGCTCCTGTTGGTGCCGTCCATCCCTATCCTCCCTATGTGGGGGTTGTTCTTGCCCCAGTCGGTCCAGTACAAGTACCTGACAGGGAGACACTGCATCAGCTTCACTTTCCACAACACATCTGGCATCCATCACTGTGCAGTACTAGTGGACATCAAGCAATGTGAAATCTATCTATCTATCTATCTATCTATCTATCTATCTATCTATCTATCAACCCTAACCCCTAACCCCTGTCTGTCTGTCTGTCCGTCCGTCCGTCCGTCCGTCCGTCCGTCCGTCCGTCCGTCCGTCCGTCCGCCCTATCTATCTATCTATCTATCTATCTATCTATCTATCTATCTATCTATCTATCTATCACCCCTAACCCCATCTATCTGTCTGTCTGTCTGTCTGTCTGTCTGTCTGTCTGTCTGTCTGTCTGTCTGTCTGTCTGTCTGTCTGTCTGTCTGTCTGTCTGTCCGTCCGTCCGTCCGTCCGTCCGTCCGTCCGTCCGTCCGTCCGTCCGTCCGTCCGTCCGTCCGTCCGTCCGTCCGTCCGTCCGTCCGTCCGTCCGTCCGTCCGTCCGTCCGTCCGTCCGTCCGTCCGTCCGTCCGTCCGTCCGTCCGTCCGTCCGTCCGTCCGTCCGTCCGTCCGTCCGTCCGTCCGTCCGTCCGTCCGTCCGATAGATAGATAGATAGATAGATAGATAGATAGATAGTATAGCGAGGGGGGCATAGATAGATAGATAGATAGATAGATAGATAGATAGATAGATAGATAGATAGATAGATAGATAGCGAGGGGGGCATAGATAGATAGATAGATAGATAGATAGATAGATAGATAGATAGCGAGCGAGGGGAGCACAGACAGACAGACAGACAGACAGACAGACAGACAGACAGACAGACACCGACCGACCGACCGACCGATCGATCGATCGATCGGTCGATAGAGATAGATAGATAGCGAGGGGGGCATAGATAGATAGATAGATAGATAGATAGATAGATAGATAGATAGATAGATAGATAGATAGATGATCGATCGATCGATAGATAGATAGCGAGGGGGGCATAGATAGATAGATAGATAGATAGATAGATAGATAGATAGATAGATAGATAGTGCGTGATGGATGGACAGACAGACGGACGCGTCGCGCTCCATGCCAGCTACCGTTTTACGCTTACAGTTAACGGGTGGGTCCATTTTGTTACAGTCCCCACACTCACCCACTGCCCCGCCCCCGTACACATGCACTTTCTCTATCTCTCCTCTGATTACTAATAGCCTAACAAACAGGCGTGCGTGATGACCGCGCGCTTAATCCCGTTGTGTGCCTGCCCTGACCTGACCTGCGTGAACTTGGTAGGCCTACTGTTCCCACCGGGATTGGTCGCCAAACAGCGAAAAATAGCAGATCTACAAGCTCAGAATGTGTTGGATCTACAGACTCTATACACAACATGCTTGCGAGTTTGCAGATCTGCTATTTTCGGTGAGCTAAAGCCATAGCCTATAAAGCTTTGATTAAATAAGCCATGTCACGGCGACCCTATGTTGTAATTTGGCAGAGCCTGTTTATTGTTAAATCAAGTAGGCGTATATGGACCTATATAGTATATAGACTATATATCCATCACTGTGCAGTACTAGTGGACATCAAGCAATGTGAAATCTATCTATCTATCTATCTATCTATCTATCTATCTATCTATCTATCAACCCTAACCCCTAACCCCTGTCTGTCTGTCTGTCCGTCCGTCCGTCCGTCCGTCCGTCCGTCCGTCCGTCCGCCCTATCTATCTATCTATCTATCTATCTATCTATCTATCTATCTATCACCCCTAACCCCATCTATCTGTCTGTCTGTCTGTCTGTCTGTCTGTCTGTCTGTCCGTCCGTCCGTCCGTCCGTCCGTCCGTCCGTCCGTCCGTCCGTCCGTCCGTCCGTCCGTCCGTCCCTCCCTCCGTCCGTCCGTCCGCCCTATCTATCTATCTATCTATCTATCTATCTATCTATCTATCTATCACCCCTAACCCCGTCTGTCTGTCTGTCCGTCCGTCCGTCCGTCCGTCCGTCCGTCCGTCCGATAGATAGATAGATAGATAGATAGATAGATAGATAGATAGATAGATAGATAGATAGTATAGCGAGGGGGGCATAGATAGATAGATAGATAGATAGATAGATAGATAGATAGATAGATAGATAGATAGATAGATAGATAGCGAGGGGGGCATAGATAGATAGATAGATAGATAGATAGATAGATAGATAGATAGCGAGCGAGGGGAGCACAGACAGACAGACAGACAGACAGACAGACAGACAGACAGACAGACAGACAGACACCGACCGACCGACCGACCGATCGATCGATCGATCGGTCGATAGAGATAGATAGATAGCGAGGGGGGCATAGATAGATAGATAGATAGATAGATAGATAGATAGATAGATAGATAGATAGATAGATAGATAGATAGATAGATGATCGATCGATCGATCGATAGATAGATAGCGAGGGGGGCATAGATAGATAGATAGATAGATAGATAGATAGATAGATAGATAGATAGATAGATAGATAGATAGTGCGTGATGGATGGACAGACAGACGGACGCGTCGCGCTCCATGCCAGCTACCGTTTTACGCTTACAGTTAACGGGTGGGTCCATTTTGTTACAGTCCCCACACTCACCCACTGCCCCGCCCCCGTACACATGCACTTTCTCTATCTCTCCTCTGATTACTAATAGCCTAACAAACAGGCGTGCGTGATGACCGCGCGCTTAATCCCGTTGTGTGCCTGCCCTGACCTGACCTGCGTGAACTTGGTAGGCCTACTGTTCCCACCGGGATTGGTCGCCAAACAGCGAAAAATAGCAGATCTACAAGCTCAGAATGTGTTGGATCTACAGACTCTATACACAACATGCTTGCGAGTTTGCAGATCTGCTATTTTCGGTGAGCTAAAGCCATAGCCTATAAAGCTTTGATTAAATAAGCCATGTCACGGCGACCCTATGTTGTAATTTGGCAGAGCCTGTTTATTGTTAAATCAAGTAGGCGTATATGGACCTATATAGTATATAGACTATATTTATTTATTCATTGCTCTTAATAGTTAACAAATTAAGCACTGGTGCGGCATTACAGCTACAGATGTCATTTGTTCTGTAGGACTATTATTCATTCATTAATGGGGAACGGCGCTGGGTGTCCCTGAACGGCGGGGTGAGAGCAGGGGTGAATGAAAGTGGTTTGAAATTCTTGCCGGAACTGTCCCAAAATTGGCCGCGCGGCGAAGCTGCGCGGCCGAAGAAGATTTGGGAGGCTCTAACCCCCCAAAACCCCTGAAATGCAAAGAAAACTGCATTTTAGCACAGTTATACACACAATGAAAACACTACAGGTCCTACACCTGAATTAGGCAACGGCATTACACTTACTGTAACATGAAACATGATTGAAATCCTAAAGGAAATATCTATAATAAGCCTCTTCATATTGTTCATTGTTCCATACAGAAGGGTAAGCAGTAGGGCTAGCAGAATCACCTAAGATAAGATAAGATGTTTATGGTCACTGTACAACAACATTTTGTTTAGTATATCCACATAAACACATACAGTAGCAGCATCAACACTGAAGGAAATGCTGATAGAGCAACATTATTCTATCCTAGTCAAGTCACCATATCCTGCTCTCTTATTTGTTGTCTCCCCAGGCCCCCACACACATGTAAAGCATGTTTGAATATGAATTCCAGATAATATAATATATTATTATTAATATTATTATAACCAGTTATCTAAAGTAACTAAGTACATACTAAATTACTGTATTTAAGTACAGGTTTTAAGTATAGCCTAGCTGCCTAGCCAACTTTACTGGAGTAGCCTATTTCCAATACTTTTAATTCTACTCCACTACATCTCCATTCCCAAATCATTTTGGTCTATTCTGCATCTAGCTTAAGGCTGCATCGCATGCAGACACGACGAGTCTCTCCTGCGACCGCGTATTTCCCGGTGAACCTAAGCGCTCCTAGAGATGGGATTTATGGCTCTTTGAAGTGAGCCGGATCTCTGGGATCCGTTCCTTTTAAGAGCCGTTCAAAAGACTGGCTCATTCGAGTTACTAGTTACTTTGTAGATTAACATTCCAAACTTCTACTTGATTGTAGTATTGATATTTTTACTTAAGTAAAGAAATTGAGTACTTTTCCCACCACTGTTCATTAGAAAGGAACTGCTCCCTACTGTGAACCGAATCCTATCGTTCATTTCAAAGAGCCGTTCAAAAGACTCGATTCGTTCGCGAACGTCCCACCTCTAGCGCTCCGTGTCAAACACTGAAACATGAACAGAATGGATTACACTGAACTACACAAACCCACGGGAATAATTTAGAAGCACTTTATCAGAAAATATAACTAGTAAGTAACACTTGTGTAGCCTACTGTATGTTAATCTGACTTTAGTATAGGCTATTGTTTTCTTCCTGGACGTACGATTGTGGCAGGTTATTTAACATGGGATTTTGACAGCTGGCTTCTCCTCCTCTTAACGGAACGCCGTTCCGGCCCCAAATGTTTTAACAGAACGGGGGTTCCAGCCTTTCCGGCTCACTTTCACCACTGGGTGACAGGCGGTGGTCCGCGGACCCCCCGGGGAGGAAGCAGGAGCCGTGGCGGCTGCCTGGGTGTCGGTGCCGCCTCGGTGGGCGCACAAAGCCATAGAGCTCTGTCACTTCTCAATGGAGTTTAAAAATGTAAAGTACTGTATATCTGTGAAGTGCCTGTATTCATTCATTGTATATAAATCATGTTTTAATTGTCCCTCCATCAAACCATCAAGCTTGAAGTAAATGTCGCATGTAGCTGGTGATGTAGCTTTCCAATAGAGTATGCTCTCCACTAGCATTGCAGTAGACCTACCTACCGAGACTTCCGCAACGTCACAATGCGGGAATCTCGATAGGTGCGTTATTCATAGCCACGAATAATGAATTTGTGTGAAAGAAATCATTTAATCGTTCCCTTGATTACATTTTTTCATGCCCTCGAATTAAGTATTTCTTTCCCGCGATATAGTAATTCGTGGCCACGAAATTGTATTTAGTGGCCACGAAATAGCATTCCCTTTTTTTTCTCTCTCTTCAATGTCCACTCCCGAGCTCCGTAGATTTGTTTAGGCCTAACAGGTGAAATATGTTTGAGGTTTGTCTTACAGGAGCTCCAGAAACCTTAGAAAATCTTACAATTTTAACCACACAGTATAGTGACAACTTCACATGATACTTACATTCCACTTTTTTAACATGGTGGGTAAAAATAATAATGCATTCACCACAGTGCTCTTACCCGTAGCGTACATCCACAGCCAAGGCGCCTGGCTCGTCCAGGCCGGTGTTGACCAGTACTGCTCGGTGTTCCCCGGTCAGTTTGGACACCTCTATGGTGTCCCGACCTCTGTCACTCCAGTATAGGTTTCCTCCCACCCAGTCAACAGCCAGACCATATGGTGTGTGAATTGACTTGCGGTGAAGGACCTGTAACAAGAAATGTGCTCTGGATAAGCTCACGTCTTATTACTCTCTCTCTTTCTTAGGCAGGACAATGCTATAGCTTTAGTCACATTTTAGTCATTTGAATTTTTTTTATTGTTAGTCTAGTTTTAGTTTGCTAAATTCCATAAGATTTTTTACTAAAATGTTTTTTTTGGCCGGCTGTGATGGTGTCATAATGCCTGATTTACCTGTTGTGGGAGAGTGACACCTGCACACACCCAAGCATAAAATGACTGAGTCTAGTAGATTTAATTGTTGGGAAAAAAGGTCAATGTATTTAGTCATAGTTTTAGTCATCATAGCTTAGTTTGTTTCTTTTTCCCCCTTTTTTTAACCTTTTTATCCCACTATTTTGTGACCCATTTTTCACCCAGTGCCAATTGCCTAAACTGTAATCCTGGGTGCTGCTCTCCCTATGCGAACCCGGGGAGAGCCTGAACTGAGCTCATGCTTCTTATCACCTGACAGGAGAGAGTTTCCCTGCCCTGGTAAAACGTAGCAATGAGATTTAGCCTCTCAGACCCCAAAACTATTATTATTTTATATATTATATTTTGTTATCGTTGGAGAGAGAGGGCGAGATCATTTAGCGACCTACAACTGGGTTGCAACCTGGTCGGTAGTTTTCCACCGACTGGGTCGCTAAATCTACCGACTGGGTCGCTAAATATATACCAACTGGGTT